>NC_069385.1:36285833-36651666 GCF_027475565.1 Acinonyx jubatus
AACAGGAACCCATGGGGGAGGGGAAGGAAAAAAAAAAAGAGAGGTTAGAGTGGGAGAGAGCCAAAGTATAAGAGACTCTTAAAAACTGAGAACAAACTGAGGGTTGATGGGGGGTGGGAGGGAGGGGGGGGTGGGTGATGGGTATTGAAGAGGGCACCTTTTGGGATGAGCACTGGGTGTTGTATGGAAACCAATGTGACAATAAACTTCATATACTGAAAAGAATAAAAAGTAAAAAAAATAAAAAAATAAAAAGCTGCTTTGTGTTGCCAGTTATTATCTTTCTGACAAATGTAGCCACTAGGGGAGACAGTTTAAAGTAAACAGATATTCCATTGTTGGTGGTCTAACAGTGTGCTAAGGACCAGAATAAGAGAATTTTTGTACAGAGATAAGGAAGAAAGAAAATTAAAGGTCCTAGAGAACATGTAATTAAGACATCCCCTCATATAATTCAGACTCTGTAGGCTTTCCTGCCACATCGCTTGTTCAGAAGTGATAATGGTAACAACTACTTTGTTGGTGTGTCATTTTTTTTTTAATTTATATTTCACATCAGCATGATGACCCAGTCATCCCTTAAATACATCTTTGTTCACTGCTTAACTTCCTATACCTAACAGTTTCACCAGCTGCTAAACATTGGAAATGTGGTCATTCATTCAGAACTATTTATTGTGTGTTCACCCTCTGTCAGGCTCTAAGCCAGATACTGAACTCCAAGGAAGACAGTTGTGGGCTGGAGAGCAGGACACCTGAATACATTTACTATGCAGAGTAGTTTGGGGCAAATATAGTCAGTGGCCACATCTGTGCTCAATCATCAACCATCTTCCTCATTGAGATTCCTCAACTCTGTCAAGATCTGTTCTTGGAAAGAGGATGCTTCTCTTTTTATTTTAGTAGGATATTTATGTTCTACATTACAGATCTTCTATAATTTAGAATGTGCTCATAACCTCCATTAAGCAGATATATTCTTGTCTAAAAATTATATAGGCTTTTTGGTTCCGATATTATAAAACAAATCACTAATCTAATGTGTTGTAAAAATTTTATATGCTTACCTAATGTGGGCTCTTTTTCAGACTTATTTATGATCATAGAGGTAAATATATTTCTATATCAATAGATAAAAAATATATACAGATTTATAAAATTGCTATCATCCTAAAATAGTAGATAAAGGCTTCCATTTTTGGACCTTAAAATGTCTTGAACATATTTTCAAGTTAGAAAACATAGATATTCCCTTGTGTAAATGTGGGTTTAATCCTTCCTCTTTTGTAGACGTATAAGATTGTTCATGTTTCTTTCTGTTGCATACAGTAATGGAAGAAATATCCTTGGCCAAGATCTCTACATTCTTTTTTATAGGATAACTTTCAACAAGCTATGTTTCTAAGTCATATGCTATATATAACTTTTAAGATAATTACAGCCAAATTATAGTCAAAAATAATTATGTAAATTTACATTTCAAGCAATACAGTAGAATGCATGTTTCTGCATACCCTTATCACTGTTAATTGACACCAGTCTTTTAAGATTTGGCTTATCTAATGGGTAAATATGGTTAACATTTTATTATGTTTTATTCTTAAATGATTACAAAATGATATCATTGTGTGTGTATGTATGTATGTATGTATGTATGTATGTGTTTTAAAACTGTCCCATAAAGAATGAAGAGACAATCCCTTGAATGTAGTAACATTTTGTTACTACATTCATAGGTAACATTTTGTTCCAAGTTGATGAATGAAAAAGATTAGCAAACATTCCAAGCTCTTATTTAAGTCTGATGCTTAGGGAAAGCCTGGAAGTACTTTAGTTTGGTTTGGAATATCTTTAAGTGCATACTGGTTCTGTCACATTTCCTGAGCTGTTACAGATTCTAAATCATTTTGGTTTGTGATAAGCTTTTAGTAATCACCGACAGTCTCTGATTTCAGAATTCTTTAGACTTTCCCACATTGTGTAGGGCAGCATTCCTCGAGGTTATAAAAACTGTACTTTTTATTCTTAAAAAACAAAACAAAATGTATCAAAAAAACAACCAAAATGGAAGAAAGCATGAGTAGCCAGAGGAATAAGTTGGGATTCGTTAAGAAAGCCAGAGGCAAATGTGGAGATTATTTTTAAATACACTGCTCAGAGAACTTTTTTTTTTAAGTGGCTAATTGAAAAATTCCCACAACACTTTGCAGCATGACAGTAAGATGAGTGCCGCAACACTCATAAAAAATACATAAAAGTACATTAGTATTGTAAATTTCTCCTGGAAAAAAAAAGTTACATCTCTCCTAAGAGATATAGCCATGTTGGAAAAAAAAAAGTTAGAAAAATATTCACATTGCCACTTAAGTTCAGTTTGACTTCTGTTTACCAGATGTTTTGATAGAAGTCTTTTTTCAGTGTTCAATATATTACTGTCTGTGAAACATTGATGTGAGCCGTCTAAGCTATATATCCTGTTTGTTGATAAAGAACATATGGTTTTGGAAATCAGTGTTAAAACCACATGGAAATTTTTTGTGAAGCAAAAATTTTAGTTTTACTCTCAACTGTAAAAATCTTAAGAAAGAGCTCACCACAATACATACAGCCTTCTAAAGTAATATATTGCAGAGAAAATAGAATCCTGTACATTGCTGAACTGTGGATCACTTCTGTTTTACTTTTAGAGGAATTCAGTTTTAGAATTGACCAAGAACCCACTGATGTGTTCATTTCCTTTGCACCATCTGTTGTCATCATCGCTAGATATTTATTGACAAAAAGGATGCTAAAATGAATTGTGTAGTTACTTTAAACATATCTGCCTGGTCTTCATTTATTTTTCTTTATTGAAATAAAGACTCCACTGACATAAATATGGAGTAAAACCCTGATTATGTTAGACTGCCTAAAATTTCAGTGTCATATGAATAAGAAAACCTCAATCGGATTTTCTAACTATTGTTTTAAGATACACTTTCTTAAACCTTGAGAGGCAAATGTTTCAGGAGGCTCTGAGAATACTGGAGTCTCAAATGGGTAACCCTCGGAGGACTAACTTGCCTCACATTTGCACCGTGCTTTTATTTGGATGCATTCACAGGAACAGTTGCTCAGAAAATGACCTAAATTAACTTTTCTGCAGGAAGTGGAGGGACCTCAGGGTAGGAGATTCCAGTTTCAAGTTTCCTCTGAGATGCAAATTAATTCAGTCTTTCTCTGGAATGACTTAAAGGATTTAGTATGTGTCTCTAGTTCCTCTCAAAGAGGATCTATCAGTGAGAGACACGTAGGTCTAGTGATCAAATATACAGGACTGCTGCTTACCAAGTGAAGGTGGAGAAATCTGATTCATCCAGAATTACAGGGTGGGAGAAGGTAGTGGCAGGGAAAACAAGACTCCCAAGCAAAAATAAAAGAATGAGTTATGAAGGAGACTGAAAGAAATCGAGTCATTTACTTTTGTTTTCAAAAAAAAAAAAAATCAGGATGATTGGTAGTCCTTCTCAGGGATCCTCTATAGATTTGAGGATATATCTGGGTTTTGCCATTTTGTTAATACTTTATTTCCCATGTTCTTTTCACCATTTTATTACATACTTGCCATGTGGTGCTCGTGACATATAAACAGTCTCGAGAATGCTAAGATGAGGAAGGTATGTCTACTGACCTTTACACACTCCCCTCCTCCCTACTTTTCTACGTTCTTTCTTTGTCTTACCATTTTCCATTGACAAAACTTACCTGTTTTGTTTATGGATAATAACTATCACTTCTCTTATTTTTTTTTTTTTTTGGAATCATTTCTTACCTAGAAAGTTAGTCCTCCCTATACAATTATGTTCCAAACAGCCATCTTACAGTTTGGTTTTCCAAAAGGTTAAGTGTTTGTCTTGAAAGACCTCCCAGATGTCACTACTCCCGCAATAGGATGAGACCACCACAGAATTTTGATCTTATACAACTCGGCAGTTTTTTGGATCCTTTCTCCTTTTGCCCTGGTTGTCTGTGCCTCTTTTAGTTCACATTTTGAGGCATGTTTGTGGAACAGAGGTTCCCCAACCCTACCCGTCCCCACATATAACTATTTTGTAAGACCTTCACTCACATGAAACAAAATCCATTCAGTGTACAAATGTACACAATTTAAAGTAATTAATAAATCTTCTTACCTTAATATAAAAAAGAGATAACAGAAATGACTTCAAGTACTGTGTACCTCATTACCTAAAAGATTGGATACGACTACATAAGAAGATAGAAGGAATGTTCTGCTGCTATATCAGACTCTCAAGAATGCAACAAACTATTTTTTTATGTTTATTTATTTTTGAGAGAGAGAAAGCGTGCAAGCAGGGGAGGGGCAGAGAGAGAGGGAGACACAGAATCTGAAGCAGGCTCCAGGCTCTGAGCTGTCAGCACAGAGCCCGACGTGGGGCTCGAACCACAAGCTGTGAGATCATGACCTCAGCCGAAGTCAAGTGCTTAACCGACTGAGCCACCCAGGCGCCCCTCAGAATGCAACAACTATTAATGCAGACTGCCTTGCCTCCCTCTCCCCACCTTAAATATAATAGAGTCTCAGTTCTAATCATTGGAAGACCAAAATCTCCCTACATATTTTCTAGGTGCCTCCAGAGATCACTATTTGCCCTACCAAGAACCACTGTCCTAGAACTTAACCTTGCACACCAGTGCTTATTTTTGGCATTTGTCTCTGTTTGGTTCCTCCAAGAAAAATCTTGCTGAGCAGCTTTCATGAGCACAGAATCTCAGAATATTTTAAGTCCCTAAAATAGAACCCAGACATGCCACACTTGGGCATGATATGTTTTAATAAGTATATCTTCGAGTGGCAAATTATAAAGTGAAAATCTGGGTCTCCTTGTACTCTGTCATTACCATATTGCCATCATGTGTCCAGATTGTTATTGGCAGAAATCAGTCACTGAAGGATTTGGTAATGTTTCATAAAAAGAATATAACTAGTTTTTATTATTATTTATTTATTTTGAGAGAGAGAGAGAGAGAGAGAAGGCATGAGTGAGAGAGGGGGAGAGAGAGACAGAGACAGAGAATCCCAAGCAGGCTCCACACTGTCAGTGCAGAGCCCAATGCCTTGGGGAGGGGAGGGGGAAAAACTCGAACTCACACACACCTGAGCCGAATTTGGATGCTTAACTGACCGAGCCTCCCAGTCGCCCCAAGAATTTAATTGTCTTTAATAGGTGATGTCCTTTGAGTGGGAGAGAAGCTTTTTATGCAGCAGAAAACAAGAAGTCCCTGAGTTTTCTCTAAACAACACAAAGAACATTAAATCATTTCAAAATCTTTGTGTCTTTCCCACCTGCACTTTCTCTCTGCTGATGGGTCTTTCTCATGTAGCTCACACAGCTTTGAAACATGATATTCCTTCAGATAATGGCATTCTTTACAAAAAAAAAGTTTATTTATTTTGAAAGCGAGAGAGAGCAGAGCAGGGTAGGGGCAGAAAGAGAGGGAGAGAGAGAATCCCAAGCAGTCTTCACCTCCAGAGAGCCCAACACGGGCTCGATCTCACAACCATGAGATCATGACCAGAGCTAAAATCAAGCCACCCAGGTGCCCCAGACGTGGCCTCTGTGACCAAGTTTTCAGTGTACACCATTTTGTTGTAAACATTTCCCTCCATTAATCCACAAGTATTTATTAAAGACTTATAAATACTTCAGCTCAAGTCTCTGTCAGCAAATCTTGCTTATCTTCTAATTTCCCAGGCCTTTCTGTTCAAATTAAAAACAAAACAAAAATAGCATCTGACACAACTGTTTCATTCTCCAAAGAGGAATTATAAAATCTAAAACTTTAACAGTTTTAAATGTTAAAACTGTTAACATTTAAAAATGGTAAAACATTGTTGACGGCCTATTTTAAAATCTGTGGAGACTACAGGTTTCGCAAAACTCAAAACTCCTGTTTTTCACTTGTTTTAAGTTTTTTTTAAGTAATCTGTACACCCCACGTAGGGCTCGAACTCACGACCCTGAGATCAATAGTCACATGCTCTTCTGACTAAGCCAGCCAGGCACGCGCCCCCCCCCCCTTGTTTATATCAATCTCTATACCAACTCACTTACTTTACAATACTCTGGATATTTAATATTTTTGTTCTGACTGCATGAACAAATGGATGTGTCAATGAATACAACTTGTTTGTTAAACATGCAAATAAAAGCACTTAAACATAATATTTCTTTGATGAAGATCTTAATGATTCTCACCCTCTATCAAAGGGAAGCTTGTACTAAGCACTTTGGCTGAAATACTGCTGATCACAAATTAGTTACAATTTGAATATAGGTTATAGCTTTTCTATCATGTTGTTAGATTATTTCTGAAAATAGAAAGAGGTAGACAGAGCTGCCTTACCCACCTTTCTCTATAATAAGGTGCATGTAGACTTCAGTTGCTTTAACTGTGCATATAGTTCTTTCTGGCGATTTTTAAAGATGTACTGCCCTTTATATAAAAATCATAATATGGATAACATAGTGTTAACAATGGTTGAGTTACCCTGTCCATACAGTTATTGACCAGATTATAGCTGGTTCTGGAGGACTGGCCATTCAAGGAGCTGGTCCTAAGGGTAAAGGAGCATTTATTTTTATATAAAGATGTGTGATACCTGAGGCATTCAGATTCTTATAGTCAGACCCAATATTGTATGCAAAACTTTTCCTGACTTGTGAAATTGACCTTTACCCACCTGTTTTACCTTATAATACATAATCTTTCATTAAATGTGAAATCACCGTTTATCTTCTACATCTGTGTGTCAGTAAAATAAAAAGTTATCTTAGCAGACATATGCTGTTCTAAAATCCTCAAATCTGGCAAGGTGAAAATTGTGAAGATAGCTATGATCTCATGAAGTTTGAACATAATACTAAACTCCTTGGAAAGAGATTTGTCAGCTGGATTTTCATGCTCTAAATCTGACTTCAACAACTGCTACCTTCTACCGCAATTTATCCATTATACTTGAGCATCTCCAGACGTTCCCCAGCAAAATCCACTTGGAAATTAAGAGCATAGCTCCGGTATCTGTGCCAGGCCCCAAGTGCTACCCTCTGGTACCAAAATCAGTAGTGCTTGTCCAAGCTGCTCCTCAGGGAGCATGAACAACTGGAAACAATTTAGCAAAACTAAAAATGTGCTCATTCTTTTTCTCAGTTCTCCACACATACCGCCCCCTTCACTTCCCAAGAGCCCATACTGTCTTCACCCACATCCCCATCAGTGATTCAGACATAGAAACTCCACTGCCTTTTCCCTGGGAAGATCACACAGCTCAGAACTAATTCAGGTATACCTAGGGGTTATCAAAGCTAATCTTTTTAAAAAAAAAATACTTATCCTCCAGGGAAATAAGATCTGGTGTCAGGTCCAGGCAAGACTCTCTTCAGTGTGCTTTTGCTCTTCGCACAATGAACCTCACAGCTGCTCGTGTCCTCTCAGTAACCAAACCACCATCACAGATACTACCAACTCCTTTCTTCATGGATTAATTTTTTTTTAAGTATAGGGGCGCCTGAGTGGCTCAGTCAGTTAAGCGTCCGACTTGGGCTCACGCCATGATCTCGCAGTTCATGGGTTCAAGCCCTGCATCGGGCTCTGTGCTAACAGCTCAGAGCCTGGAGCCTGCTTCAGATTATGTGTCTCCCTCTCATTCTGCCCCTCCCCTGCTCACACTCTGTCTCTCTGTCTCTCTCTCTCCCTTTCTCTGCCCCTCCCCTGCTCATGTTCTGTCTCTCTCTCAAAAATAAATAAACATTAAATTTTTTTTTTAATGTATAGATGAACAGAACATTTCTGCCCCTGGAAACCTGAATTATTGCATCTGTTTGTCCCTTTAAAGAGGTGAATGTTGTCACCCTGGGAGTTTAATTGTTCATGTTTGATGTTTCCTTGATTTTTTTTTTAAATCTGGTTACAATCAGTTTATAGGCAAGTCAGACACTATGCCCCATATGTTTGGTCAAGAATTTCTTGGATTATAATCCTGGAAGTATGACTTGATGAAGCTATCAGAGCTGTGGCCTTTACAAACCTTCAGCAAAACAGCAAATTTCCTGTTAACCGATCTGAATTAGATGATTGGGGAAGGTTGTGGGATGCAGCATGACCCCTCACACAGAGCCAGAAGCCAGAAGGAGGAAAACCACAAAGAGGCTGACAAGCACAGCACAGAATCCAGAAGCAGAGGGTAGGGTGGGGCAGAAGCCAACCAGCCTTGCCCTGAAAGGAAGATTAAGTCCGGAAGCAGAGCTTAAAAGTAGTCTAGAGACAAGAGGCAGCAGCTAGAAGCCTCCATAGTCTGCTTTATGCAGAAGCTAGAAATTAGGGACAGGTCACAGGTCAAGATCAGGCAAGATATTGAGAGATCACAGCAGGTGCAATGAACCAGAAATACTCGAACTGTTCAAATAGTGCCTGCCTTCCACAAGGAATCCTTGTTCTTGTGACTGCTGCTAGACTCTGGTCTAGGAGAGCCCGAGACCAGTATGGTTGGTAACTTGTCGTACCTGTGGGTCCTGACACTGGGTGAGGGTACAGAAAAAGGCCAGGCACAAGAGTGAGGATGCCGATTCAGACAGGTTACGAGAACTGGCCAAAAGTAGAGGGAAGAACCATTTGTCTTTGCCATCTTAAATTCCTACATTTCTTAAGCTATCTTAGTTCAAAATCTACAAATTGAAAGATACAAATATAGATGAAGGAAGAGAAAAGAAGGCCAAACTCCATTTGATTACAGAAATATTTGGGGAATGGGTTATTGGGGGGACAGGAGCACAGGTAATTTAAAAATGGATTTGAAGTGTTGGTTACTCGGCTTTTTCTCGTGAGCTTCTCCCCACCCACCCCACCTGCAAGTAAAAGGCAGTTGCCATAATCTGCTCTTACATAGAACATTCAGGACATACAGAGACTGAAATCAGTTCAGTTTCTCTTGAGAACGTTTCCGGGGAGTTCAACCTCACACCTCCCCCTTTCCTGAATTGGCGGCATTTACTCTGTAGTATTTATAAAGCATTAATGTCACACATGTATTATTTTGTATACTTATTTTCTTTACAGATGAGATGCAAAGTGAAAGAGGGCAGGAACCATGTTGCGATCTGTGATGTGAAAATAAAATCTACCAGGCTTAGAATCAGAAGACCTAGGCTCTTCAAACTAGTAGTGTGACCATAGCCAGATCACCAGTCAGCATCTAGGTTTCCTAAATGTAAATCCAGTTAGACAGCAGGTTTTTAAGGATGTGGCACAAGAAGAAGTAAGAAGGTGAGGTTCCTTATCACTGCTTTAGCTCCTGTGTCTGCCTTCTCATTTTTCCTATGTTGGGCTTCTGCAGAGGATTTTAAAATATTTTTTTCCCTAAATTTCTCCTGCTATTAAAAGCTTCACTGATGTGGTACTGTCTCTTCCAAACTGGAAGTTTCATTTTATTTCATCATTTTATCCACTGTATCTTTTAGTGCATTTCTTTGGATTGAGTGTCTGGGTAAATATTTGTTGGAGGGAGGAAATGAATGCTGTGACTCACCCAAGCAACACTCCGATGATCGCAACCGTTTGTATGTGAAAAGTTTAGTGCAACCTGTAGCAAATGACACTTGTGACTTGTGAGAAGAATTCTTTTCGTGTCAGCCTGAAATTCTTCTTGAATTTGATTTCTGACATAGGGAAATAAAAAGCAAACCGACATGCACACGCTTTGTGCAGAGAAGGAGCTGCTTTTGAGAGAATAATCCAGCTGCTATCTGATCAGTCCTGCAGGACTATTCTGTAGAAATGAAGAAACCGTCCTTTTTCAGTTTGAGTCACACTTATGAAGGCTTTGGTAAGACTAAAAGAAGCCAAGGAAGCAGTTGTCAAGATGCACAGCTAGAAACAGGAACGAAGAAACATCCATGTCCCACATGACACAGTCAGCTAATGGAAGAGTGGGGTTTCAGGTACCTTATCCACATAATGTCTGGATATAGCGGTACATGTGAGCAACTCTGGTTGAGCTAGAAACAGTGCTGGTTATGTTCGAAATCTTAGTATGTGTGGCTTTCAAAATGGCTCTTTTATTGCTGCTTCATACTCTTTTTAAAGAGCCAATGATGCTGTCATTCAGAGGTGGTGCTGCCTTATGCCTTTAGTTACTTTTAGTGCTTTGGCCGGATTTCTTTTACCAGGCTTCTAGACCCATTCCTCAGTTTCTGTGGGTGTTAGCTGCTAATGGCTCACAGCTCCTCCCTCTTCTTCAGAATCACTTATGGCTAAAAAGTCATTTGCTTTGCCCAGGGCTTCATGTGGCCATCTCCCAACCCTGTCTGCTTACAGCCAACTGACATGGGGGTACAAAGCCTTCATCTCAAGATGAGGTCAAGTCTGGAGCAGTTCATGCTTTACAGCTCCCCCAAGGGATCAGGCGGAGGTTAGGCTCCAGCCAAGACCACATTCTTACTTCAGTCCTGTCCCTCCTACCCTGCCTCCCTCTCTCCTTTCTCCTGAGCAGACTCCCTCAAATCATGTGCATCTGAATCCTTGTCTCGGGCTCTGCTTCCAGGATCCTAATGTAAGGCGGTGATGGATTTGAGAGCATAGATACTGTCATCTCTGTCATCTTTTCTCTCTCAACCTCCCATCTCCAGCACATCTGAGACATGATGCTCTCAAGTACTTTGAAGAGCAGGAAAGGTAAAACATTTGACTTTCAGTTGGCCAACTGCACACAAGTACTCCAGCACAATTCCAACCTAACTTTGAATCTGAATTCTTAGCTCACTGAAGTATTAGGACAGTGGTAGAACTGGAGAACAGGGTTATGACAATGTCAGTGTGGAGTCTATTTAATATCCTAACCTGAAATCAGAAACCATCAAAACATCATATAATAACAAAAAAAGAAACTGTTTTCTTTACTGAACAAAATATCATATACATTGTTCAAATCACTGAACTCTCTATGAGTTATTATGAAGGATTTTTTTTTTTTGGAAGAGAGAGAGAGCCGGGGAGTGGCAGAGAGAGGGGGAGAGAGAATCCTAAGCAGGCTCCATGTTCGCAGGGAGCATGACACGGGGCTCAGTCTCTCCACCCTGGTATCATGACCTCAGCCAAAATCAAGAGTTGGACATTTAACTGACTGTATCACCCAGGCACCCCACAGAGGATCTTTCTAATTGTTCATTTGATTAGAGCACCTTCTCAAGACAACCTGTAGTTTTAGGTAGACTTTCTGGGCCAGACTCAAAATATTTTAGTTTGAAGAATTTCTAACTGCTTACTCCACATTTTTGCTTTAAAATTAATAAAAGTAATCATGCTTTTGGATAAAAAAAAAAAAAACGTCAAATAATAATGTCCTCACTTTTGAAGTGTACAAGAATAATTAACAAAATTTTGTTGCACACCTAATCTCTAGCACATTGAGAAAATAAAAATGAGTAAGATGTAGCTCATGCTTTAAAGGAGTTAGGAGTAGTAAGAACACTGACAGATGAGCTAATAACTGTGATACAATGTACCCAGACATAAAACAGAATTCCATACAAAATGACACTTGAGTTCAGCTGGTTGAAAGGATCAGAGATGTAGGGAACAACATAAGCAAAGGTATGTAGACATGAAAGTTAATGGGATGTTCAGGCAAGAAGATGTAAAGAAATTGGTGAGAAATTAGGCTTCCAGGTATGTTGATGCAGGGTTCTAGAAAGACAGGTAAGACTCAGGATTGAACTTTATCTTGAGGTCAGGGACCAACTATCAACAGTGCTTTACCATTTCATTTTCTCCCTTCTGCTTTAAAAACTGTGAAAACAATATCATAACATTAAAAAGTGTTTTAAAACAACATCCTAAAAACAACTATTGCGTTTTTCCTTTTTCCTATCAAATTCTTACACAACTATTTTCCATGATTGTGATCGCAATTTTTAACTATCTGTAGTTACTATTGTATCATGGGTTTTTTTCCACATTATTATGTGTTTTCATTTTAAGTGACTAAACACTGATATAAATATTGTATTTAATTTAAATTCTCATTTTTATTTCCTTGAAAGTTTTGTAGGCTATTAAATGGACGGTAGTAGGATCATATTTGTGTTTTAGAAAAACCGTATGTGAGAGGTGCCTGGATGGCTCAGTCAGTTGAGCGTCTGATTCTTGGTTTTGGCTTAAGTCATGATCACAGGGTTGTGGGATCGAGCCCCGAGTTGGGCTCCCTGCTGAACGTGGAGCCTGCTTTAGACTCTCTCTCTCTCTCTCTCTGCTCCTCCCCCACCATCTCTCAAAAATATATACACTAAGAAAGAAAGAAAGAAAGAAAGAAAGAAAGAAAGAAAGAAAGAAAGAAAGAAAGAAAGAAAGAAAGACAAACCACACATGAAATCTGCAGGTGGATCAAGATGAGTGGGACTGGGAACTTTAGTATGGGAGGAAGCCCTGCAGAATAACCTAGGAAAGAAATAATACCAACCTCTCACTGTCCTCACCATCAGCTAGAAGACAGGGTACAAATACCTGCCTCACAAGCCTCAGAGGTGCTTGCAAAAGTTAATTGAAAACTTAATACATTAATAGAACTTGGCATTTATGAAGCTCTTAAATACTCATTCATTCAAAAGAGGAAGTTGTGGGGGGGAAATTTTAAAGGTCACTTTGACTTTCAGGCACACTGTTTCCTGAAAGACTGTTTGAACTCTTTCAAAGTAGGTGCTGTCTTACTCATCTTCATGTGCTGACTACACCACCTGACTTACATTATTTTCCAACGTACATATTTCTTCAATGAATAAACTAATGAACAGCCAGAAGGTAATTATCTGTTTGCTCACTGAGCAAACAGTTCTGTCTAATGGGAAACATGCTAGTAGAGCCTACTTTTAGAGGAAAATTCATTACTCATTCATATTCATTATTTCAAGAAATGATGAAAAAGTCAGAATACTTCAGTCATCACATGGTGATAGGTATTCTCTTCTCCTGCTGATGAAAGTGTATGTTAGCGATTTACATTAATGGGGCCGGACAAGTGATTGTTGTGAATTATGAAATTAAGTGGTGAGGTTCATCAAGAATCCACAAGTTCTTAGGGTGCCTGGGTGGCTCAGTCGGTTTAGCATCCAACTTTGGTTCGGGTCATGATCTCACAGTTTGTGAGGTCGAGCCCCGTGTCAGGCTCTGCTGACAGCTTAGAGCCTGGAGCCTGCTTCAGATCCTGTGTGTGTCTCTCCCTCTCTGCCCCTCCCCCACTTGCACTCTGTCTCCCCCTCTCTCAAAAAATGAATAAACATTAAAAAAAATCCACAAGTTCTCTGGGCACTGCGAAATATTTGTTACATCTAGAAGAGGAATAATTTTTTTCTTTGTGGTATTGAGCTCAATTTTAATTATTTGCTTGCTATCTTTCTCCCCTTCTAGACTGCAGGCTCCATAGAGCAGGCCTTGGATCAGACTTCAATCTGCCTTAAGCAGCTATCTTAGCAGATGCTCAAAAAATATTTACTAAATGAATTACCAGATACAAACTGTATGAATGAAATAGGATACTGGTTAGGGTGTTGGGGTCAGCTGCAATTTCAGTGTGAGGATGTGTTCTACTTGTTGCAATGCAAACAAAAAATCCAAAAAACTCCTCATCTGCTGAATCCTCTTTCTGTTAAAAAAAAATAAGATTTGCATGAGACACACCATGCAAAAAGAATGCCAGTAATATTTTTCACAATTATGCAGTCCTGACAAAGCATATGATGTGTTGCATCCCAGTAATTTTTTGCTCCCTGATGCTGATACTAATGACTATGTATTAAGTTACTTTTTGTGCCAAGCACTTCCAGGCACTTTAGATATATATTCAGTAATCTGCAAAACAAACATAGAGAGCAAGAATTATTTATCCCGGAGCACTTGGGCAGCTCAGTCAGTTAAGCATCTGACTCTTGGTTTTGGCTCAGGTCATGATCTCCCGGTTGTGGGTTTGAGCCCCACATTGGGCTCTGCCCTGGTGGTGTGGAGCCTGCTTGAGATTCTGTCTCTTTCTCTCTCTCTCTCTCTCTCTCTCTCTCTCTCTGCCCCTTCCCTGCTCTCTCTCTCTCTCTCAAAATATGTAAATAAACATTTTTTTTAAAAAAAGAATGATTTATCCCATTTAAAAGTGAGAAAACTAGACCTAGAAAAAGCAGAGTAACTTTCCACAGAGTACACAGTAATTTTTCCTGACTCAAGTTTTTTCTGCTGCCTCTCTGATCTGTAACACGTTGTCATACCTGATTCTTTGATTATTGTAACAGCAGGAAAGATAACCTGTGTACTTATTCTAAGATATTTGAGAGAAATCCTATAAAAATCCAAGCTAGACATAATGTTTCTTTATAATACAAAAGAAGGACACTGGTAGATGAAA
Organism: Acinonyx jubatus; assembly: GCF_027475565.1. Taxonomy (NCBI): domain Eukaryota; kingdom Metazoa; phylum Chordata; class Mammalia; order Carnivora; family Felidae; genus Acinonyx; species Acinonyx jubatus. Next base: position 36,300,274 of record NC_069385.1, read on the forward strand.
TTTTGATGGACCATAAACTTTTAGAGAACTTTGATAATTTATTGCTGCTTTTTCAAGTTGGGTCCCCAAATACTCCATGTCAATTTCTAGTTGGAATCTCTAAGTGGATTATAGACTTTAGATGTGTGATGCTTAGTGACTTTTCAGTGTACGAGATATATATTTTTATTTAACAAAGAATTTACATCTTTTGTGCAGTTTGAAAACATCCAAATAAACATGGTTTTTGCCCTCTAGTTTTCAGACTTAAAAATAACAATTTAAAATAACCTTTTGGGTAAATACTTCCCCTGTTTACCCAAACTTAGAAAAGGACTAAACCAAAAGTTTTGCTTTCTTTGGCCTCTTCCATAGTAACCTACTATCATGGTTTTTTTGTTTTTTCCACCCACAATTTCTTAATTGGTTTGCTAGCTTTCACTCCTCTTTGAGTTTCTCAGGGCTTGAACATGGGCCCTCTAGTTGTCTTATTCATATACTCTCTATAATATTTCACCGTAGCTGCCATCCTATTCTGTACTAGGATGGGTTGCAAACTTGTTTTTCTAATCTCAGGTATCTCGGGGTGCCTGGGTGGCTCAGTCGGTTAAGCGTCCAACTTTGGCTAAGGTCATGACCTCGCAGTTCGAGCCCCGCGTCGGGCTCTGTGCTGACAGCTCGGAGCCTGGAGCCTGCTTAAGATTCTGTGTCTCCTTCTCTCTGCCCCTCCCCCACTTGTGCTCTCTCTCTATCAAAAATACATAAATGTTTAAAAAATTTTTTTCAGATATCTCTTCTGAGTTACAGCCCTATTTCTGTAATATCTCTCTCTCACAGGCACATCAGACTCAAGAACTTTAAAACTAATCTGATGTTTCCCCGCCTTAAACCTATTCCTATTCCAGTGTCCTTTATTCCACTTCATATCACTGCCATCCACTGAATAGTTCAACTACTTGGGGAATGATGGTTGATTTTTCTCTTTTCTTAACCTCTCCTATCCAACTAGTCATCAAGCACTTTGAGTCCCCTGCCCACATTTCTTAAATCTGTCTGCTTTTCTCCCCCATTTCCGCTGCTGCTAGTCTAGTCTGAGCCACCTCTGTCTCTTCACTGGACCTCAGCGGACCATCACTGTATCCAATCCTCCTGCATCTATCATTGCCTTCTTCCTGTTCATTTTCCAGAATGATAGCCAGGGAAAGCATTTAAAAATGCAAATCTGGGGCGCCTGGGTAGTGCAGTTGGTTACGCTTCTAACTCTCGATCTCGGCTTGGGTCATGAACTCACAATTTGTGAGTTTGAGCCCTGCATTGGGCTCTGGCACTCATGTCACAGAGCCTGTTTGGGATTCTGTCTCTCCTTCTCTCTGCCCCTCCCCAGCTTGTATCCTCTCTCTCTCTCAATCTGTCTCTCTCTCTCTCTTTCTCTCTCTCTCAAAATAAATAAATAAACTTAAAAATGCAAGTATGATTTTATCACTTGCCTAAAATATTGTTATTTTTTAAGTGTTCTACTGCATTCTAAATTCTCTTAAAATAAGGGTGAAAGTCTTTAGTCTGGCCTGCAAAGTCCTGCATTATCTGGTCGTTGCCTGGATTTCAAGTGCAGCCACATTAAGCTGTCTTTAATTGCTTGTTGCAAGAAGACCTTTCAACCTGTCTGAAATGTTTACTGACCCTTTGACCTTCATTTGTAACTGACTGCTCAGGACTTGCATCGGACCCTCTTCTCTTGGGCTCTTCCTACAAGATTTCATTATGGCTGCAATCACATTCTGTACTTAGAATGGCTTGCAAACCTGTTTCTCTTATCTCAGAGCTCTCTTCAGAGTTACAGCACTATGACTGAAATTCTATATACTCAACATCTTTGTGTCATGGACACACATCCTTTAGGCCGCAATAGAATTATCTTTTCTTATTCCCACACTTGATTAGAGTCTTCTCTTATGTGTTCTCATAATACCCTTTCTTTTATGTCAGAGGATTTATCACAATTCATTATAATTTTTTTTGTCTGTCTCCCTCTCTAAGCTAAAAAGCTAGGTTCCCCGTCTTATTGGGTGATACATCCCCAGCTATCTACCCAGTGCTTGGCATGTAGAAACACTCAACCATTTGTTTAACAAGCAAAGATTCTATACTTCATGGCTTGGATAAAATCTATTTATCTGTGATCTCCTTTATTTCGAAACATTAAAATAAAAATAAGGCATGCTTTTTGAATTCCCTGTTATTATTTGAATATACACTTTAAAATAGTTTTGTTTTTCCAAAGAAATGCTGTCATTTGAGAGACGAAAGCATATGCCGTAATGTACTACTTTAACAGCGATTTCTTCTCTTTGAAAGGGTAATTTTCATTCTGGGTAGCTGTTTAAAATACCAATCTCAAGTTTAAAGCTTGCCCCTCTTCAGAAATTCAAACCCATAAGAAATAAATATGTATTATGTGTCTCATAACTTTTTTTTTTTTACCAGGAATTAGAAGAGATAATCTCTCTCCTTCATAATTTCACTAGGGAAGCAAAGTCATATAGTCAGAAATATTTTGCCCAAAGTAAAGAACAAGCTTAATTAATTGAACAGTTACAGTCTCGGCTGTATGGATGTCTCTGTAGCAAGAGGTGGATGGTTAAGGGTGGGGATCAGGGCAGAGGACATCAATTCTGAGTGAGACAGTTCTTACCGTTAAGGAGCTTATGGTATAGTGGAGACAATATACACACATTTAAACGTAAAACAAGGAATAATAAAGACTGGTTTTTTTTTAAAGACCATGGGATTCTGATCTGTGATGGGATAACATATTACCAGGGCAAGTGGTTGAAAGCTTTATGGAAAAAATAGATTTGAGGTAGACATTGAAGGAACAAAAGAGACTGGACTTACAGAAGAGGGGCAGGGCAGGACAGCAGACCCATTGAAGTCTGGATATATATGCCACGTATGCATATGAGCATATAAGGAAGCACATAAAGCTGCTGGGGTACTGGACTCCTGTAATTATAGTGAGGGCTTGGTGAAAATGAGGTTGGACATGAATGATTGTCATACTTTTCCAGAGGTCGCCCTTCAGTTGTTGAGCAACAGCTATTGTGACTGGATTATGTTGTCTTTCCTGATTTAAAGGAAAGGTCATTTTGATGCATGTTTACAATATACATAGAAGAGTAAAGTTTTGAAGCACGTCACAGGGCCTTCTGTAAGGACCATGCATGTGAGTATACGAAGAATGAGGAGAAATCATCAGCAATAAAAACTAACTGTGGGAATGAAGAGAAGTAGACCTGCCTACAAGATCTGTCAAATGTGGCAAAGGATAACCTTTGCCTTTCCTTGTTCCCTGCCTCTCACTACCATCACTTTATTCTCTTTCCTATGGAATTCTCTTGATTACATAACATGGGTAGCTTGAAAAATACTGATTAAAACACATTGAAAGCATACAGATTTTATAAGTAAGGGCCACCCAAATATTATCAGGCCACCCAAATGTATCACCCAAATATATCTCCAGAACCTGTAAGTACTACCTCGTAGGGAAAGTGCATTTGCAGGTGTGATCACGTTAAGGATCTTTACATGGGGAGATTGTCCTAGCTTAACTGGATGGGCCCTAAATCCAGTCATGTATATAAGCAAGAGAGAGGCAGAGGAAGGAGCCTATCCTCTGGAGAGAATGGAGCCCTGCCAATACCTTGATTTTGGGCCCTTGATTCTGCTTTTGGGTTTCCAGTTCCCAGAACTCTAAAAGAATACATGCATGTTGTTGTAAGCCACCAATTTTGTGTAAATTTGTTAGGTGGAATTTGGAAAGGAATATGTAGATAGAAAATTCTTTTATGACGTTTTCTCTGAGGTGTAGCTGTTTAGTTCGCATTGTATCTTATTTAAGCAAGGACAGAACCAGGGTTTTCTAATCTACAAATCATTGATTTTCATCTTCTTTTAAATGAGTTTACTTATTCTTCCTCTATAAGGTAGAAAAGTTAGCAAAAGATTTATAAGAATGCCTTGTCTCCTTTGAGGTTCAGCTGAAATTACTTTGATATAACAAAAGTTGGAGAAAACAATCTGTCTGAATCAGAAACTTTGGAATGTGAATTCATAGAAACTAATGAAGAAAAACAAAACTTGGCCTCATAGGGAAAGAATGTCTTATGCAAATCTCTGTTGTCAGCCAAGTTCATACATGCAGAATGCAAAACTCTATTTCACCATTTGCTGGGGATTTGGAAAGAGCTGGAGATAATCCAATTTAAAAGGACTGGCAAATTCCTGTAACTTCATAGAATCTATTCCACATATGTCAGAGATACACTTATTGTACTGCAAAATAAACTAGCACTGCATGTGACCTTGAAAAGGTAAATATTGCAGTTTACATATTATTCTCTCATATTCATTATATCAGTATATGTTCATGAACTGCAAAAATAATAGTGATAATGCTGCAGAGTCTACTGGTAAATTCTGGGAATTATCAGATTAGTTAGAATGTAGTTCTGGTTTTATACACTAAGAAAATATTAAATTAATTTCCATACTTGATACTAAATTTGCATTTATTACAAACATCATAGAGAACCATTAATATTTGCTTTTTCCATTAAAAATGTTCTGGTAAACAAGAGGATTCATAAGATCATGATTTGCTAATGCCATAGCAACATAATCTTATATCGAGAACATCATCTGTTACAAGACAAGTAGTTGTGGTCATGTGCTTAGAATAGACTTTCAGTTGCTAAAGTACATGGTGATGTGATAGGATAAGATTTTTCCAGATGTTTACACAGCACTTATAAGGAATTGTTTTAGTATGTTCATATGGGCTGAAATGTTTTGTGCTTAAATGATTACTTCTAGGACTTGGAATATTTAAGTAGCTTTGAACTTCAGGAGTAGGTTAAATGCCTATTTTGAAAAGAAAAGTATGGGTGGACAGAGACTGAGATCTGTGAATTACCTGATTGCCCTAGAGATGTTCTCTATTTGTAAAAACAAGAGATCAAATAGTTCTCTTTTAAAATGGACTAGGTAAAAAGTGATTGTTTCTTTGTTTTTATCATAATCATGAAGAGAATACTTTCCAGCAGAGTTGTAACGGGAAACCATAGCAAAATATAGAACATATAAACATGCTGGGGGCCGATTCAGTGGTGAAGTTAATATGAAGGATATGATATTAGTCAGGGTTCTCCAGAGAAACAAAACCAAAGAGGCATTTCTCATAATTTATTAGGGAAAATTGGTGCAAATGGTCATGGAGGCTGAGAAGTTCCACATCTATTGTCTGTAAGCTGGAAACTCAGGAAAGCCAGTGGTAGTTCTAGTGTGAGTCCAAAGGTCTGTGAACCAGGAGAAGTGATGCTCAGTCTCAGGACAGCAGAAGACCTTTATCTCTCAGCTCAGCAGGCACAGAGAGCCAGTTGCCCCTCCGTGTTTTTGTTCTAATCAGGCCCTCAGTGGATGGGAGGAAGCCCACCTACATGGGGAAGACCATCTTCTTTAGTCTACCAATTCAGATGTTAATCTCCTAAGGAAACAACCTCACAGAGACACCCAAAATAATGTTTAAGCAGATTTTGAGGCACCTGTGGCCCAGTCATAGCTGACACAACATTAACCACCACAGGTAGGAAGAGAAAGTTGACAACATGAGCCCTACCGCTGAAGGAGAACAGAGAAAGTTTACTGGGGCTAAGACCAGGACTCTAGCTTCTAGAGAGGTTTGATGGATACAATTTGACTTTAGGAAAGTGTGAGTTCAAGGCCAGAAGTCAGTACTTGCAGGGAAGGACTATAGAACTGAGGTTGTCCAGGAATCTATAAAGAGAGGTACTGGTTTCCACTTCCATGTGTAGGTCCCACAAATTCTCAAGAGTGTTGACCACTGATCTCAAATAAAAGCTCTCCACCTTCTTCCTAGATCTTAATTGAGGCCCTGATATAGCTGGACACCCTGTTGTTCCTGTCCAAGAGTAGTTACCTTCACTTAGCTATGCAGAGCAGCCAACAATGTTTGTTCTTACTGTGGTGGGCTGCCTATAATTCCCTGTATATTCTCTGGTTATTTCTAGTGGTTTTCAGAGATTAGTTACAATGTAGTTTTAGTTTTGCACACTTTTTAAAACTCGATACTAAACTTATATATGTATTGTATTGCCAGCATATAATAGGGAACCATTTATCTTATCTTTTTCCTTATGGATTGTTTCTGAGAAATAAGAGGATTCATAAAATCCATAAGATTTGCTGATCCACATTGAGAGCCAAATGGCTGAAAATGAAGTACATCAGGCCCATCCTCTCATGTCCACCCCACTTTGTTCCACCAGACCAAATGGTTCAAACAACATAGTTATCCAAGGTTCTGTCCTGAAGGAAGACTGTAGAAGTATATGAAGAAGGTATAAATGTTAGGGAATTTTAACTGACTTAAGTATATCATAGTTCCTTTACCACTAGTAAGAAGTATCCTTCTATTCTCAGACCTGAAGAAAAAAGGTTTTCTTTAAGGATATTACTTCCTCCTTCCTTCCCCATTTCTTCTTTCTTAAAGCTACCTGAGAGTTTTCAGACTCTCACTCCTTCCAGAAACCATCAAACGACCCCTCACAAGAATGTGTTATACTTTGCATGTTACAAACTGGAGTCCTCAGTCATTGTCCAGATATTCCATTTCTTCAGGTCTGTGGGGTCAGATAGAGGGGTTAAGGAGGAAAATTGAGGTATGTTAGAATATCATGACTAGAGGAACCTAATTCCAGTGCAGTTTCCTTTCCAGGGAGAGTTGTGTTGTGGTTGGCTCCCTTTACTAAATGCCCCTGTGATATAAGGATACTTTACAAAGATAAAGACATTTTTCTTGTAATCCCATAGAATTGAAACCCAGTATAGAAAAATCTCTGATCAGCCTGGGTTTGGCATCACCATTTAATAAAACCTACTCATTCCACTGCCCATTAGTAGTTAAACATGTCCACAATTGAGCAAACTAACAGTGGGCTCTGTTCACACCACCTGAGACCCGTCTGTTCACAGGAGAACTCACACCCTTTGTCAATGACCCATTCATTTTGCTACCAGAGAGGACCAGAGCCAGCCTTCATGTGCCAGTTTGGATTGAAATTCTTTGACTCTGGGTCCACTTGTGATGAAAGAGTGGTAGGTGGAATTTTGAGAGTTCATTCCCCCCACCCCCATAAATGTTGCCTGAAACCATAGATGCAACATGGATGTGAAGATGAAAAAGTGGAGAGCCTATGTGAAGTACCCTCCTCGCTACTGCCCTGTTTTCTGCAGACACGAGTAGATTGTTTGGAGACATCTTGCAGATCTAATATGATACCGAAAGGAGATGGAGCAAACACTGTGAACATAACCTAGAGGAAATGAAAGGAAAAAAGTTAAGAGAAGGAAGTGAAAGAATTAGAAGAAAGACTAATCTTTATTCTTGCAAAATTGAAGGAATTATTGTGTTGCAGAAACTAATAAGAAAGTAGATCCTAGAAGGGAGGTGGGTGAGGGGATGGGTGGAATAAGTGATGGGGATTAAGGAGGGCACTTGTGATGAGCACCGGATGATGTATGGAAGTGCTGAATCACTATATTGTTCACCTGAAACTAATATTACACTGTATGTTAACTAACAGAAATTTAAATAAACAAACACTTTTAAAATAAGGTACAATAGAGCCTATAATTTCACCTGATTCTTCGTTTGTAACTTCAGCTGGTTTTGTCAAGGTAGTTGGAAATCAGTGTTAAGCTGAGAATTCTGGAGTCAGTGGTGACATGCACATGTGACATTATTATTAGTAAATTATTATATAATAATAATAATAATAATAATAATTTGTTGAATAGCTTTACAGATCTTTTTCATAAATTATACTTGATTTTCCAGATTTCAGGCTTTGCGTTGCCTCTTCTTTTTCCTTGTTTCTGCAGATCCCACTACTCTGTTCACTACAGAAAGGAGAAGTTCCATATTTTTAAAGCAGAAAAATGTATAGAGTATGGGATTTTATAAGTGATTAATCTCTGTGACAGAGCGTGTTAGTTGATGCAGTGATATCAAGTAAAGATTAGGCAAGATTCAGCTCTACCAAGTATGTGTCAACTTTGTGAAAGAGCACATTTGTCTTTGAAAAAGCTTGACTTTTCTATATTTCACAAATTTAAAAACCCATTGGGTTAGGGGGAGGGTTTAGAAAAGAAATACGCTCGTAAAATTTAAGGGCTCAGTGAAGTCCAAGAGAAAGAGCAAGTTCACACAGAAGTTAATGGTTAAGGGTTGATCAACATCATACAAGAAGGGTAGGTTTTCCAGGGGATACTGAGGACTGGTAGGCAAGCTGTGTGATCCGGTGATACTGGGGGCAGTGTCTCAGATCCTCAGAGATCTCTTCAGAATATATACAAGTCCTTCTCTCTCTCCATCAGCGGAAGTCCTTGACAATAGCAGGACTCATTTGGAGTGAGGCGCTTAGAAACCAGCTTTAAGGAATTCAGCGCAGTAAGTGGAAGAAGTAAATGAACAACGCATTCAGTGAGTTCAGAGGTAATTAAAAAAGTAAATACACCAAAGGTCAAAGAAAAATGAAGCCACTTATTTTAAGACTGCTGAAAATTAGATTTTAAGGGAAGAGAAGTAAAGGGGCCAAAATTTGGAATGGCAAAAAGTCAATTTAAAAATTGGTTGCAGTAAAATATGAAGCGGAGATAGAGGAGGGAAGCATATTGTGAAGAGTACGGGGGAGCTGAAAGCCCCACCGATAGGCAACAAGAATGAATTTATACCACCTACTTAGCTTCTGGAATGGTGGGCAAAAAGTTAAGTAGCCTATTTCCATTTACACTGTAAAACTATTTCCCAAACAGCAGCACGCAGATTGTTAATCTGCAAATCGCTAACAAAAGTGAGGAATTTGGAGGTCACCTATGTCCTGAATCCTCACTCTTTACTGGAGAGTGCAGGTGCTAGAGTATGCTCACAGAAGACAGATGAGGAAAATACAGGAAGAAAATCTTTAAGAGCTTTCTTTACGATTATCTCATTTAACACTTAGAATAGGTAGAGAAGAATGCTATGCCCATTTTATAGATAAACAAACTGAGATTCAGAGATGTAATGGAGTTTCCCCAAGTCCATAGAATCAGTGAATGGTGACCTCAAAAACCCTTGCTCCTCATAAAACTCCAGCCTACCTTTTTCAGGCCATGATTAAAGCGCAGATCAGAAATAGGACCGATAAGTGCATAGGAATATAAGAAGAGAAAAGTGAGACTGAAGGAGTAGGGAAGGCTTCACTGAACAGATTGAAATTTCTTATCAAAAGAGTCCTATTTGGATGATGGGAGGGCGTTGGCTGTTAAAAAAGAAAGGTTCATTATCTAAAAGTAGATGAAATGTAGTAAATTAAAGTATCCTGGATGTCAGTGTTTGCTAGATATTTTGAACAGTGCAAATTGTGAAATGTAGCCTATGCTTGGATCATTTGAGACAATCAAGAGCCATTTGAAAATGTGGCTCCTGTCTCTTCACTCAAGGCCAAAAGATATTTTAGGATTAAAAACCCAATCTCAAACTCTAAAGCATTTATTAATAATTTAGACTTTAAATTATCCTGGAAAAGCTGGAACTCAAATAAAATCGCTTTTTAATCTGGCTCCTCTGTACAATATTAAGGCAGTATTTAATTTAGTAAATAAACACCTGTGAAAATGACAGTGCAACCTCTATTAATATGATTTAAACCATGTTGTGTGTTCTCCTGAGATATGCCAGATTAATGCATTATCCAAGCCTTGGTGGAAAATGACCTACTGAAAATGAAAGTAGAATTCATAACTAAAAGCAGCCCAAATGCAGCTAATCTTAACCCCTCATTTTACAAATAAGGCAAGTAGAAATAGGTTAAAAGGTAAGTCATATTTATTATTTTAGATCACACCACATCCTTCTAACTTGAGCGCTATTAAAGGTTTTATTCGGTTTCTATTTTTTTCTCTAATATTTCAAATGATACTACATTCAAATGTGTACTTTTTTCCCCCTGTTTGTGCTTTGAATGGCATGTTTGGATGACTGGCCTAGATTTGGCATTCTGAGTTCTGTGCCAACAAAAATGTCAAGTGCGTTTATTTGCCTTTTAATTAAATGCACTGGATTTTAATATTCCAGATTTTTTTTCCCCTGAAGAAGAGATTCTCCTGATCCTGTAGTTTATAGGAGAGAAAAAAAATCACTGACATTATCGTGAATGTCATATTTTTTCACCTAACAGTTCCAGATACCCACATATCATTTTATAAACGTTTTACTTTAAGGTGCAAATCTTATTGTTCGGTAGACTACTTTGCTGCAAACACTGCATGTGGATGTGTAATCCAACATCATTTATTTTTACTTACTCCTTTGAATTTTCAGTAATTCTCACCTCAACCTGCTTTACTTTTAATAGGATTGCTGCTTGTATGTCCCACATGTAGTAGTCACTATATGGAAGATGTAGTTGCTTATCATTTACAGTGTCCCTTTCCTGTACCTTTGGTTTGAATGTGGGCCAGGGTTATGGCATTATATTATTTGTCTTATTTTCTTACTTCCCCAAGTTAATTTTTACTACTCTATTGTTATCCTCTGATCTCCTTTATTAAAGCTTTATTAAAAAAGCATTTTTTTAAGTCGACTAGACATCTTCATAATCTCTGAACTCACTTTACTACCTAGTACATAAGCACTGAACCGTCTGCTATTGCTATGCTACACTTGCCCTCATCTCAGTAAAAAAACCACACCTTCCACCTCCCTGTTTTCTTCAGAGAGGTCTTCCCTCACCTTCAAACCTAAAGAGGTCACTGTGTGCTCTGTCTCATTCCCTACTTTAAGTTTTGGCAAAGAACTTCTCAGTGTCAGGTGCTTGTTTACTTGTGTATCATCTGCTTCAGAACACAGGGATGTAAACTGCATGAGAGCAGAGATAGTCTCTGTCTTGTTCAGTGATGATTCTTCAGAGCTGGGAACATGCCAGGAACAATAAATAATTTATTTATTAGTGAAAGAAAGGAAACCCAGGCCTTCTTCATGGAATTAAGATGGGTCATGCAGTAGCCACATTATGAAAAGAGCCCAAAAGTCCATCAATTGACAAATGGATAAAGATGTGGTATAGATAGATAGATATAGATATAGATGATATAGATATAGATGTGATATAGATATAGATATAGATGTGATATAGATATATAGATATAGATATAGATATAAAATAAGAAAAATAAGATAAAAAGAGAAGGAGGCAAACCATAAGAGATTCTTAAATACAGAGAACAAACTGAGGATTGCTGGAGGGATATTGGGTGGGGAGATGGGCTAAGTGGGGGGTGGGCACTTGGGATGAGCACTAGGTGTTGTAGGTAAGTGATGGATCACTAAATTTTACTCCTGAAATCATTATTACACTATATATATATTACACTGTATGTTAACTAACTTGGATTAAAATTAAAGAGAAAAAGAGATGGGTCATGTAACTTATGACTTAAAAAAAAAAAACTCTTATAACTTCCTCTAAGAACAGTCCCAGATTCCATCTATCCATCTGTGTTTGAGTTTTTATAGGAAGGATTTGATCTAACTCAATTTCTTTGTGTTTCTATCTCTCCAACTTTACTTGTTCTTTTTGTTAGGTAGTGATTGAGGTTGATACCTCTCTGGCATCTTTCTGTCTCTCTGAGAAGACAGTACTAAAAAATATTCCTAAATAGGTGGCTAATCACTTTTCTCCCAAGCGAAATTGCCAGGTGGGAGTCAGGAAGCATGGGCTATATTGTTATGTGTCAATAGCTAATACCATGACCGTGAAAAAGGCATTTACTTACTCTCAGTTTTTTTTAATCTAAAAATCAGAGTTGGACTGTGGTGCTGAATGATTTTAAGAAATGTTTGAGGATGTCAACAAACTAGATACAATTTCATCCCCTTGTGCAAGAGTCCTGCTTTTGCCTCTTTGTAGTACTTGCCACATTCTGCTAATAAGTACAATGTATAAGTGCTTGGCTGTGCTTCTAGATGATACACACTCTGAAGGAAGAGCATTTGTTCATCTTTGTGGTTTTTAGCCTCATACAGTCTTTGTGCCCCTGAGGTATTCAACAAATACGTAATAAATACTGAATTGTCTCATCAGTATTTCTGTATTTTTAGAAATTAGACTTCTCTCCATTTGCTGTTTATTTGAACTCATATTAGTTATGGTACAGAAATTTAGATTTGGAAAAAGAATTTTATCTGAATTTGATTATATCCATCCTAACCCTTACTGAGGCTTTATTAAGTACCAAGTATTATCCTAAGTATTTTATCCATTTTAATGTGCTTAAGAGAAGGGATGTATCTATCATTTCTATTTTTCCAATAAGAAAATGGAGGAACTCAGTGGTTAAATAATGTACTTAAGGTGCCCTAACTAGTAAGTGGCAGAGCTGGAACTGAAACCATGATCAGTGGCTTTGTTATAATAAAAATATTTAATGCCACCTGATTAGAGTATTCCTTATCAGTATGTTTTCCAGATATGTTAAAGTTCCTTAGCAATTACTGCTATGTAGAACAGTTTTTTTAAAGCATGATTATAGATTTCATAAATTAATTCTTTTAACCTTAGCATGAATGTATTTATTTCCAAAATGTTAAAACTTGAAGCATGCTTTAATGCTACATTATATATGCTTTTATGTAGGCAGTACACTTTGACGAATGATGAACATTTTTGTTATTCATTCATTAAACTGTTGGCCACTGTAAGTCATTGGACATAAGAGATGAAAGAGAGTATACCTCTGCCCTCAACTACCTTCTAATCTAGTATATATTGCAGATTTATTGAAAAAAACATTTGCAACACAATTTTAAATGTAGGTTATGGGCAAATAATTAACTGTTCTTTTAGAGATGAGAGGGTAGTTAAGGATTAAGGTCTTGAATAGCGCTAAAATAAAAATAAAATCCCATGATCTGCCTTCCATTTTCGGATGCCTGGCAGATTAGGTGCTCTGAGGATCTCAGCAGAACAATCATACCTAGGTAGGGCACCTCTTTAGATACATTGCCAGGCTCATAGCACCTAGGAGAGGTCTCTAAGGACTCAACAGTCTGCCTCCGCCCCCGACCCCCCTCCAAAAAAAAAAGTGGATGAATAGAATTAAGAACAGTGAGCAATAGGTAGAAGGAGAGGTTGGTAGTCCCAGAAAGGGATGCTGAAGCTATATTGTCCTTGAAACACAGGTCCTCAGGCTGGTAACAAGGGGGTTACCCTGCCTGGAACTCTCACATAGAGGCGGTATTCTTAAGGAGTGCAGAGGAGGTCTGAGTCCTGTGGTACCTCATGGTTACTGGCAGAAGGTGATGCAAGTTCTTTTGTAGATGAAAGCATGATGAATTGAGGCCCGCAGGATTCCCATAGACTAACATAAAGCAATTAACTCACAATCAAAGGTCACCAAGCATTCCTGAGAGTAACTCACTGTGAGAGTTAGCAGAAACAACAGATCTGCCTCCCCAAAGGACTGCTGCGATTGGGATTGTCACATTCAGAATACCAAAGAGCTGTGTACAAAATAGTCAAAGAAACAAAGTGCAAATCATAAGGATTAGCAAAATACTCTTAGGAGTCACTAAACAAAGACCCATTTGCAAAGAATCAAATGAAACCTTTAGAAAGAAAAAGCATAATTTTTCAAATTTTAGAAACTCTTTGGATGGACTGCATAGCAGCTTTGACAGAAGTGAAAAGATAATTTATCAGCTGAATTTTAATCCGAAGAAGTTACAGCAAAATATAAAGGCAAGCCAAGATGCTAAGGAAGAGGACCAAGCATGGGAACATGCCCATCATATATTATAACATATTACAGAGCTGTGGTAATTCAAACTTTATCATATCAGCACAGAATAAGTATATTACCTCTAAGAAAATAATGGAAAATCCGGAAACAGAATTCATGCATGTGTGCAATTTGTATATGGCACAAAAGTGGTTTTGTAGATCATTGGGTCAATTCAAAAGTTGCCCACAGATGACTGGAAATTTATTTGAGGGGGTGGGGGTTAGCGGGGAGACTTGAAATACTTTTCTAGTGTATATCACACTCAGAAAGCAATTTCAGGTGGATCCAGGATTAAATATGAAATGCATAGTTTTAAAACCTTTAGAGAGAGAGATTGTTGATATAAATTCAAATAAATGATTGATATATTTGACTATACTGAAATTAAGAACAACTATTCATCAGGATATCATAAATAAAGTGAAAGGAAAGCCGCCCAATCGAAGATATTTCTAATAAATAACTGACAAAGGATTAGTATCAATACATGAAATAATTTATAATAATACATAAACCAATAAAAAAAAGATGAAAATCAAATACAAAAAAAAGGGGGCCAAAATTATGCACTAAGCATTTCAGAGCAGAGAAGAAATAGGTATAAATATTTCAAATAAGTATCTCAAAAGATAATTTCAATAATCAAATGCATATTAGATATCATTCTCTACCACTAAATTGGCAAAAATCACAAAGTCTGGTAATGCAGAGTGTTAAGATGTAATTCAAATGGAGTTTATGTGCACTGCTGGTAGATATATAAATTCGTAATAATTTACTGTTATCTTATGAAGCTATTTGCAATCATGTAATAGTTGCAGTCCGCTGGATAAACCCACGGGGCCAGTTTGCCATGGCAGAGTATTTGGAGAAGGGCTGGTGTTTTTGTATGATTAGGGTATGTGATAGCCTAAAGGAATTGTCAGTAGATGAGATGGAAAGGGTTGATTAGAGTCTAGTTTTTAAAGGCTCTGTATGTCATACCAAGAACTTCTGCCTTTCCTCTTCAATGGAAAGCAGTGAAAAAAGTCATTTAATCACATCTGCATTTTAGAAAACTCATTCTTGCGTCAGTATAAAGGATGAATCTGAGGCCTTGTAAGGGAAGTAGAAAGGCTCGGTGAAAAAGCTAGATGAAAATGGAAATGGAGAATTAAGGGCAGATTTCAGACGTAATGTAGCAGAGACACCTAACTGTGTTTAAGAAGTCGGGGAACACACAATTTACCCAATTGAATAAATTTAACTGAATGAAAAGCTTAATGAAAAATTCACATGTAAAATATTTGACCTTCATTAAGTTGTTGTGAGGCAAAAAATATTGTACATGTTTTTTAACCTTTAAGCACATTCCTAAAATGTGATGCTTCTTTTATTGCTTTTTTTAAAAAAAAAAAGTCTTTCTATAATTTCTTCAGGATTTTATGTAAAACTTAAACAGTGGTTTTAAAATTAAAAAAAATAAGAGAATCTAAGACTGCAAGAAGAGGCCTTAAACAGTGTGAAATTAACTTCAAGTATCTGTACCTGTATTTCATAGTTGTTTAAAGGCTATATGGACTTCTGAACTATTATTTTCCATATCAGAAATTTTCAGGTAACGCCTGTATCTTTATTAAACAAGAATAAACTATATTTTAGTTAACCACTTAAACAAAATATGTGCTATATAGCTGTTTTCATTTTTCACTAAGACCCTGTTTTTTATTGTCAACCATCTGAGAGTGGACAAGTTGCCTAAGATCCTATGACATGATAAAACAACAGGACTTCAAAGAATCATTGAGTTAAATAATGCATGCTTCAAAATGCCCGTAAGGCTTAGATGTCCAATGTGGCAGACTCTTTAATTAATAACATGGACTTTACAAAACTCACCATTGTATATCTATACAACAGACTGCTAAGATTTTTAAAAAAACTGTTTTCTAGCAATGTCAGTTTCCCTATTCATAGTTTTTAACTTTTATGTGATGGACCCAAAGGGCTAACATCTGGGCCATCTCCACCCAGGAGGGTAGCATCTACCACTACTTTCAGTACCAGTTTTCACATTTTATAGAAACTTTTCCCATCATATGTCACTTAATATTCCTAAAAGCTATATAATATAGCCACTGTTATTTTTATTTTATAGATGAAATATTAACTCAGAGATGCTAACTTGCTAATTTGATGTCACACAACAAATAAGAGAAGGAGCTGAGGATTAAAATAGGGCCTTACTGATACTAAGTTTCTGTACTTTCCATGACTCTGGAATTTCCCTACACTCTGGTTTGGTGGTAAATGGTGGCAGATGGTAGAAGCAGTTAACTTCGTGAAAGAATGGCTAGCATAGGGGCTAGAAGTTTCTAGAGACAGTTCAGAAATGTGTGCCAACCTCCAAACAAGATCTGCATCTGATCAAATCTATCCTTATGTTTTTTCAGAAGACAAGTGATTTTCTGTGTGCCAGTACATCTACCGAAGGCAGCCTTAGTGTCGTTCTTGTATTTACTCAACCAGTCCTTTCCAGGTCCAGCTGGAAATGCAGTGCTATGCAAAACAAACATGGTCCCTGCTTTTATGGGCTCTATCTTAACAGGAATGGGAAATCATTGGCAGTTTCCCATCAGTGGAGTGACATGATACAGTTGATACAGTTGAAGTCACGGACATACTATGTTGCCACACTGTGAGTTGATGTGGAATAGGAAGAGATAAAAAGAGGTGACTACTGTGTAAACTGGGTTATATATGATGTTAACCTGACTTCAGGTGGTAGCAGTAGAGATGGGAAAAGTAGACACAAGAGATATTTAGGAAGTAGAAGTACTTTGTAACTAATTGCATGAGAAAGAAAAGTAATCAGTCATCTTGTTTGACCAGGATAATTCCAGTGTTTCCCTTTGGTCCTGTCACAATTATTTTACTTTCAGAAGTATCCCAATTTGGTTCATACACTATGTATTAATCCTGGAAATGAGAGGGAGAAGAGGAATTTGGCCTCGGTGTTTGTCTTGAAGCCCTGCGTGGATAGTTGAGCTAGTTACTGAAAGGGGGTTCACTGGAGGAGGAAGTGGTGTGAGCATGAGATGGAGTTCCGAATGGAGAGGATGTGTCTAAGGTGTCTTCACTGAAGGGAAGGCATTGAAGGGAAGGAATCAGATGGCTGCATGGGTCAGGAGTTCAGCTCAGAGCCCTGACCCATGGTTAGAGATACATTATGGAGCAATCAGCATGATGGCAGCTGAAGTGATAGAAGTGGATAAAAGTGGATGAAATCACCACACCAGAAATGTCAAGAGGGCCAGTTCTCTGAGAAACTCAAAGCGGCACCTATTTTTAAGGGAAACAAGGAGGGGCTCACAAAGGAGATCTAGAAATGGGAAGGCAGGGTAATACGAAAACTCAGAGATGAACAAGTATTTGGAAGCCCTAAGAGAGGAGGGTCACAAAAAGGAAAGCGAGCAATGTCAGAAGCTATCAAGAGATTGCATACAATGAGAAAATTGTACATTGGACTCAGCAATTAGTAAGTCATTAGCAACATTGGTGATGGTGGATTGGTGGCATTGAGAGACATAAGCGTGATGATAGCATTTAAATTCATGCTTGGGAAGTGAGTGTAAACAATATTCAGAAACATAGCTGAGAAGGAAAGAGAGCACTAGTGAAATACCTGGAGAATTTGCGGTAATTTATGGGATGATGATGTCTCTAATGCTGCTACAAGATCACCTGCTATATTGTACTCAGAGGCTTCTACCTCTAGTATCCATCTTGAAAATAAATCGAAGAGTGTTTTTACATGATCACAGCTTTTAAATTTAAGTAAATTTGTGTATTTTGGCGGTGTTTGTGTATTTTTTAATCTGTATCTTTTACCTAAACTTTTTAGGTAAATTATTTTTAAGTAGTGGGAGGAAGGACACCGTTTATAAAGTTACCTTAACTATGTTGCAAAATCAAAAAAAATCAACTCATGGGGCGCCTGGGTGGTGCAGTCGGTTAAGCGTCCGACTTCAGCCAGGTCACGATCTCGCGGTCCGTGAGTTCGAGCCCCGCGTCAGGCTCTGGGCTGATGGCTCAGAGCCTGGAGCCTGTTTCCGGTTCTGTGTCTCCCTCTCTCTCTGCCCCTCCCCCGTTCATGCTCTGTCTCTCTTTGTCCCAAAAAAAATAAATAAACGTTGAAAAAAAATTTTTTAAAAATTCAACTCATAAATTTGCTCAATAAAAATGAAATACTTCCTTCATTTTTTTCTCACCAAAGAATTATGCTGCCTTTGGCTTCAGAACAATGGGAACTCTTCGAATATTTTTTGACAGATAAAAAAAGGAAAAGATTTATGGCTAAGGAAAGCATTTCTGAAAAAGGTGTTCCACATTGCCTTTGTGTATGTGCATAAATTATAAACAGGGCTCAGGGGTGTAGTCACTCTAATAGCTTTTTGCTCTCTTTGAAGAAAATAGAAAATGCTCACTTTGGGGTTACTGCTGTGTTTCCATTAATGAATCTTCTAAGCTTGAATGATTTTAAATAGGATATTTATGTTCCTTGGTTCTAAGGCCAAGAACTTAGAAAACTATGTGTGATTAAAGTATCTAAAGTAATAAATTTATGCAGACATTTAATAAAAAATATTGTTAGTAGTAATAATAATAATAAATGTCACAGCTAAAGACTTTAAGGAGGATTCACAGTCAAGGGAAAATAGCCACCAAATCATATGTTCCTGGAGAATTTGATTAGCCTTCTATACTCAGGTTTAATAATGATGTTGAAGCATTGGTGAACAAGTCTGCACAAGAGTTGTAATCATGACAGACAAGCACCCTTGCTTCATCTAAATGAATGAACTTGGTGGGGTTTTTTATAACTGCTTGGGAAAAATTAATTGGAGTCCAGTATTTAACAAAGACATGTGTGTAGACTATGACTTTAAAGTAGTAACACTGTTTTACATAATAAGTTATAAAAGTTTCACTACTTTGCACCCTGAATACACTTGCAAAGTTAGCAGCATCTTTGGTCAGAAATGTACTTTTAGATTTGGCTTTTTGTTTCTGGAAATATGTTTAGGTTAATTCATCAGCAAATCTACATTATTTAATAAGACTCTTAAAAAACTCTTCAGTCTCTGAATTTGAAATTATTTACCACTCACCTTTATGTCATTTTTATTATTTAATTACTAAACCCAGCTAGTGTTAAGGCTGACTGTTCATACTTCATGATCATAGTTTATATTTGCACCTGTGTATCTTCTGAAGGTTGTCTGGCGGGCTTAGCAGTTCTGAAGATTTTTATGAAATATATACTACTTACGGCATGATATCTGTAGAAAAGTATCCCATAATAATATGTGTTTTGTCAAATTAAAATAGTGTATTAAATATATATTTAACTCATGGAACAGGAACCGATCTTTCAAGGGTTTCAAAAACATTTAATTCTGTGAGATAGGTCAGATCACAAAGCAATCATTATCGTTACCCTCTGAAAGCCAAGTGTAACCTAGAACCTATAAAGAGTAAGCATTAATTACTGAATAATGATGATATGTTGCATGCACTAAAGTCTTTTCTAGGGATTTCTACATCAAACATTCTGTCTGTTTGAAGCAGGAACTTTTCAATGCCATTGAGAATTACAAACAGGATATATTCTCTTTAGCTTTATATCCAACTTTGAAATATATGCCACCTGATTTCATATACACTGCTATGTATGTACCTCTAAGATTCTTCTCGGGAAAGAAGAGGTATCCAGTATATTTAATATGTACTTTGATGACTTGAACTATAACGTGTAGTTTGAAATGTGGTAAGCATTGAACTGCTTCTATGCATAATTAATGAGATTGGAAATTTCCTGAAGCCTGGATACATGAAAGTGTCAAGTCAAAAAGGAAAACTCCCTTGCTTTCCAGAAGAAACAACCTGAAGGCTTGCCTTTCCTACTTGAGAATAATAGTTATCAAATACTGGTCTATAGGGAAGTTTTATTCTACCCAATTGAAATAAGATAAATTAAGACAGTTATAGGGAATTGTTTTACTAAGTTAACTTTCTCTAACACTTTTCTTCAAACTATGTTTTCTACTGGTTTTACTTTAACTTACCATTTTATGAAATGACATTGATGTCAGATATGTTAGTTCTCTTTAATTTCCTACTTGGAAAAATTCACAATTAGCAGCCTTTTATCTGTCTCTTTTGGGGAGGAACTGTGGCTGGTTGAGAATCTGGAGCAGATATTTAGATGCAGAACCCGGAGCAAAAGCGCAGGGAGGGGTGCAGAAGCCAGCACAGAAACGCTAAAGAAGGAAGAATTGAAATATAGACATATACCTAATGTTAAAAAAGGAATTTGTAAATTATCCATTGGAAAGATATGAGGTTAGGGGTGCCTGGGTGGCTCAGTTGGTTGAGCGTCCAGCTTCGGCTCAGGTCATGATCTAGCGGTTTGTGAGTTTGGTTTGTGAGTCCGAGCCCTGTGTGGGCATCTTTGCTGACAGCTCGGAGCCTGGAGCCTGCTTCGGATTCTCTCTCCCTCTCTCACTGCCCCTCCCCTGCTCACACTCTGTCTTTCTCTCTCTCTCAAAACTAAATAAATATTTAAAAAATATATATGAGGTTAGATTTAAGGGTTCATTTGTTCATTAAGCCACGGTCTCCTCATACTGTGGTGGATGCTTTAAGGCAATTTCCCAAATGTGCCTAATCCTACAAGTCAGCCATACTCCTGACACACAGATTCTTAGCAGGAAGGGCCCTGGATCTGGAAACATTGAGAAATGCTGTTTTAGAAGATAAATGTGTTAGATTTTGTTACTGTGCTTATGCCATTTATAATCTATCCTTATCTCTCTAAGCCTCAATTTTAGTATCTGCAAAATGTAAGTTTTCGAGGTTAATAAGGTGAAAATATCTTCAGGGGGTTAATGGAGCTTGTAAGTTGACTAAGGTGTATATACCTTTCTCAGTGCTTATTTTTATTTTTGAGAGAGATGGAAAGAGAGCCCACGTGAGCAGGGGAGGGGCAGAGAGAGGGAGACAGAATCCCAAGCAGGCTCCACACTGTCAGTGCAGAGCCCAACATGGGGCTTGATATCATGAACTGTGAGACAATGACCTGAGCCAAAATCAAGAGTCAGACTCTCAACCGACTGAGCCACCCAGGAGCCCCAGGTGTATACTTTTGACTGTGTGTATATGGGCTTTGAGAAAGACGGAAAGTTAGAGGATACAAAGAATTTTTAAATAAGAATAATAAAACAACTTTATCTTTTCAAAGTTCTGTTTCCCAAGTTTATTATCTGGGTTTTATTTTTAAAGAGAATATGAAATATTCCTTGATGTATTTGTTTTTCTTTTCTTGCAAACCACGTATTCCTTTCAAATCTTATATATCAAATCATAAACTGACACTTCTACCCGTTAGATGAAGCATTATTTAACCCAGCCCCTTGTGTCCCAGACAAGTGCAATTGACAGGTGCCAAACACAGCACCATGCTCTTGAGTTCAGAAGTGTTTGCTGAGTGAGCCAGCAAACAAATGAATCCCTAAATCTGACCCCATCTCTTTGCATGTACTATTGGCTAAAAATCTTGGTGTCTGACTTTTAAGGACATTTGGAGAAAAAATAGTACCATTCCCTTTGATAATTATTGCTAGGTTTTGTTTTATTTTCATGTGTTAACAAAACCCCTATTCAGGAGGCTTTCCCCTTATCTCGATCCTAAATCCCTTATGCCGTAGTTTAGCACGCTGCTGTATTTATATATCCAGGTTATTTTTATTCAAAGAAAATAAACAAGTTGTCTTTTTGTAGTAATTTTTGGCCAGCACTAATTTTCATCTCTGGGATAATTAGCTGCTTTCAGTAACTTATTTTTTAAATTCATTTAGCAGCAGCAACAGAAGAACCAGAAGTGATTCCAGACCCAGCCAAGCAGACAGACAGAGTGGTGAAAATAGCAGGAATTAGTGCTGGAATTCTGGTATTCATCCTCCTCCTCCTAGTTGTCATACTCATTGTAAAAAAAAGGTAAGAACTGATTTTGTTCTGTCCCATTAACCTACCGTTTATGTCACTAGCTTTCAGATACTTTTTTATTTCCTTAAGCTCTTTTAAAATAGAGCAAACAAGAAGATGAATTGAATTTTGACCATGTTGCCAGCATCTGAGTCTATTTCTCCTGCTTGTTAAAATAAATTCTTATTGGTTCTTTGCAGTTTAATTTTGCACTTAAACGTATCCTTCTTGTCAAGTTAACTTTGAAATTAACGTATGGATTTAAATTTCTCTAATGCAGAGACATTTGAGATAGTCATTTACCTTATATTTTGAAATCTTATTTGCTAAGAATGGGAAAAGCATTTATTATGATACTTGAGTTATGGTCTGAATTATTTTGTACTCTTACTCTGTTTTTCTAAGTGTTGGCTACAAGTAATATATGAGAAGAATCTAAACATTATTTTGTGAAATTGTATATTAAATATTCACTGACAAAATATTTCAGCACTTTAGTGTGAAGAGTCTTTTTTTTTTAATTGAGCATTGGTCTTTTATACAATATCAACCAATATCGCCATCTTCTGGAATTATATGAAGATATTAAGACCTACTGGAATTTAAACTGAGCTCTGTTCGGGAGATTAAAGTATACTCCTGCTGAAAAACATTTCAAAGTATACAGTCTTTACAATTTGACCTTCTTTCCATTCTATAAAATGTCATTGTCTGTAAGGCATTGTCTTAGAAACTGATACAACTCTCATGTCTTTCCAATCATATGTTTCAGATAATACTTCAATTTGGGAGGACTTGTAAACAAGTCTTTACATGCAGAGTACAGTCCTAAAGTAGTCTTGTGTATAGAAGTGTTTGCAATTTATGAATTATATTGAGTATTAAATGATATTGCTTACATTACATTAAATCATAGACTATTCGGATTGTTTTGTACTCAAAATAAATCATTAACTATATAGATAAGACTCATACTACATGTTTAACCGTTCCATCAGTTTATTTTAATGTATTGCCTCTTTACAATTATCCCCTGGAGATATATATGTTGGAGAAGACACAGCTGCATTAGAAACATTAGGTATGCATTATAGTGTTTTGTGTTAAATTAGCTCCATACGTGCTTTCCCTAACAGTGCTTTCTCTTTTTGCTGTTGTCTACCTCTGTGGTTGGAGAATACATCATATTTGAGACAGGAATACTTAAGTATTTCAGTAATACAAATTTGCCAATCAAGACCAATAAAATGACTGATTGTAACCTTCAGATCTTATGTCTCTATTTAGTTTAAATTTATATTTGGAAAGTTAACTGTTTAGAGAGTTAACTAAACTCTGCTTCAGGATTGCAACTATTCCAGTCCCTTCGGATCAGAAATGAGAGCATGAAATTGGCCTCTGATTATGTCCTCACTCAGTTAGAATTGGGTTAAACTTACTGGTTTTATTTGTTATTATTCAACACTTATTTGTTATTGTAGCCTTCCTTATCCATGGCCCTCTGTTTCATAAATTACAACAACAATAAAAAAATTGAAACATACATTTCTTAAAGTATACCGAAACAACCTCTAAGCACGATTATACTTGTGGGTAAAATGCTCTGACAACTGTCTAAAATTGCATAATGTAACAAATTCTTTTTCTGGTTCATATTTTAAGTGGATGGCCTCTCTATTAAAATGCTTAATGTTTGAGTTTTCATAATTATGCATTAATTGATTGTCTTTTGATAGAAAGTATGCCAGGCCTTTTGTTTCTCTTCCTCACCACTACCTTCATGACTAGCAAAAGTGCAACTTTATAGATAGACCAAGTTACGTATTTAGATCTATTTCCTTCTGATAAATATCATAACTAAATTACTTGAATCCCTTATCTAAGCAACTTTGTAATGACTTTCACTCATATGTAGTATGTCTCACATGTATCATGTATGATTTAATCACACATATGTTTCTTACACATACACATAGATTTTATAACAGTATTGCATAGCAGCAAAGCTTAATCAATTCTAGTATATAATGTTTCCCTTTTAATACACAAATTTATAATAAAATAATGGAAAAGCAACTATTTTTAGTCTTTCATGATCTTTATTTTCATGGGAAATTAAGTTTCTCAAGACTTTATCCCTCACTGGGAATAATCTACATAGGTATATTTCTTATGTTGAAAAAAAAAAGTTCTATGTATTTTTGGGTTTTGTGTAAAGATATGGTTTGGAATTTAATTTAGTAAAATTCTACAGCTGAGGGTATATATAAAGTAAGTTTTTAGGCTAAGAAAAGGGATAGTGCATCTTTCAAATCGCAATGTCATTTTTTTTTTAAACGCTGTTGAATTATTTCCAAATGTTTGCCATTTTTTCCATTGGTTTTGTATTATATTTTAAATGTGCAGCATGAACACATTATTAATTCCCAACATAAACTTGAAATTATGTTTCAATACAGTAAATGTTTGTGTATGATATCGTGATCACATACATCTACTGTGGAAATATCTTTGTGTATATAGAGTGTATGGGGCATATGTATATTCACATAATATATGTATGTACCTCTGTACCATTAAGATATAATCACTTGTTTAGAAATCTAGATGTCACTCTGCATATATTCTATATGAACCTAATAGATATTTACATTTTGTATCTCAAGAAAACTAGTCAAATTAGTGTACAAGTTCTATACACAGCTATTCCATCCATCATGGCTTTTCAATGGTAATGGATAATAGTATGCTTAACTGCACGTTGAAATACACAATCCATTTAATTTAAATTTTTTCTGGCAGTAAGAGAAATGTCAGCATGCTATTTTTTCCAAATTATGTATTTTAAATTTTATTTTCTATTGCTTATCTGTCTAATTGCATGGCAAAAAAAATATCTAACAAATGCATGAGCAAATGGAAATGCAAACCAAAAAAAAACATGACTTTTATTTTATTTTATTTTATTTTTTAACGCACATTTTTCTGCTTTATTGAATGTGACAGAGTCACGCTTTTCATTCACCATTGCTTCTCTTTTTCCACTGTCTGTGATTTGCTTGCCAGGAGGAGCTACTATTCTTACTCCTACTACCTGTAAGTAGAAAATGGGTGATATACAACTTTACCTGTGTTAAAGATGCAGTATCCCTTTTCAAAAAAAACAAGAACAAAACAACTTTAACTGTTTGTGATTTGGGTGATATTTTCTGGACTCTAAAACTATAAAGTTTATCCATTAACTTATTTTGTTAATCTTTTTAAAAAGGGATATTGTATTTCTGTATGTTCAGCTACTTTTATTTATAATTTTCCGCTAGTAGCTTTAGACTAAAGCCCAAAACATCATTTATTTACTTAAGTCAAACCTGTATCTTATAAACATGATACCTCATACTGCAAATCAGGTCAGGTCCGACTGTGATAACATCTCTCTCCACATTTCCAGGAATCCAGGATGGGTTATAACTTTCAGAAGACCTTTGATCTGGTCATCTAGGCAAGCAGTATGCTCTTATAAAAACAAATGGATAAAGTGATAATGTTGCAATGACAAAGAAACAAAACATCTTCTTAGAAAAGAAAAATCGAGTTCATTTATTATAACTTAAACAGGACAATGATTTTGTAAAACCAAGACCAAAAAGAACCCTGTCATCCTACACAAAATATACCAAAGTGTCCATGTATTTCCTTTTTATCTTCCAAACACTTAGCTCAGCAACTGTACTCAAGTATGGAATGTTAGTTTGAGTGAGGACAGAGAATATTTCACTCTATTTCTCTAGTCACCTTCAGTTTATTACCTTAGATGCCAGGGTATTCATCCAATCCAAAGGAATGATGTCAAAAGTATTCTTGGACATTGCCTGATCGACAGTTGATTCACCAACTTTTAAGGCTTAAGAATTGTGATTAAGTATGTTTGGGGGGCATTTATCTGACAGTATTTATTTTACTAGACAAATTTAAGTAAGTTTTACGATAAAAATTTTTAAGCGTCTCAGTGACTCTATAACAGAGGTCTGCCAATATTTTAAATATTACAAACGCTTGGCTTCTTATAATCTGCTGAAACAAGCAGGTGTAAACTAACAGTGCTCTTAGCTTATTGTGATGAATCATAATATCCTTGTTAAATCACGTTTGATGAAGCCAAAGGTAATTAACTGTACCATTTCATACAATTATGGAGCACTTCTCTTTTATAGCCCACCCATATATCCACCTGCAGAAGTTTATGCTGTTGGCTGCTTGGATAATGAAAGTCATTTGCACATCTGTCAAACTCAAGTAGTTGTAAAATGAATTGGTTAACTGTCCTGAAGTGCACTATATTTATATTTATACTTTATATTTATGTTTATATATAAAATGTTGGTTGTTCAGAGGGAGACAAATCATGAAACATAAGAATCAGTAAGTAGTTATGAGAATGTCAGTAAGCTTACCATTAACCATTGATGTATCCGTAATGTTAGAATGGGATTGCCTTTTTAGTGGATGGATAACATTTCTGTATGCTAGGCTATCTAGTAGGTTATGGTCCTATTATTACTATAATACTTGGGACAATTGGCCGTATCAATCATAATTTGAAAAATGTCACAGATATATGATTTTAAAAACTGCTTAAACATACCTAATCTAAATCTAAACATATCTAATATAAACATACCCAACCTGAGTCAGAGAATTTTTAAATAAAAGCAAATAAATAAATTGGAATACAATTTAAAAGAAAACCAGTTGTGATCTTTAGCTAACATTCATTGGCATCATCATAGTGACTGTCACTCATGATCAAAACCCTTAACTCTAATGTTATTCTTGTTTTGTAATAACCTGAATTAAAGCCTACCTCACAGGGTTGTTGTGAGGGTTAAGGTATAAAGACCAAGTTGAGAATGCATGGCTGGCAGATATTAACAAAGGTCAAATGCCCCCATAATTTGTCATCTAACAAAGGCTTGTGAATCTGAAAAGTCTTTCATTGCCATGAAAACTTTTGTTGTGCATTTGACAAATTAATTTTTCTTGTTTTTCCTTAATCACAAAATATATATAATTATATGTGTTTTAAACTAAAGCCTCAAAGTTTAAACCTGTCTTTTCTAATTGGTTTGAAGTACCCATCCTCAAATTTTTAACATTATTTTTAATCCACATTTCCAGTTATGTTATTTTTATAAAGTTCAATCTCAAAATTTTTGAGGAATGAATTCATTCTTCTTGCCCAAGAAACAAAGGTTGGAAGTTATTTCTTAAATTGTTTTGTTTTTACTGTTTGAAACACTTTTAAGTGGCAAAACGTTTGTGCTATATTCACATTCTTCTTCTCAAATTTGTAACAACTAATGTTTAACTCCTAGAGCCAAGTAGACACTTCTTCATATTATGGTGCACTTTGTAATGTGGAATTTAAAAAAAAATGTCAGCAACTGGATATAGTGTGACAGCGTAGGCTTTGAAACCAGATTATTCTTCACTGCTTATTAGATATATAACCGTGGGCACGTCATTTAACTTGTCTGAATCTCAATAAACTCATCTATACAATTAGAATCAGTGGGTTGATCTGAGAATTAATTGAGTTAACAAATGAAAAGTGCCAAGCATATAACAGTCCTATTTCATCCATTCAATAAGTATTTATTGAGTGCCTGCTATGTGCCAGAGACTGCTGTACATGTTAGCAGTAATGGTCCTTCCCTCCGTGGAATACACAGTGGGGAAACAATTAAAAGGGTATTTGCACTGATACATGATGAGTGTTGTTATAGTCAGAAAACATGGTGTTATAAAAATAACCTGACAGGGAAACCTAACCTGAGACAAGTTGTATTGAGATCAGAGAAGCTTCCCTGATGCAGTGAGACAGAATAGCTTCTTTCTATTCTATTCTATTCTATTCTATTCTATTCTATTCTATTCTATTCTATTCTATTCTATTCCATTCCATTCCATTCCATTCCACTCTATTCTATTCTTTCTATTCTATTCTATTATTCTATTCTATTCTATTCTATTCTTCTAGAGGTAAAAGAATATTGTAGGTCAAAGAACAAATACCTTATATGGTGGTCTACAGGTAAGTTTGGAAAGTAAAATCTATAGACCAAAATAGGACCTGCTGATGTTTAATTTTCCCTATCCGTGGTTTCAAAAAATTGAACCACTTGAGAAAATCAGGAAATTTAACATAAATATTCAGATTCATGACTTGTCTTTGAAAATAATTTTAAAATCAGAAAATTGGGATCAAATGCCAATAATCACTTAGGCAAGTTGCCCCCTAAATGGCTTTCCAGTTCTCCACAGTCCCCACCCTTCCAGACAGCCCTTGCAGCAGCACTCATTTGTATACTGTCTAATATCTGTAAGATTTAGCAGGCTTTCTACCCTATAGCCTAGAAAAAGGACAATAGCTCGTTCAACGAATATGTCGGATATCACTAATAAATGATGGTGGTGGTGGTGGTGGTTCTTGTTATGCTTTTGTCATTGTTGTCTTATTACTAGTACTGTCATGACCATTATTATTACTTCTTTTAAAGAAGTTAACGTCATTTGCATCCTAACGCCTAGTCTATGACTATCTTATTCAGGTGTTGGATCTGTTGTATCCACATATTGGGTGTGTTGGGACATATTCTCCGAGGCCAAGTACTATAATCTGGAGGAGCTCTCAAATTGCTACATTAATTTTGTAAAGGAGAAGCCCTTGAACATAAACACAACCATTAAATGAGCCTTTAAAAAGTATTTGTAGTATATTTCCTCTAGTACAGATACTAATGAGCATGAGAAGAATATGTCCTAGTTAATAACCTAGCTGAGAAAAGGCATTCTTCAAACAACGAAGGAATATTTCCAAGGTACATAAACTGCTGCCATAAATATAATCTGGCTACTACAAGCTTGTAGAGTGCCTTTATTTATATTATATATAAATTGCCTTGTTAATGTGATATAAATGTTTTATATACCTTTAATAGCTTTTTATTGCATGTTTTATGTGTAACATTCACAAAGAACCAGAATGTATTTCACATCCTTGATATATAAGATAAAGATGTCAGTATTTGAGGAGCTCAAAAGTCTAACTCCACTGATTTCTAAATCCCCTAAGTCATTTGCCCTGCTGCATTTATAAAGCACATCTTCAGTTAATACTCTGCCATGTGCTTCTAAAACACATCTTCAGGATTTGACCATGGCTATGACTCAAGATTATGATCATCTGTATACTATGTCAACATTGTATTTGCCAACCTTTTCTCAGGGCACTTTTCTTATACAGTGTATAATTTTCCCACATGTATGTGTATTTGCATTAAATGTAGCAGTGGTTAATTCTACAGTTCTCCCGATTAAGTTTGGATTGATGTTATAAATATGCTACTAAATATGTAAATGCTACACATGTTGCATTTTTACCAAGTAATAAAACAGAGAGTGAAGAATGGGATTTCTTTGTCTATTTTAATTGGGGGACTAGAGTAAAATAAACTTAAAAAAATCGTCATGTTATTCCCCAGAAGAACTTCTAAAAGGTGATCAAAAGAATTAATTACCCAAGAGGAAGACCAAAACTTGGCTTTATCTTAAATTTTCCTTGAACAGTTCTACTAAGGAAGTATTTATTTGTGGCTTCAATAAAGCATAGTTATAATTAATGACTATTTTAATGATACAAGAAATGAAAGGTTTCAGTTGACCGCTTGAATGTTGAAGTATCCAGATGACAATATTACAGCTGCCAGCAGATGTTGTTTGAATATTAAACCTAATTCCTGAAGTTAGGAAATTTAGAGATTCCAAACTACATCTTTGTCTACTTATCCCTGGATCCTCCTGAACTACTTGCCACTGGTGTCAGCTGGCCTCCAAGCCTCACACTGGGGTTTCCCTTTTGTATTTGCCTTGGCAGCAAGCTTGCTAAAAAACGCAAAGATGTTATGGGCAACACCCGACAGGAGATGACTCACATGGTGAACGCCATGGACCGAAGTTACGCTGATCAGAGCACCCTGCATGCAGAAGACCCGCTTTCCATCACGTTCATGGACCAGCATAATTTCAGTCCAAGATGTAAGTTCTTCATCACAGTTTTCTTAAGTTTATTTATTTATTTCGAGAGAGACAGAGAGAGCAAGCGGGGGAGGGGCAGCGAGAGAGGGAGAAAGAGATCCCAAGCAGGCTCCGCACTGTCCCCCAACTCACGAACCACAAGATCAAGGCCTGAGCTGAAACCAAGAGTCAGAGGCTTAACCAACTGACCCACCCAGGTGCCCGTCTTCCTTAAAATTTTAGTAAATGATTTTGAAGCTCCTTAAATCACTTCGAATTCAACACATCACCTTTTGAATAGTGAGAAAAGGTACAACAGAAATGGAGGAAGCAGCCAGAAGGAGAGAAAGCGATAAAGAATATTCTGGGAAATGTTCAGCTTGGTGAAAATTTTCAGTAATCACTGGCCCTAAAAACATCCCCTCATGTTCCTTGATCTATATCGCCACCAAATTCATTGCTATAATGCTGTATGAGGCCCTTTGGAATTAATTTTAATTGTCATAGGGCCTTCTTGATCAATTTCATTTTTATTTCACTATAAGATAAATGATAAAGAAGAACGTAAGTTAACTTTGCTGAAAACATAGATATACTGTCTCTCTGACCACTTGATTTACTGTCTCTCTGACCACTTGATTTAATAATCTAAAATGATTTGGAAGCATTTTTGTTCCCCAAACTTTTCTACCTATTGTCTCTGTTCGTACTTTATTAGGAAGCTTGAATTCAGCCGTGTAACTGTACAAACCCACTTATGAACCTGGAGAAAGGATTAAATCTATTTCTTACAGTTAACTGAAAAAAAAATATTTGGAATGAATCTGAGATCATTATTTCTCTAAGTACCTTGCACTTGATAGATTTAAATGGGTCCCCCTCCCCATTTTATAATCTTTATAATGTCAAGTTGAATCTTCCTGGCTTTTAAAATCGAACAGAATACTGAACTTGAATTACAGCGGCACCTTTCCTGGTGTTTTGAGGTAACCCAAGTTGAAAAAGAGAATTTTACCTTTGCAGGTTACAATAATCAAAGAAAGATGAATAGTTATATTTCTTAAGAAAGCATAAATCCATTTTAAAGGAAAATG
The DNA here is from genome assembly GCF_027475565.1 of Acinonyx jubatus. Classification (NCBI taxonomy): domain Eukaryota; kingdom Metazoa; phylum Chordata; class Mammalia; order Carnivora; family Felidae; genus Acinonyx; species Acinonyx jubatus. The sequence goes on from NC_069385.1 coordinate 36,331,350, forward strand.
TAAAATACAACTTTAGGGCAATATATTCCTTCATGAGCTTTGTTTTCCTACAGTGCCCAATGATCCACTTGTGCCGACTGCTGTGTTAGGTGAGGCCCTAATTCTTTATCATTCTTTCTTGCATGGATCACACATCCTTGCATGAGTTATAGCTTTGTCTACACAGTAATTATCCACAGGGTAGGAAGCAGCTTGATTTTGAAAATTAAGTCCTGATCTTATCAGAGAAAGCAACTGTGGTCAACCCAGTCAGATTTAGTGGATTTCAAATAAGATGCTTTTTAGAAACTATGTATTTTTAAATTCTTGGTTCTGTTAGATTTGGAGCAAAAGTCCAGTGGTTCTCAATATATGACTGATGTATATATATGCAGGTTAGTAGAAAGGTCCCAAATGCACACATCTCAGGAGCCAGTGCTACCTGAATAATTAGTTTATATATAAAAATCTACCTGATGCAGAGATTTTTCTCAATCCCCCTAAGTTTATAGCAACTAAAGAACACATTTCCAAGTGAACATTAAAAATGTGTGCATTCGCTTTAGTTTTGCCTTTATTAAGACTTTATAAATGCAGGTAAAGTTGCTATAATATTCATGTGGAGTTTTGCATTCTATATATGCAGCTTACATGATGTGTTATCCTTCAAGAAATTGAGAATAAGCCAAGGTTTACCACTATACAACATCTAAGACAAGTGATGTTGCTAGTGATGAATAAGGCCTTTGCAAATGTAAAATTAATGTTTAATCAACTGTATATTTAAGAATGGAATGAGTTTCATTTCAATTTGTACTCTGTTCCTTGACTAATTATGCACCCATGATTCATGACCAGCTTGCTTATATGTTAACAATTTCTATATCAGTTTTATCCTAGTGTTTCTAATATTAAAGATTTAACCAAAGAAATATGGAAATTGCCAGATAAATGTATCTTAAAAGCTTCCAATTCTCTCATTAAATATAAAAATTTAAGTTTCTTGCAAGCATAAAACTTTATCTTACGTTTTATACATGTTTTTATTATCCATGTATTCCACATTTAATTACATTTGTAAAATATTTTGGAGCAATACAATTAATTCAGTTAAGTGAAATACACTTCTTTTTTACTAAAATAATTATTGTTAAACTTATAATTTTATACTATAAAAAATATATATTCTAAAAAAATCTGAAAGTCAATGTTCTCTTTCTCTAACTGTACTCCCCTTTTGATGTCCACACCAATAATGGCAGGGAAGTGAACTGGGGAATTCATCCCAAGGGGTAGCCCTATCAAGTAAGGAGGGGCCAGGAACCATGATCGTTGGGATGGCACCAAATGCCTCTGAAAATGTCATCTTCTGTTGAGCAAAATGCTGTAGAATGCTGTCACCATCAAATTAATAAGTAAAATTCAGTTAAAATATTAAAAGCCCACTGAGGAAAAATTAGTTACCTAAATGTTAAAATTCCATTACAGTAATATTTTAAGAAAATGTTGAATCAGGTCCAAATCATGCTTCTCTTGGGAACTCACAGTATGAACCTATGAAAATACCTTATGTCTGTGCTTTCCCATCTGAAAACTTATTCACAGTTTTGTAAGGAGACAATGAAATAATATATGTGAGTTTTACAAACTATAAAGTTTAAAAGATTATTATAGTAATTTGCCCTGTGAAAAGAGATATGTATGTTTAAGGAAGGCTAGAGTTAACATTATAGTCATAAAATCTATTCATATGAACAGTTGTTATGCATTTATTTCAGTTTGAAAGTCAAGCTGGTTTTTTTAAATATTCTTTAAAAGCTAAATCTCATTAATCATATCAGATTTAGAAATGATTTGTTGCATTTTCATCATTCTTGGAATCATGGTATTTACAGTTATTTTACATCCACTTGATTTTGTATTTGTAAAGCAATTTTTGAAATCACTTCAAATATTGCTTGATATTAATACCTACTTACTGATTTCAAAGGCACTTAGAATCTTTTCATATTGATTCATATTTTTGCTTTTTTGTGTTTTACTGCTTCATTGGGTTAAAGTCCCTATAACCGGTAAGTATATCGTGAAGAATTCTAGAAAGCTTTCCATCAAGGAGATATTTGAAGTTATTTTTCTTAAATGTGTAATAAGGATAATGATTAGAACATGTACTCTCATACCAGTGTCATTATTAGGTGGTGTAATGAGGTGGAAAATGTATTGAGATTAATAATTCATATGTGATTATTTTAATGAATACTGCTCATTGTATTAATGTGTGAAAGCTTAATGCAAAACAAAAGGCACTGTCTATTTCATATTGGACAAATCATGGAAGATTTGGAATATGGGTGACTTCTTCATTTCTCACTGAGCCTGTTATAATTGTAAATATTCCGCTGCCCCAGCAGGTATGATACGAGTTCTGGTACTGCTCCGCACAGCCCAGGCTACCGTATCCCAGCTTGGGTGATTGCATTTTCCCTTTCCAACATTGTCTGTCCTCTTCTCATCCTAAGCTGTATATTCTGTGATAGTGCCCAAATCAGTGGCTTCTGAATTTAATTTTTATGTTAATGTCTATGTTAATCTATTGATTCTAATATTTTAGCAAAGATAGATCAACCGAGTGTAGCCTCATAGGAAGAAGAGGAAACTCATGAATCATGTTTGTTAGCAAATGTTTGTGTGTAGAGGGTGGGCAAAGCCTGGGTTAAGAGAGATTAATTCAGTTGGGTGGTTAGGTCACAAAAGAATCCACCGGGGGTTTTTGGGATTCAATGTGATATTTTTAGAAGTAAATGCAAAAAAAAAAAAAAAAAAAAAAGGCATTCAGCCTAACAAGGGAAAGTAAAATAAATGCAATCAAACTAAATTGTAGAAGCACACAAATCTGATTGTGGGGTTCTTTTTTTTCCCTTCTCCAGGAAGAAAAAATGTTTATCATGGGGACAACAATTCATTTTTTGCCATATCCTATTTGTAGAGTTGGTGATAGAACAGGCAAATGTACCAGCCCTTGAAATATGTTTCACTGTTAATTAAATATCGTTCTCTACAGTATGCATTATCATTAAAAACAAAAGTTCCCCTAAGAGTGTACTTTCTTTTCTGTTAATGAATATGGCAGTATAATGCTTTCCAAAGTAACACCCTTAAAACATTTGTTTTTTTTTTGAAAGTGGTAAGTTTAAATGTGATAAATATAAGCATGCTTTTTCTCATTGTAATGATTAGTGCTGTGGTCATTAAAATAATATTTATTCTTCATAGGTATAATGTTCTTGTTCATTTCTTCCTTATGACAAAGAGAGTTAAAAGTTTCATGTTAAGCTAATGACACAATTGGGATGGGGCCTACACTTAAACGTGGGTGGTAAGGGATTCTGTTTATTTTAATTGATTCATTCACCGAAATACTTATTGAATGACTGCTTTGCAGCAGTCAGCAGAAATAAAAAGAAAAATATGACTCTGTCTCTATACTTTAAGCATTCAGAATTTAGTAAAAAAAAAAAAAGATCAGTAAACAAATGATTGAAATATAGAGTAAGTGAAATGACATGTACATGAGGAGGCCATGGAAACAAAGAAGGAGCTTTGTAGCTCAGCCTGGATGGGCCAGGGAAGAATTCCACAGGAACTACCTACACATTTTGCCCCAAAGATACACCCTCGTTTCTTTCACATGGTGGGCAGAAAAGTCAAAATATATTTCCAATCAAAACAGTAACCATAACAATAAACCAAAAGAGTAGAGACTAAGACTAAATGCACATATAAGCTGGCTAGCAGGCATAGTGGGCCCCAGGGATGATTCTGTAGAATGCTCATGTTTCCCAGTCTGGAGTGTACCACTCTAAGTAGCCCCAGGTGGCATAGTAGGCCCACAAGACTAAGGACAGCAGTCCTATGGGGATAGGTTGCTTAGATTGGGTCCATGAGTGAGGTTGGGATCTTGTTGGGAAGGAGTTTGTTCAGTTTACTCAACAATGAAAACACCTCTCCAATTGACAACTTGATCTTCTGGTCCTACCCTATGCTGCTATGACTGCAGATACACGAAAAAGGAAGAACTCAGCCAGATCTCCCACTTAGACTTTCTAAAAGTGGGTCAGATGTCTCTACATCTCCAGCATCTGTTATCGTGGTGATATAAGCATAATATGCTCTGACCTCATACCTTGAGCTGATATAAAAGACTTTGTCTGTATAGGGAAGCTGCCCCAGATCTGTGCTATATTTCTTTTTCTTCTTCCTGGTATCAGAAAAATCTTAAGTTCTTACAATTTTCTTTGCATAGATATGTATTAAACAAGATAACTTTGTCTTTTTTTTAATCTTTTGGAATCTGAAAAATGCCAGATGAGAACCACAGTGCTACAGCTGAGTCCAGTCGTCTTCTAGATGTACCTCGCTACCTCTGTGAGGGGACAGAATCCCCTTACCAGACGGGTCAGCTGCACCCAGCCATCAGGGTTGCCGACTTATTGCAGCACATTAATCTCATGAAGACATCAGACAGCTATGGGTTCAAAGAGGAATACGAGGTGAAAGTTTCAATACTATGTTACATCTTATTTCTAATCATAATAGTGGAATTTAACACTTTTCCTTCCCTTTAACATAACAAGGAGTGGAATACTCTGTAGACTCTCTAATCTTGAGTCCATGAGCATATACTCAAATGTATATATGGGGAGTGGGCGGAGATGGAATTGAAAGAAAGGGCAATTTCTGGGGATATATCTGAGTCTGAATTCACTTGAAAAATTCTTAAATGTCCGATTCCAGAATTTTATTCTTGCTATTTAAAAACTACTTTTTAGACCCTATATTTCCCCACTGAAAGATCTATAACAGGATACTTTGAATTCCACCGTATCATTACAGATTCTGCCATTTGAATGACGTAAGCAGTAGGTCCTTCTCTGCCTCTTTGCGTATTGACCCTCTGTTGAGAAAATGGGGTTAATCTTTGTCCTACTTGTCACTCTTAGTTTTCTTGGTGCATTGTTGGTTGAGAGTGGCTGCGTAGAAAGACAGAGCACTGCAAATCCAGGCAATATTAGGAAGCCAAAAGAAGGATGTGGGAAATTCTTCTTCCAACTTTATTTCCCCTTCCTGCTCAACCCAGAAGACCAGGATTTTTACTGCACAGGAAATGATTTAACCTTAACATCTCAATAAACATAGCAAAAAGGAAAAAGTTCTTTTGCCACTCTTCACTTACTAAGAAGTATCAGTCTGGGGCATAGAAGGAAGTTCCTCCATCACCATATACACATATTTAAAGTGAAAGTATCCAAGCAGTATTTGACCTTGAAAGACCATCCAAAATACACTCAACTTCATGAAGAATCTTCAAAGCTCTGTATTTTATTGACTGATTGCTTGTATACCTGAGTTGTGAATAAAATTAGCTTTGAATTTTGAAAGTTGGTTTTAGACATATACCAGAAACACTTGGCTGTGGCAACAAAATAGTGTAAGGAATTATAATATTCTGCCAGAGCTGGGGTGGTTTTTTTTCTTCATTTTATGTGTATTCCTGTGTACCTCACTTCAAAAACCGTTGACTCTTTGAAGACCCCATTTCCTGTGTTGAGCAAAGTTTAAGCTTTACTGCAAAAAGAAATCTATACCCATATTTTAAATTGCTGCATATGGTAATTAAACCAATCAGCAAATTCATCTGTTCCAAGATTCTTGGATATGGTGACTCTTTTTAATTTTCATATGGTCCCTTGTTGTACAGACTCAGTCCTTTTCATGATCTTCAAAGAAACTGAAATGTGATGTATTGCACATGATTTAATGAATAATTATAGGGGAAAACAGGTTTTCTTTTTCCTGCTATAAATGCTAAAAGAAAAACATTTGAAAGATACTCATTAAAAGTAGTTTTGAAGTTTTGATGCTTTCTCTGCTTCCATGTCTCAGAGTCGTAGCGATCTTAAATTTGAAATAGTTTCAAAATCCTTTATTTCCTCAAGTTGTTTTCTGTCCTCCTTTTGAACTCAGTCCCATCCAAGATGAACAAGTAAGAGGCCAACAAACAAGTTTGAGGTCTGAAAAGAGAACTTATTTACTGCTCTAGGACTTCCTTCCTCCCTGAGGAAAGTGGCTTTTACTATTTTGGTCATCAGAACAGAAAAACCTAATTCAAGAAAAGGAGTTAAATTCAGTCTTCTTGTTACTTTCTTCTTCTTTTTTTTTTTTTTTCCAGAGCTTCTTTGAAGGACAGTCAGCATCTTGGGATGTAGCTAAAAAAGATCAAAATAGAGCAAAAAATCGATATGGAAACATTATAGCATGTAAGTTCTCATACAATTCTTGGTAAATGTAAATATTGTGTGTGGAAGATAAGTAATAGGTTGCAGTTCCTCCTTATATGGTTTTAAACTTTAAGAGAGTCCCAGAGGGTGGCACATCTGTTTACAATCTATTTAATATTAAAACAGCATTGCCTATTGGCAGTGGCTCTAAAATTGTCATCATCTTCATTAATTAAATTGACAGACTTTTCACCCAGTGGAGATGACATGCCACTTGATTTTATGTTTGCACACTTTTGTGTCGGGGTGTTATTGACAGCTGAGAATATCAAAACAATGAAAATGAAAGGTCTTTTCAGTGATAAATTGTTATAACAACTTCTACCAAAACTATTCAAGGTGGGAGTGTTATTCTTTCCACATAACCTTTATTTTTTCTTGGAGCCAGTGTCTGAACTCCTGTTGCTATGTTATTTATCATTAGGGACTAATTCCTCCTTACGTCTTCAAGAGGTATACATGGGATCAATAAATTAGTTATCATATGAAACCACAGAACAGTAAGAAAAGTAACATACTTTAGTTTGTAACTAGCTAATGATTTACTTAGACCATTCAATTCTCAATTTAAATTATTTTAAAATATCTTCTGAATACATCAGAATTCAATCTTGACCCTCAAGAACTAAGAAGTTGAGAGCAGGGATTCAAAATTCACTCTAGTTCTGTGGCTCACTTGCTCTAAAGTGCAGTAGGAAAGGATCCCACCCCTTTAAAACCATGTCTAGAAAGCAAAATTAGAAGTTAAAGCTAGTTCAGTTCTTAACACACAAATCCAAGACTCAAAGGATAATTCATCAGACAGACATTAGCACGTTCCCTAAAAACTTCCTAAGTATGAAGATGCTAGTCGGTGAAGCTTTATTAACAGAATACTATAATAATTAATGAGTTCATTAAAGTTCTTGTATTTCTTTAAGGAAATTTGAATCATAGCATATTATGGATAAGCTATTATCCATTATCCATTATCCAACCACTGAATTATTTTAAGTCTCTACCAACATCATTGTCTCAGCACAGAGGGGGAATTGAATATTTTATTTTGTATTTATTATTTTATTGTTTAAAATAATTTTCTTTATGATGTTATTATTTAAAAATTTTAGATGACCACTCCAGAGTAATTCTGCAACCTGTTGAAGATGATCCTTCTTCAGATTACATTAATGCCAACTACATAGATGTAAGTATTTTTATGGTTTAGTGTGCCCAATTTGTTGGCTTATATATGTGAATCTTTTTGCTTGTTATTACCTATAAAGTGATTGCTAGCTTTTTAAAATAAAGAACAAACTGTACACTTTTCCTTGTTCTACGTCCTAGTACTTACTGACGTTGTTGTGCTTTCTTTCACACCTGACTTTGGTTTGGGCTGTAGATTTGGCTGTACAGGGATGTAAGTACCACTATATGTAAATAACAGCACCCTATTATAAATATTTAATATAACTATTCTTAATTACAGTTACTACTAATGCTTAATACTAGTTATCTCTGCATGCTTCACCTAATTAGCCTCATACAGTATATCTATGTCATTTTTTTTGTAACTCCTTTACATGTGTGAAGATCTATTTTACCTCCTTCCCTTTTCTATGTTTAGAAAAACAGGACCATTTTTAGCTTTTGACAAGTTATTATGTACTCGAGTTTTATTTGTTGATGATTTCTGTTTCTGGCTTTTATTCTTACCCCTCCCCAAACATGTGAGAAGCTGGATAGTATGATGTGTATTAGTGATTCTGAAATTTTACTTCTTACATTTGACTTCTGATGTTAAAAATGGGTACGAAGACTATTTTGTGGTGTGTGGTATTGGCTTATAAAGTATTAAAATTGCTTAGGCAAAATAATTACTAAATTGCATTTGTAAAATACACATATCACACATATATATCGAATCATGCAAATCAAAAAGTTTGTTTTGAGCATACGTTCCACTGTTACATTTGGGTTACAAGCATCTACATGCAAATTGTCTATTTAATAGAAAGTAATTACCAAATAAAAGATAAAATATTGTCAAAGAAGCCATGATGCTACATTACATAGAGGAAGGACAGGCCCTTTATTCTTATTTCATGGGTCAGAATCATGCTGGAAATCTTGCGAATGTTATTTCATTTCTCTGTGCCTCAATTTCCTCATCTTTACTATGGGGATAATAATAATAGTACTAATCTCATCAATTTGTTATAAGAAATAAAGTAATGCATTGAACACTCAGCACAATGCCTAGCAAATATTAAGCACTCCTGAAACTTCAGCCATTTTTTCAGTAATTCATACCTAGGTGTGCTGAGATTAACCAGTTCAAAACATGCATTAATTATAAGGCAAAAGTTGGAAGTATCAAATATTGCAGCATACATGTAGTATACATTTAGAGTTATATAAAAGATACGAAAATTAGGCCCCAACAGTTTCTAATTTCCATAAACAGGAAATGACATTTGTCACATTTATTAAGTTCATGTTTTACAGTTATTTTGCGAATTGTCATTATTTATATATTTGAACTAATTAGTTTTATTACATATAGTCTCTGAGTATACTGGTTAACATTCTGAACATCAATTTACTCTCAGTTAATATTTTAAATTTATCAGACATCTCAAAAGAGAGAGTGAAGCTAATGGTCCACTCTTTAGAATAAAAAATTCAACCGTTTTCTAACAAATTTGTACTTGGTCCTATCTATTCTGTTTAACCTTGGTTTTCTGCCAAGACATATACACTGGAGCCTTGTTATAATACTACTTTATGGTACATATGGTAAAACTGTGTGTTCTAAATGAGACTGTGTTGTTATCCAGTCTTTTTGCTAAGACCCCAGTGTATTTTGGCTGATTACTACACAATTCCATTATGTTCCCTTTCCCGTTAATTTATTACACTTAAAAGAGTCTTCTTTGGTAAATTTTTCATGAAAAACGGGAGATGAATGCTTTATAAAGCTTGGGAAAAAAATTTCCGTGAAAACTCATACTATTTGGTGTAAGAGGAAATAGAAAACTTCCAAATTTGCAGCAGTATGATTCTCCACCTATTAAGTTTTAGATTGGGGATCTCAGTTTACGTGCATTTATATGTGCATCGAGTTGCCCACACCAGTATGTGGACAAATTGTACCACAGGCTTTCGCTAAAGTCCTTTGATAAATACAAAACAAATTTGAAGCTTAACTCTATTGTACCATTAACAGTTTTGCTAATCATGATGTACTGGAATTCATATCGAGAGCAACTAACAACTTATTTCTTATCAGGAATAATTTCTTTGTTGAAATCGTATTAAATGTTTAAGCACCTAAATCTCTTGGCACACTAAAAATAAAAAAAAGTGCTAAACTTTTTGTTCAGGATATGATGCATTTTATTTAAAACTCTTTTTTCCCTATATATGTGTGTACCTGTAATTATGTGTGTGTATATTATCAACACACACAAAATAGTTTTGGCAGATTCCTGAACATATTATAGTACAGGAATATTCTCAAAAGTATCTCAGCAGGACTTTGACTTAATGCACACATGCATTGTCCAGCTCTAACATTGGAATGTTCTGTTATTTTTTTATGGTTCTAATATGTCGTTGTCCATTTGTAATGCAGTGTGTTGTACTTTTGGATGATAAGATGAGAATTAATATTTTTGAACACGATTTGCCAGGAATGAATGACTAAAGATTAACATGAAGGCATAAACATTTTAGTAAAACCAAACAATATCTATGAGGTTATTCCTTAGCAAACAAAACTCAATTATGCAATATATATTCTAATCTGAGCTCTTAAAACATTTAATTTTTGTTTTATGTTTACCTTTCAGATAACCTAGGTTTGAGAAGTGAACTATGAGTTCACTACTCATTTCTGGACTTTTTACTATAACTTAATCTTAACAGGTGGTTGTCTTCATCTTTTTATGCCTTCATTCATTTATTTCTGATACTGATGTAAAATGATAACCAATTTCTTCTCCTATTTTAGGGCTACCAGAGACCAAGCCACTACATTGCAACTCAAGGTAAAACATTGCCTTTTTAAATGATAAAAAGCATCCAAACTTACTTATTCATCCATAGGCTGTTTTTTATCTGACTGAACTGGAAAAAAAGATCAGGTCTTCTAAGTGAGACTGCTCTTTATTCATTTGTATAATACGTATTGGTTTATCTGTGTAAAACATATATATATTAAAGCTTGATTTGTTTTTTGATTAAAAGTAAACAAGAAGCTGCTTATTTGTGACTTGGGTTTTGGTATTTTGATGTCCCAGAGCACTAGTCAATAGTGCTGGACAGAGGAATTACTCCTTTTGATGAAAGCAAGAGAGGTCTCACCTTGGATAAGTTGCCGTTGTGTGTGTGTGTGTGTGTGTGTGTGTGTATGTGTGTGTGTGTGTGTGTGGCATAGTCTGTGGCTGGAATGGAGTAGTACCCAAGACTGATATTGTTATAATGAGATGTTAGACTCTCTTCCAGCAAAGTTTTACAAGCTAAGACAGAGAGAAAACTAAGGGCTAAAGGGAACTTCGTCATGTTCATTCTATGTAGAAAATACAAAAAGGCAGAGAAATCTTGTTACAGTGGCACACTGGGGAATAAGAGCATCCTAAAACACCTTTAGTTATCTCTCCATATTGACCATTGTCCATCATAAACCTGCACAGTTATTTATTTCTTAAAAGAGGGAAGTAAAACAAAAGCTATGTTTGCTCTTTTGACAGAGGTCATTTTCTAAGTTTTTCCACATATCTTTGCATTAATTGAGTTGAATCGTAAGCTCTTGAAAGTTAGAAAGATCATCCGTGGTGGACAGTATTCTAGTTTTGTGGGGATTTTTTGATTTGTTTTAATTTTTTTTAATTATGTATGTTTATTTTTGAGAGAGAGAGAGAGAGACAGAGCGTGAGTGGGGGAGGGGCAGACAGAGGGGGAGACATAGAACCAAAGCAGGCTCCAGACTGTGCTGTCAGCACAGGGCCCAACGTGGGGCTCGAACCCACATATAGCGAGAACATGCCCCGAGCCAAAATCGGGCACCCAACCGATTGAGCCACCCAGGATACCCCGTTTTGTTTTAATGGCACTGAGTAGAGTATAACCCAGTAGGTGCTTTTGCAGTCTGGAGGTGATAATATAAGGTTGGGATGTTTGCTTATAAGTATGGATGTTTCTTCATTAATCCCTAAACATGCACTGCTTCATAAATGATGTGGATATATTTCATTGGAAATATATTTCATATATTTCATATATGCTGTTTGGTAGATGGTCATGTAAGACTTCCTATTTTTTACATATGTTTGAAGATGCATCAAACTAACTTAGTGGCAGATATAAATAACCTAAAAATTAGTGATAACTTCTTCTGAATGGAAAGTATAAAAGGCAAATTGAAAAAAAAAAAAGGTGGTATATGCCTGTTTTTGCTATAGTGTAAATTTAGATACAGAATGAATTTAAGTAATTTCGACACCTTTTTGTGTTAGACCTTTAATATGTTTTTATTGTTTATTTAGTTTATTCTGATTTTTACTTTATGTGTGTATATATATATATATATATATATATATATATATATATACTTCTTACCACTTACTTTTTCTAACTACAAAATTTATCTGATAACATAATATTCAAATTAATTTCTTCAAAGGCCCAGTTCATGAAACAGTATATGATTTCTGGAGAATGATCTGGCAAGAACAGTCTGCCTGCATTGTGATGGTTACAAATTTAGTTGAGGTTGGCCGGGTAAGAGAAAAAAAGATTTTTTTTTCTTGTTTCACAAAACATGAGTGTAAGTTGAGTAGCCAAACATAAAACACTTAGAATCTCATTTAATTGTTTTAAAATGTTGTAGGCATAGCATTTCAAATGAGTGCTCCTAAGTGGATCTTTGATGGCTGAGAAATTATTTGATTTCTTATTGAGTAATAAAAGAAACTTTGATTTTATACTAGATTCCGATTGCATCATTGAGCTATATATTGTAAAGAGACTACAGCAAGTTTTTCTATTTATTGTGTAATAGATTCTTTTATCTCATCTATGGTTTTTTTAACCGTATTTTTACTGTAACCTAAAGAGTGACCACTGAAATTAAATCATCTTGGTTAACGTGTACTCAGGTCCACCTATATACCCTTTTTGTCATTTAGGTTAAATGCTATAAGTATTGGCCTGATGATACTGAAGTTTATGGTGATTTCAAAGTCACTTGTGTGGAAATGGAACCACTTGCTGAATATGTAGTTAGGACATTCACTCTGGAAAGGGTAAGTACCCTAAAATTCTCTTATAAAATATGTATATTGAAACTGTTTTTTCTCTTAAAGCTCCTGTCAAGATTTGTTTTTTGATTATGCTATAAAATCCACTCATTCATTCATTCCACAAATATTTATTTGAGAGCATGCCATGTGCCAGGCATGGTTGTAAACCTTGGGATACATATTAAATACATAAATGATTTCTATTTTGAAAGATGATCTAGAATTATGTGAAAAATCACGAAACTAGAAAATCAGAGAACAATCGATAGAACGAGAAAAATTAAATATAAACCAAAGACCAACAAAAAAAGAATACATTAGATCAAAAAGCTAGTTCCTTAAAAAGATCAGTGAAAGAACTAAACCACTGTCGATTCTAAATGAGGGACAATCCAAACTATGCAATATTAGAAAACACAAAAAGCGTATAATTCCAATTATACTTCCTGTTGGGAAAGCAATACAAAATGTTACGTGTAAACTTGGAGACAGATTTTAGTCTAAATCCCTTAATTCTAATAAATAATAATTCTCAAAATTTGACCCAAGAAGACTTAGAAACCTGAATAGATGATAGAAGAAACTAGAGTCTTAAAATTTACCATTAAGTTGCACTATGGTTTTATAGTTGAGGTTTCTGCTGGGCACGGGCTGCGCCACAGTCCTCCTCACCTTGTGGCCATGACGGCCGATCTCGTCGGCCCCCACACACACAGCAGACCCTTCGTGTATGGTGCCATGAGCTTCTTGGATAAGATGGCCAACAGGCTGGTGGTCATGGCCATCCAGAGCCTGCATCCCTGCTCCTTGGAGCTCTGCTGCTGGGCCTGCCTAGGCTTCTACTACTGGATGATGGTGGCTGTGACCAGTGTCATGGGCATGGCTGCCCCCCCTCTGTCTGTGCAGTCTCCTCGTCTGGCCCATCCACCTGCAGAGCTGGGACCCTGGAGCCCAATCCTAACACCTTCCCCCCATGGTCGCTGTCCTGTGCACATGAACTCTACATGCCATGCCCAGCCCTCCATGCCACCCCCAACTCCCTTCCCTGTCCCCCCATCCTCACCTGGCTGTGAGAGCGGTAGGTGAGGGCAGGGCGGTCAGCAGCCCAGATGCTGAGCTTGGCCCTCTGGGATCCAGGGGTGCACCCAGCTCACCCCTCACCCCAGGCTCGGTCGGCATTTCCTAGGTGTTGCCGGGTCCCTGGACGAATGGTATCGTCACTGGGCCTGATGGGAACCTCAGGCTTGGGGGGTTGGGGGACCCGAGTCCAGTGGGCACACCCACTGCCCAAGGCCATCACTGACCATGAATAAAAAGCCACCTACGTGTGAGGAAGGAAAAAAAAAATTAAAATCTTTAAAGAACAGCGAATGCCTTTGTCAATAAAACTATTTAGACCATAGAAAACCATCAAAACCAACTAAATATATTCTACATTTTTTAAGTTTATTTATTTTGAGAGAGCCAGTAGGCTGGGAGGAGAGAGAGAGAGAGAATCCCAGGCAGGCTCCTTGCTGACAGTGCAGACCCTGATGCGGATCGTGAACTCGGGAACTCTGAGATCACGACCTGAGCCGACACCAAGACTCGGATACTTAACCAACTGAGCCACCCAAGTGCCCCTATTTTGAAAGCTAGCAAAGCTGTGATAACAGGACCAGATAAAGATGGCACTCTTTCACACTCTTCTCTCCTCCCCTTTTTTAACTCTCTCTCTCTCTCTCTCTCTCTCTCTCTCTCTCTCTCTCTCTCACTCTCTCTCTCCACACACACTTTGAAGACCAGTTTCATTCAGGAACATGCTTGAAAAAACTTCAACTAAAGTACTGAAAATTTGAAACGAGCTGTGAATTAAGAAAACATCACAACATGATCTATAATGATGGTTTTCTAGGAATGCAAGGATATCATTCCTGTGGTAGGAATCTAACTGGATATTTCATCACATCTTCCTTAAAGGAGCAAAACCATATGATTTTTTCATAGATGTTGTAATGTACTTTTACTTAAAAGACATTTATAGAAGTAACCTACATTAGGGAAATAAGGGGGCAACTTAAACAGGATAAAGGTGATTCAACAGTAACTAGTAGCACGCGTGTTAAGGAGTGCACACCCTAAAGGCATCACTGTTTAATCAGGAGTGTGATATGGATTATTATAGTCACTAGTATTCAAAATTTGGGGATGTTCTAGTAAATGAAATAAGACAACCAAAGGAATAAATTGCTTAACTATTAGAAAAGATAAAGTTATTTTTACATGAAATTATTTTATACCAAGAAAATTAGAGATCATATTTTAAAATTGAACTGATAATAATTTAGTTGGCTAATTCAAGATAAATATTCATAAATATTAGCTTTTTTGTATATTAGCAGTAAACAGTAATAGACATTAAAAAATCTCTTTCACAATAATAAAAATTTCTAAAGTATCTAGAAATATATTCAACAAAGATACAGGTCCTAGGTGACTAAATCCTCAAAAGTGTATTAAAGAACATAGGGGCGCCTGGGTGGCTCAGTCAGTTGAGTGGCCGGCTTCGGATCGGGTCATGATCTCACAGCCCGTGAGTTCGAGCCCCGCGTCGGGCTCTGTGCTGACAGCTCGGGGCCTGGAGCCTGTTTCGGATTCTGTGTGAGCCTGTTTCGGATTCTGTGTCGCCCTCTCTCTGACCCTCCCCCGTTCATGCTCTGTGTCTCTCTGTCTCAAAAATAAATAAACGTTAAAAAAAAAAATTTAAAGGACATCAAATATGATCTGAATAAATAAATGGAGATGTACCGTGGCCCAGAATCAGAATATTTTATGTTAATACCACTTTATGTAGTTAATGTAATACTAATTAGAACATCATTGGATTTTTTTAAATTTGTTTTCTTGTAATTTAGAATTGGAAAAGAGTAGTTTTTTTTTTCTCAATGTTTACTTATTTTTGAAAGAGAGAGAGAGACAGAGCACGAGCCAGGGAGGGATAGAGAGAGAGACAGAGACATAGAATCTGAAGCAGGCTCCAGGCTCCGAGCTATCAGCACAGAGCCTGATGCGTGGCTCAAACTCACAAGCTGTGAGATCATGACCTGAGTCGAAGTCGCGTGCTTAACCAACTGAGCCACCCAGGCTCCCCAGTTTGCTTTTTTTAACCATGTATTTGAAAATTGCCTTGGAAAATTTAAATAAAAAGAGCTCTAAGACAACGTGCATTGCCAGATATTAAAAAGAACTTTTTACGAAAGTTTACTAACAAGAACAAGGCCCTTAGAGCAAGCCACTCCAGTCAAAGGATTAATATGGAGGAGAGATAATTGTCTGAAATCAGGTCTCAGAACAAGTTTTTAATTTCTTTTTTATGTAAGCTCTATACCCAACATGGGGCTTGAACTCATGACCCCCAGATCAAGAATCACATGCTCAACCACCTGAGACACTCCAGATCTTAGAACAATTTATTGATCTTCCTCACTAGAGTTGACTTGAAAAGTAGTAAAGAATAGTAAAGAATATAGTAAAGAAAATAGTAGAGAAAAATGATGTTTTATTTGCATGATTCCATGAGGATGTTTATCATTGTCGCTATTATAATTATCTGTTAAACCCTGCTGTGTGTAGGGTATTGTGTAAGAACTGGAACTAGAAAGAATAATAAGACCTGATCTCTGGCTTCCATGGGTTTTGATGCTATTGGTCTATCTATATAGGACAGAATCTCAACTTTCTCAGTGTGGTTCATTTATTTCATGGGATTTTTCTCCATTTTCTGATTGAACAAGTGAGATGGTGATATCACAGATAGCTCACAGTACAGTTGCAATTACCTAGATTATAGTGCAGTTTTTTGGCTACAAATGTGGATTCTTAAAACTAAATTCTGCAGCATTCTTTCTATGCTCTCTAAGCTGTGCTACAGCAATCTGCGGGCTTCTTTTAACCAAAAGGTGAAAGCTTTGAAGTGTGCATTTAAATATTCTCTTAAATTAACCCAATAGAAGAGTTGGCATAACAATGAGGCTTCCCTTTCATCTTGTATTTTTGTTACTATAAGTAATACTCTGTGCTGAAGTATTTCACAGAATTAGGAAACTTCATTTGCCCAAAAAACAGTGTAGCTGTCTGTATAGTTTTACGAAACAATCTAGAGTAGCACTGTCCTGGAAAATCCCTCATGCTGTGCTTCAAAACCATTTTCAACATGGATAAGCAAGGCATTAAAATCTGTTTCAGGCAAGAAGCTAGAAAGGTGCTTTTATTCAGCGCTTGAAAACTCGGTGCTTGGGTCAATAGGGCAGCATTTTAGCTTTCCCATTTTTCCCTCTTCTAATAATTTTATGTGTTGTCATCCCAAGTAAGGGACAGACTGTCAAGGCAGATAAAATTTACACAGAGTTATAGAACTGAGCAAGACGTCTAATTTCCTTTCTTTGGCAGTTATCTGACAATCAAGGCAAAGCTCCTGGGCCAGGTCAGGCCGGCACTTTTTTTTTTTTTTCTTCCAGAAAAAGCCTGCTCTTTGGTATAGTCTTCTTCTTTTTTTTTTTTTTCATTGTCAACCAGGTCTAGTGCCTGTGATTGTGTTTGATGACTTTATTTGGGTTCTTTGGAAAACCTTCTTTCCATGTGTGCACAGAGGGGGTACAACGAGATCCGTGAAGTTAAGCAGTTCCACTTCACCGGCTGGCCTGACCACGGAGTGCCGTACCATGCCACAGGGCTCCTCTCCTTCATCCGGCGAGTGAAGTTCTCCAACCCTCCCAGCGCGGGCCCCATCGTCGTGCATTGCAGGTGAGTGCTGGACCAAATGGCCTTGACTGCACGGCCAGCCTTTTCAGGGCAGCAAGATGAAGGCTTAAAGCACAAAGCAAAGGCCTACTTGCAGGGTTCCAGCTTGCATGTGTTATAGGTAAGGGAAATCAGCAATCAAATAAAAGTTAGCTGGGAAGAGGACATAAAACAGAAACTTAAAAAAAAATAAATACATTCATCCTAACGTGTGTAGTGTTGCTCACAAATGGGAGTGTGGAAACTCTCTTTTGGTGGCAACATCTGTGTTTTGGGGTTGTTTTTTTTATACCGCTTTTGCAAATCCCATATTGTATGGAATGGTAGGTTAAAATTGAGATTTCTTGCCAATCTAGTAAATTCCCAATAGAATCTCAGCTTTTAAAACTAAATTTGAGACATACAGAGTTACTAAATGGCCTAAATTGCAAGAATTTGTGCTATAAAACAGCTATTTAAGAATTAAAAAAAAAAAAAGCCATCCATCAGAGGACCTTGAAAACTACATCAGCGAGAGCCAACAAATATGTGCCAGAAAAATGTGCACATTATATTCAGGCTTCCTTCTGATTAGAAACGTCTCTTAAAACAAGCATTCAGAGACACTAAAAGCAAATTACATGGCCTCATTTTGAGATGTGAACAGAAAACTATGTACTGAATCTGAAAAGCTTTTCCTAAATGCTGCACACCACTCTCAAATACTATCCCCTCCAAGCTACATAATAGGTTGTACTTAAGCATTTTTTTTCTGAAAATCCAACCTATTCAGAATTTAAATGACCACATATAAAAGGGGAAACAACACAGAGAATGAAATAAAAGTAAGGCATCCCATAAGGATCAGATACTACACACCCTGAAAACAAAATCTTCAGTCCTCCTCAAGAAATCTGATGTACTCTTCAATTACTTTCCTGTCTCAAACCCTGGGAACAGTGATTGAGAAGATGGTAGGCAAAAAAAAAAAAAAAGAAGGAAAGAAAGAAATAGAGATACCCACAGTATCTTCTACTTAAATCTCTTAAAGAACAGTGAGTTTGAGAAGTGACCAAATCTGGACAACAAAGAAATAATGTTAATAGCCCATCTATGCATTTAGAAAATGAGGTAAATAGGTTTTCAATTCAGGAGTGTCTTGACTTATCATAGAGGTTTACTTTCCTATGAATTGCTTGCTTCAGAAGTGCTCCAAGGTTCTCAGATACTCTCTTGGAAACAGAAGTATCATTTTCCACTTAGACTCAGGTATCAGTAAATTTATGAAAAAGAGGAAGCTGACTACCAAGTGGAATTTCCCACCGCCCTAAAATCCTAACTATATCTTGTTTGCTCTGTTGATTTTTATATATAAAATTGAAGAAACATTCCAAAGGGGTGAAATAACCAAAGTATTTTAAGGTTCAATTACTGAATTAAATACAGTAAGATAGTGGCTATCTTTGTAACCTGTTAAGAATTGTATTCTAAACCTAACTATTCATTTTCATTTTTCCTTCAGTTCACCATTCAAATATTCCTTCTACTATTGGTCTCCTCATTGAACACCACCATTTTCCCCTCCACCCTTACCATTAGCACTTCCTTTGAATTGTGGCTCCTCAGAATGTTTTGGAATTAATTTTCTTTGTCTTGGTATTTAAGAGTCTGTGAGATCAAAACAGTGAGCCAGCGTTCTTGCATTTTGTCAGAGGACCCAAAAGTATATGAGTATTTAAATTTGAGGTTAAATTTTGAAGCATGAATCCACCCCTTGGTCAATTCTGAGCTTGAAATCCTGTGCGCTAGATTTGCGTAAAATGGAGACCTGCGTAACAGAGCTATGGAACTTGAACAACATGTATATATTATTTTTAAAACACAATTTGATTTACAAAGTTGAGAGCTTTTAATTTTGAACTCCTGTTCCAATCTTCATGTTACACCGAAGCAAATACTCTTCATGAAGTTATTTGTACGTTAAATGTTTATACGACACAGACAAATTACGTCTTGCAGTTTGTTAAAGCAGTTTGATTCCACCCATGTGAAAGTTGTAAGGATTTCTAATCAAGGTTGCATGACTATGCTTCTCGCAGTTCTTCAGATTTGTTTCATTTTTCGCAGTGCTGGTGCTGGACGAACTGGCTGTTACATTGTGATCGACATCATGCTGGACATGGCTGAAAGAGAGGGTGTTGTGGACATCTACAACTGTGTCAAAGCCTTAAGATCTCGTCGTATCAATATGGTCCAGACAGAGGTGTGTTGCTTGTTGATTTATCGCTAATGCCCCCCCTTTTTTTTTTTGCTTTCCAACATTTATCAAAAATAATAAATGTTTGGGGCACCTGTGTGGCTCGGTCGGTTGAGCGTCCGACTTCGGCTTGGGTCATGATCTTGCAGTTCGTAAGTTCGAGACCCAAGTCTGGCTCTGTGCTGACAGCTCGGAGCCTGAAGCCTGCTGTGGGTTCTGTGTCTCCCTCTCTCTCACTGCCACTTCCCTGCTCACGGTCTGTCTCTCTCTCTCTCTCTCTCTCTCTCTCTCTCTCAAAAGTGAATAACTTAAAAAATAATAATAACAATGAATGTTTTTCATCAAGTCATATAGGAAAGTATTGATATCTTTATTAATGTTTCCATATAGAGAAAATTCTTTGTATTCTCTACCTTTGATGATAGAAAATTTTTATTAAAATAGTATGATTTCTTTTCTTTCTTAGGAACAGTACATTTTTATTCATGATGCCATTTTAGAAGCCTGTTTATGTGGAGAAACTGCCATACCTGTCTGTGAATTTAAAGCTGCATATTTTGATATGATTAGAATAGACTCTCAGACTAACTCTTCACATCTCAAAGATGAATTCCAGGTATTTACTTATTTCTAGAGCTTCTTTTATGAGCAACTTATTGCAGTGTGTTCTGGGCATTATTATAATTCTTCTAAGGAAGGTCTTTCAAGTCAAATTTATAACCTTTGACCCTACTTTAAGTATAATAAAATACCTGTCTCTTTCATTATACATATTATAGAGTCACTTTCGTATTAATGAGCTCATATCTGCTGTATCTGGAAGTTCAGATTCAGGGAAGGGTTTGGGGAAAGGTATCATAAAAGTCAAATTTGGCGGTGATTTGTGTGTATTTACAACCTTTTTTAATGCAGTCTTATGGATTTTAACCTTCTGTGTCACTCACAATGTGAGATCAAGCACATTAATAATGATAGCTGAAGTTTGTACTAAACATTGTCTCTAAATAACCCCAAATGTTTTCACTGCCCTTAAAACATCCCTGAAGGTATATGAACATGCAGTTGGGAGTGGCTCTGGAAAACTAATACTTTGATCCCTTGTGCAGTGCTCTTTCTAGCATGTCACAGCCTGTCTTCAAGTGTGGCATGCCAAAATGTTACTACAAATGATACTTTCCAACTTTGACGGTGGATGGATCATCATTATGGGCTACCCCAATTCTATTTTCTTTGGTCAGGCAATGCATTTTGCAGGTAGCCCTGGTGTTATGTTAGGCTTCCCTTTTCCTTTTGAGAAGCACAGTGAACAATCCATATATTGTTTCTTTGTCACTGCTGGGGCTTCATTAGGTCTAACTACAAAGTCTATCAGTCTGTCATCGTGGCAAATGCCGCTGCCTTGTACAAATCCTTCACTTTGTACTTGGCCTCCCAAATACCTGATAGGTCTGCATTATGCTACTGGATGGGCCGCTTGCTTTTAACCTAGGTTCCCTTTTCTTTTTAGACCTTGAATTCAGTCACCCCTCGACTGCAAGCTGAAGACTGCAGTATAGCGTGTCTGCCCAGGAACCATGACAAGAACCGTTTTATGGACATGCTGCCACCTGACAGATGTCTGCCTTTTTTAATTACAATTGATGGAGAGAGTAGTAACTACATCAATGCTGCTCTTATGGACGTAAGAGACTGCTGTCTTTGTTAGGATAAAGTGTCACAAAAAGCTACATAATGTGATGAACACTAGCTGGTTTTCTTTTCAGGAAAATTAAAATGGCTTAGGAAGGAAAATTGGAAACTTTCATTGACATACAAATTTTTTTGGAGAATGATTTTGAATAGCCCCTACAGGGATTCTTAGGAACTGTAAGTTTTAGGCTTCATTGTAAATTTGGAACTTGATTGTCAATTATTATATTCTTTCTGGGAAATACCTGCAGGTGATATTTTTCATCTTAATTATTTTCAGAAAAGAAAATCATGCTTATGTATTTTGAATGTTAAGTTAGGAATGAATTTTTAAAACCACCGAAAGCCATTTCGTACTGAAGTTGTGTTAATTTGGGAAATCTTTATATCTGGCATTTAACGTTGCAATAATTAATAACATTCCATTAATTAATAGAGACCA
This sequence comes from Acinonyx jubatus, assembly GCF_027475565.1. Classification (NCBI taxonomy): domain Eukaryota; kingdom Metazoa; phylum Chordata; class Mammalia; order Carnivora; family Felidae; genus Acinonyx; species Acinonyx jubatus. Next base: position 36,353,097 of record NC_069385.1, read on the forward strand.
TTTATAAGTAACTAGGGGAAGGCACCAAAGATACCATGTTAATACATCCATCATCATGAAAGAACTCTCTTGCCCTATTCCAACCTTCATAAAGTGTAAATGGTAGAGCACATCCTCAGCTGGTTAGCATCCCATGGACAGAACAACATGGAAAGAGAGTTTTAAGTTAGTCTTTGGCTACCTTGCTCGGTTACCTTGGAAAGAAGTAAGAAGGCTGTCCAGGTTCAGAATCCTTTTAAACAGCTCATCATCTTCATTTATACACATTTCTAGCTTTTGCCTCTTAACCTATGGAACCATAGTGAGGGGACATTAGAAGTCAGGATTCATTCCTGTATGACTAATAATAAAACCTTCTGAGTTACTTCTCCTATTGTGTTTTCCAAAATTAGTTCCTGATAGTAGAGACTTAGAAAGCCTGCATTCTACCTCTGAGCCTAGTCTTTCAGTCGGTTACTTTGCTCTTTTTATGCTGAAGAGCACAGTGGTCTAAAGACAAGCTCAAGTGAAAAGTTCCCATTCTTGCCATGACCAGAGTTTTGCCTAGTCATTAATCATATCCACTGAAATCACACTGGATCCTCATTGTACCTTTTATTCCCATTTAGTTGTCCGGAAAGGCTAATATACTAAACACAGAGAACACACACAAGACCCTTTTGTTTCTGAATCTAGATTTAGAATTTTAAAAGGCTGTGTAATAAAGGGAAGGAGAAAATACTATTAGGAAAGAGATTGATGAGGCACATGTTTGAGACATTTTTTGTCTTTTGGCATCTATCTCTGTCAAATTTTTCTCAATTTCCAGGTTGTTTTCTAGTCAATATGAAGACTGAATCTGCTCTCTACCTGTTTCAACTCTCTGCTTAATTTCCCTGTGACTCAACATAGATACATTTTATTTTATTTATTTATTTATTTATTTATTTATTTATTTATTTATTTTTCATAGATACATTTTATAACTGAGACCATCTGCTAGATTTTCTAGTGTGGTTGGGGCTTTAGAAAAGTTAGGTTTGGTTTGTCTTAAAAGAACAAGGCTCATTGGTCAGCACTTCCCACTCCCCCTACCCTCTAGCAATGTCCTCAGTGTTCCATACCCTTGTGTATGGCTGTGAAGAATTAGTAGGTAAGGCCAAGGATTCCATGATTTCCATGCCTTGGGTGTGCTCCTGAACTTAGAGAGGAAAGAAATAGGAAACCATCTGTCTTTCATATCATCTTATTCACCTCCCCTCCCCTGTGACTCAGAAAGTGAGTAAATAGCTTACCTTCCCATGGAGTAGACATGTAGTTGTAAGGAAAGTTTACTTATTTCTTCTGATTCTTTTTCATGAGCCTTCATACCTTTCTTAGGAGATACTCAGCCCAACTACAGGTGACACTTTGTGAGGCTTGAGGTCATATAGAAGCAGCCAGGTGAATTGCCAGTGCTCATATTTATCCTATAATCTTCCTTGGAGTGGAATGCCACGGTTAGCAGCATTTCCCAAATGGTCATAGGATCAGTCATCAAGAATCAGTTTCTACGCTGTTGTTAAAAAACTGGAAAGACTTAAAGAGTCCTATGATACAAATGAGTTAGGGGATCACGGACAGTGCTTATTAGCATTAAGGACATCTATCTCAGGCAGCAATCTAGTTATTTTTTTACAACCTATTTAAGTTAATACGTAGAAATATAGGTCATCAGTCTGCAGGATGACAGATTGCCCAGGTCAAATCAGCATACCCTCTCCTTCTGGATAGAGATAATGTGTTGTGTCCCAATTAAGGCGCACTTAATAAAGAAGGAGCCATTCCCTTATAGGTGGGGCCAGGAAGTGCATTTTATTTTTTGGCACTTGAAAAATCTTAAGTGATTGAAACTATCATTCTAACCATTAATATCCATTAGAAATGCCCAAGAAAGTGGATGTGCATATACGATGTGTAGAATGTGTTGATAATATTCATATAATGTTAAAGTACATGAGTTTGAGGTGTATGTAGTTTTGCTTATCTGAAGTGGAAGAGAACCCAGCAGTTATACATATTGATAGATGATTAACAGATGGACAAATAGATAGGTACATACATACACACACACACACACACACACACACACACACACACACACACACACAAATACACCAGGGAATTTTGTGTCTTCTGCCTCTTAGACCAATTACCTTTGAAAAACTGAAAAAGCCCACAGGTACCTCATGGAGGTCTTTAACCTTGAGAAGTTTTTTTAGTTTCTCCTTTTGTATTTGTCCTATATTTGCTAATCTCAACAAAATAAAACTTAAGTTCTTGTCTTGAATTGCTACAGAGACATTGAAGCCATCAGGTTGACCGATTACTAGCTCCAGTACATTCCATTGGTCCAAATCTGTTCTATGACTTATGCTGCCATCTGACTCCATCTGCATGTGAAGCTATCACATCTTACTTGGTCCTATTGAAATGTATTGAATGTGCTTGTATACCTGATCATTTGCCTTAAGTTCTTATGTTTTCCATCTACCCTATTTCTTTACAGAGCTACAGGCAACCAGCTGCTTTCATCGTCACACAATACCCTCTGCCGAACACTGTGAAAGACTTCTGGAGATTAGTGTATGATTATGGCTGTACCTCCATTGTGATGTTAAATGAAGTCGACTTGTCCCAGGTCAATGGCTATGAGTTGCTTTTGTGTACTACGACACAACTTAATAAATTAGTAATAAAATGTTAAAATCTGTTTCATACTACCCCAATTAGAAAAAAAATAATGCCCGTTTTCGTTTTGTTTCTTTTCCCAAAACATTCATCCTCTAGGGCTGCCCTCAGTACTGGCCAGAAGAAGGGATGTTACGATATGGCCCTATCCAAGTGGAATGTATGTCTTGTTCGATGGATTGTGATGTGATAAACCGGATTTTTAGGATATGCAATCTAACAAGAGTAAGTCATTAATATTTTAACTGAGTTGTAAGAGCAACTGATCATAACTATGTTGGGGTATAATTCCAATCAGACAACAGGGAGAGTAGAATTAATAGACATTACGTAATCAGTCCCAGTGCTACTAATCCTCTTACACCTTCGTATTAGAAGAAAAATGCATTCCAAAAACAGGAAAGCAGAAATGCTGAGAATGAGGTGTCCTGGTCAGTTACTAATGTGTTACATCTGGAAAACTAAATTTGGATGCACTGGCTCAAATGCACTTGATTGTCTGAGCCTGGTCTCTGCCCCTGTAGACTTTTCTGAAGGTTGACTACATGTCTTATTAGTATTGATATCCAGCCTGAAAGAGGCATATAATTGAAAAATAAGAATATAATAATAATAATAGTGACTAAAGAGCTTTACCTTGGAAGGAAGGGATATGTTGGATCAGCCGTCATGGAAAGCCTCCATGTCACTGTTCCAAGTCCTGCATATAAGGGAGAACCCCACACACGAGGAAACAGGTAATCACAGCCATCATTGATTCTCCTCCCACTTACAATTTCACCTTTCTCAATGTCCCAGTGTCTGGCTCTGCCCAGATCTGTAGAAGCAGCACTGGTATACCACTGTGCCTTTTCCCAGCAACAAAGCAGCAGCTGTGTTCCTCAGAAATCTTCCTTTCCTTGAGTCTTCATATGTTTTACACTCAAGGACAAATTAAGTTCGGGGTCTCTCCTTCAAAAAAGCAAAAAAAAAACAAAACCAACCATTACATTAGTAATTAGTAAGTATTTAGATTGGGTAACCAAACAGTAAGCAAAATTTGAAAAGAAAACATTATTCTCTTTTTAAAGAGAAAGATTACTCTGTTTTTAGAGCAGCAGCTCTATGTGTGTGTATTATTTTAAGTGTATGATTCAGATTGTCATATTTCAGTGTTTTCATATCAAAATGGCTATATATGTGTTTCTGGTTAATACATCTACATGTTTAGCCCTAAGAGAATAAAATCATATCCAATTCTGTCGCTCATTTCAGTGGAGAAAAAAAGGATAACTTCAATCATGTCATAATATTCATGCATATCTTAGATGTTAATTTAAATGGAATCTCATTATGTCTGCACATCTGTTCCATTATGGTTCTAGTAATATTTTAGCTGAGAAACCATCGCTGCTAAACTAAGAAAGTAAGACTTGTCTTTTAATTGAGCTATTTATATGAAAAATATTCTAAAGACAGGATCTGAAATCTGTGTTACATTTTTTTGCCGGCGTATTTGTTTATTTATCTTCCTCCGTATTTGGTGTTCCAGTCCTTATTAGAGCACGATTTTTTCCTGTTCCCGATCTTATTTAATAGCACGCACTTCATCAGATATTTAATAGGTACCAATGAGAAGTTGGGTGTTGTACTAGTAGGTCCTTGTGACACGTGAGCCCTGGCCAAATGGAAATTCAGATCTGATGCCTTATAATATGGCTTACTCATGTGTTGCAAATTCTTCCTTACATTTCTATACGAGGGCTTAATGTACTGATTCATTCATTCAATAGTACTATTCCTGGAAAGTATTTTGCTAGGTTCTAGTGATACAGAGTTTAGGGGAGAAAGAATGAAAGAGATTTCCCCGTCCTTAAAGAATTTATATTTTATCAGGAAAAACAAGCACTGAAAAATACAATTCTTTATTTACAAATATGAGAAATTTTAGAGAAAAAGTACAAAATCCAGAGTGTTTGGGTGATCTGACAGAGCTGGGTGAGTAGAGAGGACTTCGTTGGAGTAGTGATCTTTGAGACAAAATTTGAAGAATCAGTAGGAGTATTGGGAGCGGGAGAACCAACTTGTGTCCTGGTGTTCACAAGACAGAGAGGTTTCCCAGGACACAAGAAGTTCTGTTCAAAGACCAGAAGAGTTCCAGGCAAACCCAAAACAAACCGATCACTGTATTTGGGATTGAGAGGGACAAACAAGGAGATCTTTGAGGCCAAATGGAGAGTTTTACAAAGTTCTCAAGGCAAGAAATGCCTTGATACATGGATTAAAAGAAGGCCAACGTGTCTAGGACTTGAATAGTGTGTTAGAATAAAGGGAAGGTTAGGGAAGGAAATGGAGCCATATTGTGTAGGGGTTTTTAAGCCATGGTGCAACATGGATTTTATGATAAGATCATTTGGAAGCCATTAAAGCAGGGGAATGACAAGATCATATTTGCATTTCAAAATAATCATGATGCTGCAGTCAGAATGGTTTGGAAGGAGATCAAAGTTTATTTAAGGAGATCAACTAAGAAGTAATTATCATAATTGATGCTTGGGCATATGCAATGATGTCAGTGGTGACAAAGAGAAAAAGAATTTGAAAGTTATTTAAGAAGTGTGATTGATTATTGGATATGGGATATGAGGGAAAAGCTTATATAAAGGTAATTCTCATGGTTCTTGCTTCTGTAACTTAGAATGTTTCTGTATTGGTATGTACATATTTTAGACTTACCAGCTAGACTCAATCCATTGCAAATGCCATTTATATCATGGTACCATTTTGTCTGCAACTTCCGTTTTTAGTAAAAATTCTAGTTCCAAGTTATTTACAGAAAAATACTTTTCCTTCCACAGCCACAAGAAGGCTATCTGATGGTACAGCAGTTTCAGTATCTAGGGTGGGCCTCTCACCGAGAAGTGCCTGGCTCCAAACGGTCATTTTTGAAACTGATACTGCAGGTGGAAAAATGGCAGGAGGAATGTGAGGAAGGGGAAGGCCGGACCATCATCCACTGCCTGTGAGTATGGTGCCTCCACTTGGCCACCTGGGGGCCGTGGTGCTCATTTCCTTACTAGCTTTCATATTTTCTATGTTAAAGAGTCCTCAACTCATGGGGCGCCTGGGTGGCTCAGTCGGTTAAGTGTCGGACTTTGGCTCAGGTCATGATCTCACAGTCTGTGAGTTTGAGCCCCACATCAGCCTCTGTGCTGTCAGTTCAGAGCCTGGAGCCTGCTTCGGATTCTGTGTCTCCCTCTCTCTGCCACTTCCCCATTCACGCTCTGTCTCTTTCTGTCTCTCAAAAGATGAATAAATGTTAGAAAAAAATAAATGTTAGAGTACTCAACTCATCTCTATGGATCTCCATAGATATTGTTTTAAAATAATCTTCCTGTGTTATGATTCCATAATTAACTACCAGTTTTCATTTTCGTATTTTTTAAACACTGATTATCATATAGCTATTATATTATTTAAACTCTTTTGAACACTACTTGGAACCACTTTTCTGATGTCCACACTTTACAAATGTACCAAAATTTCAAGGTATTGAAGTTGCAGTGGTCGATGCCTGTAGCATCTTCCGACACATGAGCCACAGAGCAAATGTCATGCTCGCGCATCTTTGCTTTCTGTCCTCTAGGCATACACGCATATAAATGAAGCAAAATTAATACAAAATGGAAAAAAATTAAGGTCATGTTTTTACTAACAAAACGTGTAAGATTGTGTGGCCTGTGGTGACTAAAAGCTGCTACCTACATGCCCTTGCTTTCTTTGCTTCCAGAAATGGTGGTGGGCGAAGTGGTATGTTCTGTGCCATTGGCATTGTTGTTGAAATGGTGAAGCGGCAAAATGTCGTCGACGTGTTCCACGCAGTCAAGACACTGAGGAACAGCAAGCCAAACATGGTGGAAGCCCCGGTGAGTCAGAATCTTAGACATAGAAGGGAGCAGAGATTAGACATCATATACCTACTCATCGGGTTGACTTCACACTCCCAAGGGAAATCAGATGTATAAATGAGTCTTTGTGGGGACTTTTCCTATCTAACTGATGAATTGCTGAGCATGTCTCTCTACCCACATAAATGTAATCACATATCACAGAAACTTAATGATGAAAACTATTTTCACTTAATTTGGGAAAGGTGTAGATTTTTTTTCTCTCTGTGTTAGGCAATAAATATTTGCTGTAATAAACTTTAGTAAATGGTTCTATAGTAAGAATAAATTCTACTCTCTAGACTTCATTCTTGCTTATTTTTATTTCTTTTTTTTTTTAAGTTTATTTATTTATTTTGAGAGAGACAGAGACAGCATAATTAAGGGAGGGGCAGAGAGGGAGGGAGAGAGAGAATCCCAAGCAGACTCCATACTGCCAGTTCAGAGCCCCATGCAGAGCTCAAACTCACAAGCCGGGAGGTCATGACCTGAGCCAAAATCAAGACTTGGACGCTTAACTGACTGAGCCACCCAGGCTCCCTGCTTATTTTTATTTCTTACAGCATCTTGAATTAACTGGCAAAACATTAATCCAAGGGATATACACATGGATTAAATCAGTACTTTAGACACCTAATGCCCTTAAACAACATATGAAATTTATTTTAGTCCTTAGCTTTAATTCTTCATTTCTGGTCAAAGTATAAATTTTAAACTATCATCACTGACAGTTTTCAGCTTCTACCAGTTATAGTGTGCAGTTCAGATGATGCCACCTGAATTTGCCAGGGCTCATAAAATCAGACCACGGCTCACAAAGTAAGAGCCGATAGGAATGTGTATGTGGGAGTTCATCTGTGTGAAGGTGTATGAAGAGTAAGAAAGAAAAATTAAACTCCTCGAGCACATTTTACTTCTAAAGAGCGATGTTTGTGGGTTACACACATGTGCAAAGTGGGATAAGGTCAGGAGCAGCTGTGTAGTTTATGCTCAAACAAAGGTAAACCAGAAAAACCAAGGCAAATTGTTGCTTGCCCTACATTTATCAAGATGATCAGATAACTAAAATGAGCAATTCAATAAGCCTTTAAAGTATTCTCACCACTTCCTGCTCATGGATTGTTCACAGAAAAAGTGCATTGCTTCCTGAGACAAAATCTGAAGTTACATTTATACCGTTTCACTTTTAAAAGTGAGAACAGACTTTTTTCCCCTTCTACAAGTCCCCTCAAACCTCCCCAATTCTAGCTCATCCCTTGGGCTCTGCCTGTTGTCTGGACAAGATGATGTTGGTTTTGACTGGAGTATTGGCAATGGAGATGGAGAAAAGGGGATAGACTTGAAGGATTTTTGAAGTAGAACTTGTCAGGTCTTCTTAAAATATAATGGTTATGTCTTTAAACTCTTCGCTGTCTGAAGATTTCTTAATGTAAACTCTGTCTCTGTCTCTCAGATCAAGTCTTTTTAAATTCATCAGTGGGGTCACTTCAGTGTCAGAATTCAAACGTTACCTCCAAATTTAACTCTAATTTCCTGCCGTAAGTTGGGGGGGAGGGGAATCTGTGGTTAAACTCAACTATTCTAGAACCTTCCAAGAAGTTCCTATTTACCTTTATATTCATGTCCCATTAATCCTGACTGAACACCTACCTTCTGATTTGTGTTTAATCAGCGTTAATGATGAGTTCAGTGTGCTGTTGAATTGAACTGACAAGTTTGGTAAGAAAATTTGGAGCATAAACAAAAGCTGGTGACAGTTTAAAGAGACATAACTGTTTTCAAGCACTGTGTGACTCTTCAGATGCACTTGCCACAGTGGTAGCCTAATTTAAATCACACCTACTTGATAATTAAGGGTAGGATTGATAAAGATCTCTTTCAGAAAGATTTTACTACCCTACTTTATTGTAGAGACACCGGGAAGTTCTTTAGAAATACCATGCATTTTAGGTTGTTCTGCGTTACAGCCTGGATTTTACCCACTTGGAATGAGTTGAAAAATTTTTAATGAGGTACATACTAGAAGTCATAACTTGTAATACGGTCTGATGTTTTCCAAGTTCTTGATAATGGAGCAGTGCTTAGGTGGATGTAAAGGAAAGACAGGTTTTTTTAATATGAAATTTATTACTTTATTGTCAAATTGGTTTCCATACAACACCCAGTGCTCCTTCCAACAGGTGCCCTCCTCAATGCCCATCACCCACCCTCCCATCCCTCCCACTCCCCATCAACCCTCAGTTTATTCTCAGTTTTTAAGAGTCTCTTATGGTTTGGCTCCCTCCCTAACTTTTTTTTTCCTTCCCCTGCCTCATGGTCTTCTGTTAAGTTTCACAGGATCCACATAAGAGTGAAAACATATGGTATCTGTCAGGAAAGACAGTTTTAACTCAAATTTGGTCAACCAAATTGTCTTCAATATTTAAAGAGAGGAAACAGAAATTTTCAAATATAAGTAAACTCGAAAAGGTGTAAGAGCCACTAACCATTTTTGAAAAATTTACTTTAATATTCTGATGAATGAAAAGGTGTGTGAGGGGCTCCTGGGTGGCTCAGTAGGTTAAGTGTCCAACTCTTGGTTTCAGCTCAGGTCATGACCTCATGGTTCATGGGTCCCAGCCCCACATCAGTTTCTGGGCTGGCAGCATGGAGCTTGTTTGGGTTTCTCTCTGTCCCTCCCCTGATTGTACTCTCTCTCTCTCAAAATAAATAAACATTTAAAAAAATAATAATAATGAAATAAAATGACTTATTTTTCTCCTGCTAAGGACAGATATCTGAAGTTTGGAGAAGAATATTTGCACTTGTTTACTGTATCATTTATTTGTAATAGAGAAAAAGTAAAAGCAATCTAGTAGTCAAATCCGTATACCATACATTTATGTAGTGTGAAAAGAAATGTTAAATAACATAAGAAAAAGACATAACAGTGTTAAAGGCAGATAAAATATAAACTTATACTCTCGAATATATGTATGCAATGATATTTATTCTAAAAGAATTATTATTTCAACCATGCATAAAAAAGGACTAAAGCAAAACAAAGGCGGTATTTTACCAAGAATTGTTTCTGGTAATAGAGTTATGAAACTCTTTCTGATTCCTTGGTTTTTCTATACTGGGAATTTTTTCTGTAATGATCAGGTTTTACTATTATAATTAGATAAAAAATACTGGAGATTTTTTTAATTTGATAAAAAATATAAGGCAAACACAATGTATCTTTCCTTAAGTTCCTTTCCTTAAACGCCGATCTTTAGACTCAAATGTAACATATACATGCCCAGAGATTAAACTTCGGTATCGAAAAAATAATTGGTACTTCTCGAATAATCTAACGTGGTGGTTTGGTGTTCGTTTGGCGGCTGTGGTTCACCGTTAGTCTCCTTTTTCTCACCTTTTCTCAACTCTTTTGTTTTCACCTGTTTCAGGAGCAGTACCGTTTCTGCTATGATGTAGCCCTGGAGTACCTGGAATCTTCTTAGTCGGGTGAGACTTCGGAGCACAGCCACGCAGAAACCTGTTCATCTGTTGAGCCAGCAGCTGTTGTACCTGTTACACCTGTGCAGAAAGATTTTAATGTGGGGGGTGGGAGGCTTTTACATTCAAGAAGCAAAAGTATTTTTCTTATGAAGTTGTGTATCTTAATAAAAAGGACTCAACTAGTTTCTATTACCGTATGAAAGCATCGACATTTCGTGCCGCATAAATTATATTTAATAAGAACCAGATTCAAATGAGAACTTCTCAGTGTTTGTACAGTGAATACGCAGCTTTTTCTCCCCTGGTTTTGGTAGAGCAGCCACCATGTGTTGCATGAATTAATACTTTCTATGTGGCATTTTTTTCTCCCTTTTTTAGATAAAAGATGTTAAATCTTTAAGGAAGAAGTAAGAAAAGCTGTGCAAATTCATAGTAAAGTTCATTTTTTATATGTTTCAAGTGTAGCAGATCTCTATATAAATATATAAATATATATAACTGGCTTATTTTCTTTTAATGTGCAATGATAGCTAGATCATTTAAAGTTCTTTTTAGAAAAAACATAAGCCAAAGACTCAAGTGTAAATATGTCTATACGGAGAAAGCACATTATATTTATTGGTTACTTACATTCCTTTTTTGATGGCTAAAATACTACCACCACACAATCATTTTTTTTTTCTGAAGAAAACTTTTTCTTTCACTAAAATCAATTGTAAACGATTTTTGTAGATTATTTTTTGTATGTTTTAGTGTAAGTAGAGGATAAACTTTTTATTCATAAACCAGGAAGCAATGTTCTTTATAGTGATTCTCTTGTGTACATGCTTGTGAATTAAATTTATGTAAAACACCTTGGCAATTGGGTCTTTTAATATGGGACCAAATTAAAACATTTTGCTGAAAATGTATAATTTTCCACAATTTCATTAGGTAAATAATGGTTTGGTGATCATACATGAGAATTGCACACATTCAAAGGCCTTGCTGATCACTTTGCAATGTTGAACACAGCCTTTAAGCATCATTTAAATTTTAAAGGAATTGATTTTTCTCAGCCTGTGACCAAGCACTGGTCAAGAAAACAAAATGGCAACATTTATGCTTTCAGAGTCACGTTTTAGCAAACTGTAAACCATCAACACTATAAAGTGTTTCTTTTGATGTTTACATGCACAAGCTTTGGATTCGGTCCATAGAGAGTGTGAACAAATCAATGCCAGATTCCTGTTTGTGCATGGCCATGGGATTTGCAAGTGAACCTTTCCAAATGTGGTCTTGTTCATATGCTCCATGTAGCTGTAACTTCACACCATCAGCTTGCAGTTTGTTATTGACTGAAGCATTCCAGTATCCTCCTTCTAGATTGCCAGTACATGACATGGTGCTTATCAAGATTTAACTAAAGTAAGAGTGAAATAAAGTTTTTATAATTACAACAATTGTTTGCACATCATTTTCTCTTAATCTTCATGTCTTCACTCCCCCCAAAATTGTCTCTTCTCACTGATACTAGTAGACCACTAAAATTCTATTAAAAGTAAAACGAATGTCCAAGCACTAATATCTTTCTTTTTTAATTGAATGTCAGCCAGTCCAGATGAGTGGAAGGGATAAAGGCCAGAAGATTGACATACTTTTTTTTAAATTTCTATATATGTATGTCACTATCTTTTTATGTGATAGACATTTTCATACTTCTTCCTTATAGCAAACTTGACAAATAAGTATCCCTGTTTTATGGATGTTGTAATTGAAGATAATGAGAAAGTAAACGATTTGTCAACAGATTCAAACCTGAGTCTGATTTACCAGTTCATTCTCTTCCACTAAACACACTGCTTCCCCAGTGACATGACAAAGAAAATTTGGCACTTCATTCTTATTGTTCCTCATTAATTGATTTTCTCATAAAGTCTCATTATGGGTATCTTCAAACTTCTATTTGCTGTGTACATTATTAGAACATTTGTGACTTTCATTAGTAAGAATTTAGATAAAGAGACTTTATCTTTTCCTAGAAAGACTAATTTACATTTAAACATGGGTGCATTCAACAAAAAATCCACAAGCTCATCCAAGATTTCTTTGCCTGGTAATGTTCAGGATGTTAATCCTATAGAGGATTCTGCTTTGCTGCATGACCCTGCTTTAATTTCTGCTCACGTGATTGTGTCCACACCCCACCAAAATTACCATAAATACCACTGTTTGCAAAGCTCAGAGGTCCATTTGGCCTCCAAAATTTAAGCAAAGAACAAAAGGAGTCCTCTTTCTCTCTAGCATAAATAGTGTCACGCTTGCTTTGGGCACCACAGAAGCCAGTTCATTCGCAAACAATGGGGGGATGTAAATATGTTTTTCTCAAAACTCATTCGAAAAGTCCTACTTAATACCCCATGGCACTCCCTGTGCTTGGATGGCCGCGTTCAGTCACCTGTGTCTCTCTGGGCAGGAAATGTCCCGGCAGGGCTTTTAAAAGGGGTCATCCTTTTCACAGTGAAAGGCCTCCGACCTTTCTATCAGTTATTCCTTGAATGGCTGTCATGAAGTTGAAGTTTATAGATCCCCTTCTTAGATATTATCACTAGGGAAATGCCAGAAGCGTGTGGACCAGAGGCACACAAACAGCTGGGAATTTATGAGTTTTAACAAAGTACTCTTAGAAGTCAGTGGTAGGTTTCTGGTCTGAGCTGCCTAGCCTTTTTCTAATATTTAGTCTTTGGAGAAAGTTTTCACATGAGTGTGCTGCTGCATTGCAACCAAAGGATCTGACATTGAGACACAAGAAAGAAGATCTTTTTACCTGGACAAGAAAGGAGAAGAGACACGCTTACCTCTACACTGATGTGCTTATGTGCTCATTCATTATTCACCTTCTCCAGAATCTTTTAGGTTCCAGGTACTCATGTAACAAGCGTAGAAGTCAGGCATCAACAGCTGCTACCTCTCAAATCTGCTCTGTTGTTAGGAAATGGTTCCTAGCATCTAAAGAATGTACTAAACAACAGTAAATATTAGAATTCAGGAGGGAAATGACTGTAGCGCACCTAGAAATATGAGATCATCTGTTAGCTTCGGGAGAACGCTTTTGAGATTTGCCTCACTTTATGGGAGAGTGACAATTCTACATTGTTAATTTCTGTGCACTTCAGCAAGCCATCCTTTTTCGTAACAAAATAGCAAAGAATCAATATTCCGCCCCATGCCCCAGTGCAATATGTAGGATATTGGTAAAATATTTCCATAGGCAGAGACTCCGCAGCCTTCCTAGATTCATTTCAGTGTTTTAGTAAGCGCCTTTACTCAGTGTAAGGGCAATCTGCTATTTTACTCAACACTTTCCTAAGTTAAGATAGAAGACAGTTGGCTATGCCTCCTGTAATAATTTCTACTTACATATTATTTCATAAAGTTTCCCCTCAGTGTAGGGGGCTTGGAATGGGAGCAATATTATCTGAATTTGTTCATAACTCTAGTCTATTCAAGTGGTCTGCAGAGTATTCGAATATTATCTCTCAGAAACTAAAAGGGAAAGCTCTGTCTTGGGACCTACTTTAAGTAAGCTAGAAGTGGCTTCCGGAATATAAATTGTCCAAAAATCAATGGTGGTAGATATACAACCCTTCTGAACTTCAGCCTCCTCCAAAGTGAATTGAAATGCTAACGTGGAAGAAAAGAAACACTAGAGAGATACTGTTGTTATCAAATCTGTAAGAAACCAGTAAAAGGGGTTTCTAAACCATTAAAGCCAGTGTAAAGTCCCTACTGAATATCAGAAAGCCCCCTTTTCTTTAATGTTAAGGCCTGCTTGGGGACAGGATGGGAGAAAGACTTTCTGACAGATACCATCTCTCACGATGCATTTGTCAATTGTAGAAAATCTACAATACCTGAAGTCTAACAGAGTATTGGGCACTAATTCTGTTGGGTATTTGGGTTCATTTCAATATAGTCTTATAAGTCATATTAGTCTTGATACAGAGTGCTGAATGCTACTCAATGTAGCATTGAGGCAAAAATAAATAAATAAATAAATAAATAAAACCTCTCAGTACTTAGATGCAAGTAGATATAGAATATGAAGAACAAGAATATTTAAATTGCATAACCAAATCTTTTCCTAAATTGATGCTAAAATATGCGGGCAAGCAAAGGCCATGCATTCCCACTATTTGCTTGGTCTGAGACAAAATCGAACTGGAAAAGCAGAAAAAAATAAGCTCACTATGGTATCCTGTTGTTATTTGTTGAGAAAGAAGAGAGGTCGACTCAAACGCCTGTGGTGCCTATGGACACTGTGCGGAAAGCAGGACAGGTGTTTGAGAATGGCCATTCAAGCTGTATTACTATCATAGACACCCTTAGTTTGTGCATTTTCTAATAGGAATACTTCTCATCTCTACAAAAGTATGTCTCCCATTTTTATTAAAACACAACATCCCACCTGGTCCACCTTGCATTTTCCCAATTGTGATTGAACAATAGATACTAGATACTCTGCCATCTTCAGTTCTACTATTTAAAAAGACAATAGCAAGATTAATGATTAGTGAGAACTGCTGTTTTGGCACAAGGACCAGAGGGAACAGTGTGGACTCCCACTTGGACTTGAAAGCACATGTGATGCCCAAAGAGATGGCACTCACCTCCCTGATGTGTTTGCTGCATGGGAATACAGACCCTACAGTGTCTCATTTCTTGAAAGAGTGTGGAAATTTTTACATAGACTCTTAAAAATTGTTGAATGTTGGAAACCAGTTAAAGTCAAAAACAAACAAAATAAACCTCTGGCCCAACCCTGTGCAAAACAAAATCTGTCAGAAGGATGCATCTGATATCTATAAGAGCCACCGGCTTTCAGTTTGTGACCTCCATTGTAGAATAACTGTTGTTTGACCTTCTAAAAATGTTCTTAAAGACACATGAGATTTCGCTATCTTAAAACACCTATCATGACTATTTTTTCATATTCTTCTTTTCCAATTTGCCTTATCTTCTCATGTATTTTTCAGTTTTAAAAATATATATAGATGGGACACCTGGCTGGCTCAATTGGTTAAGCATCCTGACTCTTGAGCTCAGTTCAGGTCTTGATCTCAGGGTCGTGAGTGAGCTCCACGCTGGCTATATATATACATACATATGTATATATTTTTTAACATATATATTTTATTCATATATATACATATATAAAAATCTTGCCTCCTAAGACAAAAGAAAAAAAAAACAAGGTTTATGTCTCCTTCTGCTCCCTCTTATCTGGACTAAATTCGAAAAGTGTATTTTAGAAGGTAATTCACACATTTCACTTAATAAGTAACACCCAAAATGAGTAGAAAAAAAATTCTGGAAATAATAGTATTGAGAACTCAAAGGGGAAGTGCTTGTTCTATGATCCATGGGATGGCCTGAACCATTTTATTCACAAGTGCAGAAAAGCATCTGCAGAAGCACCACACTTCCAGATTGTGATGGTACATGCTGAATTCCATGACAGGTGCCAAACAGTGTGGGCTCATGCCAGCCCACTGTGGGAACCTAAACTCTGGTTCCATAAATCTAATTAGCTGAAGCACAGTCAGCAGACTGAAATTGATTTCTTTTCACCTTCATGTTAGTTCTTAGCATGATAAAGTGAAGAAGTATTCCTTAGTTACTTACTTTCCAATGTCAACTTCTGTATTCTCTGGACTCACATGTGGTCATTGAGGGAAAAAAAATAACTTCACATGGGAAGTCAGGATTGATCTTCCTCATGAAATGAAAGACATTAGAGGGATAATTAAGATTATCAAATCCAATGCCCTCACTGTTAAGTTTAAGAAATTAAAACGAGAGAGTCATGTGTCTATCAGTAAAGGTTTGGATAGTAAATATTTAAGATTTTCCAGGCCATTGGACTCTGTTATCTTTTTTGTTAGACCTACCTTTAAAGAATGTTTAAAGCAAGTTCTTCAAAGAAGCAAAAATGATGGAATTGTCAAGCATCAGAAAGGAAGAAAGAATCATGAAAAGAACAAACTTATGGATGCAATAGAATGTCCTTTTCCTTATATATTTGCTTTATAAATCATATTTGATGATTGAAACAAAAATTACAACACCATATGATATTTAAGAAAACAATACTTCCAAGTGGGGAAGCAAAAGGGAACTAAATAGAAATAAGGTTTCCATGCTTTACTCAAAATGATGAAGTTATGATACCACTAGTTATAATAAGTCACATATGTATATTATAATACTTAGAAGAACCACTGAGAATATTGTATCAAGATATATGCACAGGGTGCCTAGGTGGCTCAATCAGTTAAGCAAGCGACTTCAGCTCAGGTCATGATCTGACAGCTTGTGAGTTTGAGCCCCACATCAGGCTCTGTGCTGACAGCTCAGAGCCTGGAGCCTGCTTCAGATTCTGTATCCCTCTCTCGCTCTGCCCTTCCCCCACTCATGCTCATTCTCTCTCTCTCTTTCTCCCTCTCTCTCTCTCTGTCTCAAGAATAAATAAATAAATAAATAAATAAGATATATGCTCAAAACACCATAAATGAATCAAGATGGAATCCTAAAACATGTTAACATAACAGAAAATTAAGGAAAAAGAAATTGGAATGAGAACCAGATAAAATAAACAAAACAAGTAATTGAATAACATAAGTGCTAATATATATATGAATAATTACCTTAAATGGTCTAAGTATGCCAATAAAAAAATAAATTGTCATATTGGATTAAGAAAATGGCAGGGGAAGATGGTTGCATAGGAGGCCCCTGGGCTCACCTCGTGCTGCTGATCCCTTAGAATCCACATCTGCCTAAATAACCCAGAAAACCACCAAAAGACTAGCAGAATGGACTCTCCAGAGCCAAGCATAGACAAGAGGCCCACAGAAGAGGGGAGGAAGGACGGAAAGGCAGTG
This sequence comes from Acinonyx jubatus, assembly GCF_027475565.1. Taxonomy (NCBI): domain Eukaryota; kingdom Metazoa; phylum Chordata; class Mammalia; order Carnivora; family Felidae; genus Acinonyx; species Acinonyx jubatus. The sequence continues at coordinate 36,370,138 of NC_069385.1, forward strand.
CACGCTACACTGGCGGGAGGGAGCTGGGGTGCTGGAGGGGCAGCCTGCCAGGCAAGGCAGATCCCCTTGAAAAGGCAGAGGAGCCAGACTCCGTGAGTTCTAACAGCCAGTGGGACTTAACATCTGGAATGTTAAAAGTCAACAGCTCTGCTCAGAGAGCAGGAGGGTGAAAGGACACTGGGAGACAGAGTTGTTGAGCCCCAGAAGACAGAGCTCAGCTCGGCAGGGGAACAAAGGGCTGGCAAGCGCCATGTCCCTCTTGAAATTAACCACAGGAAAAAGTCTGGAAAACCTCCAAAAGCATGGAGGTTAAAGAACACCCTACTAAAGAATGAATGGGTCAACCAAGCAATTAGAGAAGAAATTTTAAAATATATGGAAACAAATGAAGATGAAAATACAACAATCCAAACGCTTTGGGATGCAGCAAAGGCAGTCCTGAGAGGAAAATACATTGCAAACCAGGCCTATCTCAAGAAACAAGAAAAATCCCAAATACCAAATCTAGCAGCACACCTAAAGGTAATAGAAGCAGAGCAGCAAAGATACCCCAAGCCCAGCAGAAGAAGAGAAATAATAAAGATCAGAGCAGAAATAAACAATATGGAATATAAAAAACCTGTAGAGCAGATCAATGAAACCAAGAGTTGTTTTTTTGAAAAAATAAACAAAATTGATAAACCTGTAGCCAGGCTTCTCAAAAAGAAAAGGGAGATGACCCAAATAGATAAAATCATGAATGAAAATGGAATTATTACAACCAATTCCTCAGAAATACAAGCAATTATCAGAGAATACTATGAAAAAATTATATGCCAACAAACTGGACAACCTGGAAGAAATGGACAAATTCCTAAGCACCCACACACTTCCAAAACTCAAACAGGAAGAAATAGAAAACTTGAACAGATCCATAACCTGGGAATAAATTGAATCAGTTAACAAAAACCTCCCAATAAATAAAAGTCCAGGACCAGATGGCTTCCCTGGGGAATTATACCAGGCATTTAAAGCAGAGATAATACCTATCCTTCTCAAGCTGTTCCAAAAAATAGAAAGGGAAGGAAAACTTCCAAACTCATTCTATGAAGCCAGCATTACTTTGATTCCCAAACCAGAAAGAGACCCAGCAAAAAAGAGAACTACAGGCCAATATCCCTGATGAATATGGATGCAAAAATTCTCAATAAGATACTAGCAAATCGAATTCAACAGCTTATAAAAGAATTATTCACCATGGTCAAGTGGGATTCATTCCTGGGCTGCAGGGCTGGTTCAACATTTGCAAATCAATCAATGTGTTGCATCACATTAATAAAAGAAAAGATAAGAACCATATGATCCTGTCAATCGATGCAGAAAAAGCACTTGACAAAATTCAGGATTCTTTCTTAATAAAAACCCTAAAAACAGTCGGGATAGAAGGAACATACTTAAACATCATAAAAGCCATTTATGAAAAGCCCACAGCTAATTGAGGATGCTCAATGGGGAAAAACTGAGAGATTTCCCCCTGAGATCAGGAACACGAAAGGGATGTCCACTCTCACCACCGTTGTTTAACATAATGTTGGAAGTTCTAGCACCGGCAACAAAACAAAAGGAAATGAAAGGCATCAAAATTGGCAAAGATGAAGTCAAGCTTTCACTTTTTGCAGATGACATGATATTATACATGGAAAACCCGATAGACTCCACCAAAAGTCTCCTAGAACTGATACATGAATTCAGCAAAGTCGCAGGACACAAAATTAATGTACAGAAATCAGTTGCATTCTTATACACTAATAATGAAGCAACAGAAAGACAAATAAAGAAACTGATCCCATTCACAATTGCACCAAGAATTATAAAATACCTAGGAATAAATCTAACCAAAGATCTAAAAGATCTATATGCTGAAAACTATAGAAAGCTTATGAAGGAAATTGAAGGAAATACAAAGAAATGGAAAAACATTCCATGCTCATGGATTGGAAGAATAAATATTGTTAAAATGTCAATACTACCCAAAGCTATCTACACATTCAATGCAATCCCAATCAAAATTGCACCAGCATTCTTCTCGAAGCTAGAACAAGCAATCCTAAAATTTGTCTGGAACCACAAAAGACCCCAAATAGCCAAAGTAATATTGAAGAAGACCAAAGCAGGAGGCATCACAATCCCAGACTTTAGCCTCTACTACAAAGATGTAATCATCAAGACAGCATGGTTGACACAAAAACAGACACATAGACCAATGGAATAGAATAGAGACCCCAGAATTAGACCCACAAAAGTATGGCCAACTCATCTTTGACAAAGCAGGAAAGAATATCCAATGGAAAAAAGACAGTCTCTTTCACAAATGGTGCTGAGAGAACTGGACAGCAACATGCAGAAGAATGAAACGAGACCACTTTCTTACACCATTCACAAAAATTAACTCAAAATGGATAAAGGACCTGAATGTGAGACAAGAAACCGTCAAAACCGTAGAGGAGAAGGCACGAAAAGACCTCTCTGACCTCAGCCACAGCAATTTCTTACTTGACACATCTCCAAAGGCAAGGGAATTAAAAGCAAAAATAAACTATTGGAACCCCATGAAGATAAAAAGCTTCTGCACTGCAAAGGAAAAACCAACAAAACTAAAAGGCAACCAACGGAATGGGAAAAGATATTTGCAAATGACATACCAGACAAAGGGCTAGTATCCAAAACCTATAAAGAACTCACCAAACTCCACATCCGAAAAACAAATAATCCAGTGAAGAAATGGGCAGAAAACATGAATAGACACTTCTCTAAAGAAGACATCCAGGTACATGAAAAAATGCTCAACGTCACTCCTCATCAGGGAAATACAAATCAAAACCACACTCAGATACCACCTCACGCCAGTCAGAGTGGCCAAAATGAACAAATCAGGAGACTATAGATGCTGGCAAGGATGTGGAGAAATGGGAACCCTCTTGCACTGTTGGTGGGAATGCAAACTGGTGCAGCCACTCTGGAAAACAGTGTGGATGTTCCTCAAAAAATTAAAAATAGATCTATCTTATGACCCAGCAATAGTACTGCTAGGAATTTACCCAAGGGATACAGGAGTGCTGATGCATAGGGGCACTTGTACCCCAATGTTTATAGCAGCACTTTCAACAACAGCCAAATTGTGGAAAGAGCCTAAACGTCCATCAACTGATGAATGGATAAAGAAATTGTGGTTTATATACACAATGGAATACTATGTGGCAATGAGAAAGAATGAAATATGGCCTTTGTAACAATGTGGATGGAACTGGAGAGCGTTATGCTAAGTGAAATAAGTCATACAGAGAAAGACAGATACCGTATGTTTTCACTCTTATGTGGATCCTGAGAAACTTACAGAAAACCATGGGGGAGGGGAAGGAAAAAAAAGTTAGAAGGGGAGGGAGCCAAACCATCAGAGGCTCTTAAGAACTGAGAATAAACTGAGGGTTGATGGGAGGTGGAGGGAGGGGGGTTGGGTGACGGGCATTGAGGAAGGTACCTGTTGGGTGGAGCACTGGGTGTTGTATGGAAACAATTTGACAATAAATTTCATATTTAAAAAAAAGACAATGGCAGCTATAAACAATATACAAGAACTCACTGCATATTCAATGAAATAGGTAGGCTGAAAGCAACAGAATTAAAAAAGACATGCCATGGAAGTTTTCAGTTTAGAAAATACTGAGTAGTTACTATTAACATCTGATAGACCTCTGAGCAAATAAAATTACTACATAAAAGGATATTACATAATCATAAAAAAGTCAACCTTCAAGGAAGACGTAATGATGCTCAATGTGCACACACCAAATCACAGAACCTCAAAATGCACGAAGCAAAGAGAAATAGAGGGCACCTGGGTGGCTCAGTTTGTTAATCATCTGACTGTTGATTTCAGCTCAGGTCATGATCTCAGGATTTGTGAGATGGAGCCCCATGTTGAGCTCCACACTGACAGCATAGAGCCTACTTGGGATCCTCTCTCTCCTTCTCTCTTAGCCCTTCCCTGTTCTCTCTCTCTCAAAATAAATAAATAAACACGTAAATAAATAAATACATAAATAAATAAATGGCAATGGGAATACCTCAAAACATATGTAAATTAAGCCATACACTGCTAAATAATTCACAGGACAAGAAGTTTTCAAAGGAAATTTTAAGGAACAGATCTGAAAAAAAATGAAAATACAACATACCAAAATCTGTGAGATGCAGCTAAGGCAGTGTTAAAGGGGAAATTTATAAAATTAAATGCTCATATTAATTAAATGAGATGAGGTCTCAAATCAATTATCTAAGTTCCTACCTTAAGAAAACAGAAAAGGAAGAACAAAATGGCAAAGCAAGCAGCAAAAAGGAAATAATAAAGATAAGAGTAGAAATTAAAGGCAATGAAAATTACAAAACAGAAAATAGAAAAGAAACATAAATCTTGTAAAAAAATTAATAACACTTGTTGGGATGAGCACTGGGTATTGTATGGAAACAATGAATCACGGGAATCTACTCCACAACCAAGAGCACACTGTATACACTGTATGTTAGCCAATTGACAAGAAATTATACTAAAAAAATAAAAATTAAAAAAATAAAAAATTAAATCAATCAATCAATAAAATTGATAAATCTCTAGCAAGACAGACAAAAATAAAAAGAATGTATAAATCACCAATAACAGTGTTGTAACAGAGGACACTACTACAGATACTGTGGCCATTGAAAAAATAAATACCATAAAAAATGTATATTCATAGATTGTACACTTTAGAAAAAATGGACCAGTTCCTGAAGAAAAACGAACTGATAAAACTCAACCAAGATGAGATAGATACTCTGAAAAATCCTATAACCATTAAGAACATGAGTTAATAACTAAAAGCTCCCCCCAACGATGTCTAGGCCCAGGCGGTTTCCTTTGAAAATTTTATCAAACACTTAAAGAAATGACACCAATTTTTCACAATCTCTTTCAGACAATAGAAGAGGAGGGAGCACTTTTAAACTTATTTTATGAGGCAAATTTAAACCTGCTACCAAAACCCAACAAAGATAGTACAAAAATAATAATAAACAAAAGTACAGCTGAATATATCTCATGAATTTTATATAAAACTCTTCAATGAAATATTAGCAAATTGAATCTGATAAAGTAAAAAGGAATTATGCACATAGCCAAGTGGGATTATTGCCACGTTTGCAAATTGGTTTAACATCCAGAAATCAATCAGTGTTATACACTGTGTATCAACAGGCTAAAGTAAAAAAAAAAAAAAAAGCATATAATCATATTAATTGACTGAGAAGCAGCCATCTATAAAAGCATTAATTCATGTGAAAAACTCCACAGAGGAACTTCTTCCACTTGATAACATCTAAAAAAAACCTTACAGCTAACTTTATACTAAATGGTCAAAGACTGGATGCTTTCTTTCTCCCGAATACTGGGGACAAGGCAAGTACTCTCTCACTACTTTATTCAAGATAGTACTAAAATTTCTAGCATTGCAATGAGGCAAGAAAAAGAAACAAAAGTCATACAGATTTGAAAGTTAATACTATTTGCAAATAACGTGATTGCTTTGTAGACAATCCCAAAGAATCCACAAAAAAGGCCCTAGAACTAAAAATGAGTTAGTAAGCTCACGGGATATAAAATCAATATAAAAATTTCAATTGCATTTCTATATATTAACAATAAACTGAATGAAACTGAAAAACACGATACTTTTTACAATTGCTTTATTAAAAATGAAATGCTCACACATATGTTTATTGAAATATGTATTATAATTTACATGCTCAAAATTATACAACTCTGATCAAAGAAATCAAGTATACCTAAATAAATGGAGAGAGATATTTATTTATGGATTGGAAGTTTCAAAGAATAAAAGCATCATTTTTCCCCAAATTGATCTACAGATTTAATGTAATTCTTATAAAAGTCCCAACAAGAATTTTTATGGATAGAGACAAGCTTATTCTAAAATTCATATGGAAAGGCAGTCTTGACAAAGTAGGAGAAATTATTCTACCCAACATTAAGGTTTATGATATTAACATATTATTCAGAAAACTGTAGTATTGGTTTTAGACAAAAAAAGATTAGAAAAAAATGTTCAAGATTTAGGACTAAGCAGAACTCTTAGACTTGTCCTTAAAGCATAAATCCTAAAGCTAAAATGTACAGGGACGCCTGCGTGGCTCAGTCAGTTAAGCGTCTGATTTCAGCTCAGGTCATGATCTCACAGTCTGTGGGTCTGAGTCCCGCTTCAGGCTCTGTACTGACAGCTCAGAGCCTGGAGCCTGCTTTTGATTCTGTGTCTCCCTCTCTCTCTGTCCCTCCCTTGCTCACGCTCATGTTCTGTCTGTCTCTCTCTCTCTCCCTCTCTGTTTCTCTCTCTCTCTGTCTCTCTCAAAAATAAATAAACACTAAAAAACTTTTAATTTATGATATTTGGGCCTCATCACAATTAAAATCTACATATCTGGTTAAAGAGCCAGCATCTAGAATATATAAAGAACTCTCAGAACTCAGCAGACAAAAAAAAAAAAGATATAATTAGAAAATATATAAAAAACATGAACAAATAACTCACTGAAGAAGATATACAGATGACAAAGAAGCACATGGAAAGATGTTTAACATTGTTAGCCATTAAGAAAATGCAAATTAAAACCACATTGAGCTATCACTACACATCAGAATAGCTGAGGTAAAAAAACAGTGATAACACCGACACCAAACTCTGGCAAAGATACAGAGAAACTGGATACCAGCATCTTGATTTTTCAAAGCCATGCCCAAGAGACTGAAACCAGATAGAGAAGACAGAAAGATAAGCAAAATATAGAGAGCAAATAAGTAAGACGAATGCATAGTAATATGTGCTATGCAGAAATTTATAATGGACGATGTTAAGACGGACCTGGATAGCTGCAGAGAATAAAGGAGAGGATTCTTTCAACCCAAGTCCCCCAAATGGGAAGAAGCTGCATATTTGCAATGATAAGTGGCCAGTGAGGCTGAAGCACACTGAGGAGAGGGATACAATGTGCAGCCATCCAGAGTGGTCTGCAGCATGTGGGTTTAGTAAGCCAGGCCAAGAGTTTGGATATATTATTCAGCCAAATCCTCCATTCTTTGAACCTTCACACTACACAGGCTGGAGCTTAATGCATTGCATTGCACATGGCAGATTTCAATAAATGTTTATTAGATATAATTTAAGCCAGAGCTAGAATCCAGTTTTTCTCTTTCTTCTCCTATGTTTCCCCCACAACATCATACAGTGTCTCTGCTTCTAAAAAAGCAGACAAATAAATGAAACCCACAGGCATCTGCTCCTGGGCACTTTCCAGGATTATCCTTTGAGTACACTGGGTAGCTCATTCTCCTAAGTACTTTGGCACTTCATTTATAGTATTCATGAATTCAATGAGCTCTTTAGTTAAAGTAATATGACTCAGGACCATCAGAAACAAAAAATAAATAAATAAATCTGGGTCTAAGGAGACTATGGCAATTCATCCAGTTCAATACCACTGATTGAATATAAACAAAATCTTTCTCTATTCCAGTTCAAGCAGATAAACGATAGCAGCATATAAACTTATTTTATAAACACAGAGCCTACTATGAAAACTAGAAATGAAAATCTCATCAATCAGAAACAGAGAGGCTTTTCTAAAAAGCATATAGAAAGCCATAGCTGAGCTGGGCTTCCGGATCACACTGTGTCTGCATATCTGGGGCCTGAGCCTTTCCAAGACAGAAGAAAAGCAGACTTCCCCTGACTGAAAGATGGAGATACCCACCTCCTCCTAATGGGGCCTGATAGCCCAGAATCACATCACTTACTTTGGGGAAGAGTCCTGAGATTAAATTATAATATTAGATTCTCAGGACTACCCTAACAAAGCACCACAAACTGGGTGGCTTAAAACAGCAGAAATTTATCGTCTCCATTCTGTAGGCTAGAAGTCCAAGATCAAGGTGTCTGCAGGGCCATACTTTCTCTGACACCTGCAGGGGAGAATCCTCCCTTGCTTCTTGTAGCTTCTGGTGATTTGTTAGCAATGCTTGGCATTCCTTGTCTTGCAGCTACATCATTTCTGATCTCTGTCTACACCTTCACATGGTGTCCCCATGTCTCTTCTCTTTGTGACACCAGTCATATTGGATTACAGGCTCACTCTACTCCACAATGATCTCATTTTAACTGAATTAATTGCAACTACAATGATCCTATTTCCAAATAATTTCATATTCTGAGTTACTGGGAGCTAGGAGTTCAACATATCTTTTTAGAGGACACAATTCAGTCCCCAAACACACAGCAAGATAACTAATATACCTCACCAAATTATTTGAGTGTGAAGGTAGAAAGAGGATATTTTCAAGCATATTAAACCCATAGCAGTGATATATACAGAACTGCATCCCCAGTGGTTATGGCTAGAACATTTTTTCTACACATTTATGATTCCATAAAATATGGTTTTATTGGATTTCAAATGTTATATAAGTATTGTAGTGTAAGTATCCTGCTCGTGCTGTTTTTCACTTATGATTTTGAGATGTATTTATGTCAGAAAGCTAGTTCACTTTTTTAATTGCTGTATGATACTTGATTGTAGAGATATAAGCTATTTTATCAAAAATTTCTCTTTGAATGAACACACCTTATTCTCTATTTGCCTTTCATGAGTGCGTGTTCTTTACTGGCCTTTTAAGAGCCTTTCTTTGGCTGTCTGTGTGTCATGGGAAGCTGATCCCTTGGGATTGCATCACCAGGAATTCCTTGCTTTCTAACTCAGAGTTGGGTTTCGCAAGGCACCAATAACACATCGGCTAGCAGGAAAACAGGGAGGTGGCCCTTTCCCCTTGCTGATCCACATTTTATGTAGTGGCTACAATTCTCTACCAATCTCCTGGACAGTAGCGCTTCACCCCATAGTTTTAGCTCTCCTGGTTCCCCTAACCCTGCTTCATTATCTTACCCCTTCAGGTCTATGGATGATAATGAGTTTCAGCCCTTGCTACTTTCCTCATGCTTTAATAACCTTGGTTTGGTCTCCTAAACTTGCTGGCACCACTGTAAATAATCTTTTTTTTTTTAATCTCTCAATTTACTGGTCAAGTATGCCATCCATTTCTTGCCAAAATCTTGACTGATACAGTAATTGGTTCCAGAAGTGGCCCTAAGACACAGTCCATCAAATTGGACTATGGAGTTGGGTCATGCATACATTTGATGAGTGCATAGATAGATTCTTTGCCATGAGGAAATGGGACACTGGTAATCTAAGGCAAACAAAAGCTGGTATCTTCGCTAAAACAAATGTACCTCTGATATATGATATGAACCTATTGCCCTAGTAAATGCTTTCCCTTTAGTTCCATCAGTAAATACCACCTGCAATATCTCACTTTTGCCCAGTGATTCAGCAGTATACTTTGCTGTCTTTTACTCTTATTCTTTTATTTTTATTTTTATTTTTATTCTTATTCTTATTCTTATTCTTATTATCATCATTTTGAGAAAGAGATAGCAAGAAGGGGAGGGGTAAAGAGAGAGGGAGACAGGATCCCAAGCAGGCTCCATGCCATCAGCACAGAGTCTGATGCGAGGCTTAAACCTATGAACACAAGATTATGACCCAAGCAGAAGTCAAGAGTCAGAAGCTTAACTGACTGAGCCACCCAGGCACCCCTTTGCTGTCTTTTATCAAAGCTCTATCTGATCTCTGTCATGCTATAGTCTACAGCAGTGATCCTCAAGGTGCCATCTGTGAACTGGCTTCTGGTCCATGTTTCTGGCTTATCTCTAATGAATTAGAGTTTGCACCAGAATGTGAACTATGCACCCTGTTTAAGTCAGGTGACAATTTTTTTCTTGGCAAGACTTTCTAGTAAGGGATTTACATTCGAGTGCATGTTCTCTACCTCATTGTTGCATGCAGGTACTTTGAATTGTTGTTATTCTGGTCTAGAGGGAACTTGATCATCTTGATATGCAACAGAATATCATGTTGGGGCATATTAATTTGGCCATGTCATCAGGAAGAAGCTAACAACCAGATGCCTTAGAAAGAATAAGCATAATTGAGGAAGAGAGAAAACCATGTGAAAGTTCACAGACCTGTGATATTATGAAGTTTCTAGTAAGACAATGGTGTGATAAATGTCAGGACATCCCCTCTTCCATGAGAGATAAGCTACCTCACTTTGCACAGCCCATAGCAGAAGGATACCTAACACTTAGTATACGTAAGAGATTATATTTGGGTATACTGCTCTAGTCCATCTACCAGGTAACCTGTAAGGCTTCTTTTCTAAGAAATATGTGCACCAAAAAGGGGTCTATAACAGGTCCAGGCTTCTGCACAAAATGACATACCACTTAGGCCCATGACCCAGCAGACTGAGTGGTACTTAGAGACTTTGCAACAGAAAGGAATGACTCATGTAGCCAGCAGTGGTAACATCACAATGCAGTTCCTTGAGATGTTGGAGGAAGGCTATTTCCTCTTATGCCAACTACTATTTTCCATTGGTAGAGCTGCTTTGGATTTGTTGTGTGGCCCTAGTAGAAAAATGACATCCAACTATGTATGGAACACCAAGTGACTATGATGATGGAGTATAAGAATGGCTAGCATCAACAGCTGAGTGTTCTCTGACCCAAGAAATTATAAATTTGTCTGTGTGTGCCAGCATTCCATTATGAAATGTGATTGGTATGTATAAGACTGAGACTGGGCAGGTTAAGAAGCCACGAATACATTTCAGAAGTGGTGACTTAGATTCTCCTGACATCTGCTTCTACTACTCTTCACTTCTTCTAGCAAACTCAGGCCTATGGCCTCATTGGGATTCTAAAGTCATCATGGTTTTATTAGTTAGTGGTTAGGTTGTTTGTTGGCATATCAGCATATCCTACTTTCTTGTTTTGCAAGGTCTAGAATAAGAGTTGGCAAACAAGTGCCTGTGGACCAAATTCAGGCTGTCACATGTTTTGTACTGCTTCCAAATTGAGAATGGTCTTTATATTTGTAAATGGTTGGGAAGAAATCTAAAGAAAACTAAGAGTTCATAACATGCAAATATTATCTGAGATTCAAATTTCAGCATCTCTGTGTACTTTCCATGCTACAATGACAAAGCTAAAATGTTTGACCATCTGGTCCTTTATAGAAAAAAAAAATGTCAACCCTGATCTATAAGCCTGGGAACTAGATTGCCCCAAATTCCTAGTAGCTTAGATTCCACTAATGAGAGGTGCTCACAGGAGATTTAGATGAAAGAAAAGAATTAGAAAGTAGCTTCTTTAAGGGGTATAAGAAACTTCAAGGCTTTGACAGACAGCTGATAGTAGGTTTTGCCAGCAGCTTCTAGGCATCCTCTTGTGAATTAGCCCCAAAACCAACTGGAGATCATAAGTAACTACTTCACATTATAACTTCCTTAATTCTGATGGCACTTTTTCCCCAGACTTCACACTTCCCAACCTTCCAAAGACTTGTATAAGCTTTGCATTTCTGTATTTCATCCTTTCCTCCTGGAATACCTCAAGTATTTCTGATTTTCAACCTAGACCTTGACTAAGATCATCAGAAAAGCACTGAATCAGTAAGGAAAACAAGGTTAACTAGTGCCTAGCTAGAGCCATGACTGGAATGATGTATTCTGTGAGAGCATACAATAAAGGAATCCTTATCTATTCTGGGGAATCAGGTAAAGCTTCCTTGAGGAAGTGAAAACTGATCTTAGATCTGAAAGAGTAAGAATTAACTAGGCAAAGGACAGGTGCTTTCAGGCCAGAGGAAGTGTTATAGGAATGAGTCATGGAAGTGTCATAGGAATGAGCCCTTTAAGAAGAACATGGTGGTATGAAGGGAAAAATACTGGTAGAGCTAAAACTTAGAGAGCAAAGTGCAATATAAAGCTGGGGTTTGGGGGAAAGCCAGGCTGTACAGAACCTTCTGAGCTGGGTTAAGGATTAGAGTTTTCTCCCATGAGCAATGGAAAACACTGTCATGACCTCTGTTGGTCATGAAAACTCTATGGAAGAAATGACTTGAGAGATGGGCTTGGATAATGAGTGGGAGAATTGTGAGAGAGTATGGCACCGCAAAGGCGTCCCTTTTTAGACAAGACATATCAGTGAATCATATATCAGCCAGTTTAGCTGGAGAAGAGCATAGTAGAGATTAATTTAAGGAAAAGTGTGGAAGACCCAACACAGCAGGAGTTTGGTGTTTATTTTGTTGTCAATGAAAAGTTATCCAGGTAACCTTAACAGCACTCTTCTGAGGATGTTTTTTGTAGTAAAGTTAAACTGAAATACCCAATTTGAATTTAGGTTGAAAAATGCTGTTGGCTTTTGTTAATGATAATGTTTTGTGGTTCTTGAAATGACACAAAGAGGCTTAAAGGTACAGGAAATTGGTGGCTTTGGTAAAGATTTTGCATTGTTTCATATTAAAAGGAGCTGTTACAGGGGTTTTCTTTATGCCAAGGCTATAGCAATAGAAAAAAATAGATAATGGTATTTTTGAATATTAGATGAATCAATGTCTTATCTCCATGGCTCGGTGTTCAGTTATCCAGCTCCAGCAATCTTGTCTTACGGGAAAGGTAAGGAAAAGGATGCTAAAGGAAATCTGATATATAGGCCTTCAAGAAACATGAAAGAGGCATTGAAGTATATGTGTGAAAGTACCATTCGTTATCTAAGAGAGAAGATCATGAACAAAATAATTTAGCATATGTTTACAACAGCTAGGTAGGAAAAAAGAAGCATCATTTGAACAGAGTTAGTAAACGCTATAGGTCAATTTCACTAAAAAGAGACCCTGAAGTGGAGATAAGCAGGCAGGCAGTTTATTGGGGTAGTGAGAACAACATAGTTGAAGGGTGAGGAAAGCAGGATTGGGCAGAGGGAAGAGTTCAACCATGGTGCAGTTGCAACAGAGCTGAGATGGCCCTTCAGAGTTGCAGAGTTGCTCCAATTGAGGCAAAGAGGCCTGGCCTTTGCAGGCTTGCGTTGACAAGCCATTGGCTGAAGACTACCCAGAGGGAAGAAGGGATGTAACCTCAGGTAAGGAAGCTTGCACAAATGAAGGGTAATTCCTAAAGAAGGGCTCAGATAAGAGCCAGCAATAGTCAATAGTCAATAGTCAAAATTTCTGACAGCTGGGGAATACAGAGGATCTAAAAAGGTATTTGGGTGGAATACCACAGAATTCATTGCAGCTTACCCCCAATGTGTCTTTTGAATCCAGTACTTCATACAGAGAGCTCACCTCATCTGAAATCAGCTCTTCTAACATTCTGGTTGGTTTCTAATACCAGGAAAATGAGCAAGAGGAAAGTTAATGGTACAAAGTGTAGACACCACTGCTGCAGCTATTTTCAGGGACATACATCTTCCTTCTCTACTACTCGTTCTTGATTTGCCTACTTTTGACTAGCTCCTCTGATGGCCTTGAGAGCTTATGTGGTTGAGTGATGCCCCAAACTTTATAGAGTGCTAAAAGTTTACTTTTTCAAGGCCACCACCAAGTGCTGTTACACCAGAGCTCTTTTCTCAACAGGGGCAAAAAGGGCCAAGCTAAGTTCACTTTGCACCCACATACTGAACCAACCAACTTATGAACATAGCTTGGCCTTTCACCCCTTTTACTGGTCATTTCTCACTTAACCATAGCTAAATGTTCCATGAGAGCAGAGTCCTGGCAAAATAGCAGTGGATGGCTTGGCGGTCTGCACTATCTCTTGCGTTCTTCTGTACTTCTCTTCTGTTTCTTGTTCCAAGTGATACAACTTTTATTCTCCAATGGGTTGATTATGGCTAGGCCCGCCTGATCTTACGACTGGTGAGTCTAGGAGAATCTAAATCAAGGTGGGTAGCTCTGTCTCTTTGCCACTTCACATCTATGGTCACATTTTCTTTTCCATTCCTATTAGGGCCTAGTATCACACCAAGAGCTGTTTTTAGAATGATTAGTTCTCTGCTGCAGATAGAATGGCATTGTTCTGGAACCCATAGTTCAATTCTCCTATTAGAAGTTACCCCAAAGTCACATGGCATCTTTATCACCACAGATAACTTTAATACAATAAGTCTGCCAGGTATTGGGCCTAAGTGGCAGGGATATTTGCGCTGAAACTTGGACCTTCTTGTGAATCCTTCTTGCTCTGGATCCCCTCAGAGCCAGCAAGCTTCTTTGGTTCTCAGTAAATAAGTTGATGTCGTTTCCCAAGAACGGGGAATGCTGTTTCTAGAATTGGAAAAGGTCTACTAAGCACTTCACTCCCTTTTAAAAAAAGTGTTGATTTATTTATTTTGAGAGAAAGAGAGAGAGAGAGAGAGAGAGAATCCCAAGCAGGCTCTGTGCTGTTAGCACAGAGCCCACCATGGAGTTCACTCTCATAAACTGTGAGATCATGACCTGAGCCAAAATCAGAAGTTGGATGCTTAACCAACTGAGCCACCTAAGCACTCCTGCACTTCATCTTATATGGGAGGTGAAAGGTGAAATCTTTCTTCTTTACTTTTGGACATTTCAGCCTGACCTGGGTCATTGGATTTCTGAAAAATTTACTGATGTGGCATGTCATTGAATCTTTGTGGAGTTTATCTTCCAACCTCAGGAGGGTTTATGTCTTACCAAGTCCTACAATGTAATTGCCACTTCTACTCATCAGGTCTGACTAGCATCTTAACATTGAATAGTGAACCAATTTGATCTTTTACAAAATATTCAAATGTCCAGATCCTTTTATACTGTATTATGATAGTGGAAGAAATGTTGCAGCTCTCAGACGAGACCATAAATATACACTGCTATTCATCCCATGTAGATGCGAACAGTTCTATTTCCAGATAGGGATGGAAAGAACTAATTTTCTAGATCAATGGCTATATACCACCTTCCTTAGGCCATGTTAATTTTCTGTAGTAAAGATAATATACCTGAATGACAACTATAATTGGAGCTACTACTTAATTGAGTTGGTAGGAACCACTGTTACTTAAAGGATCGATCTGGTTTCTCTAGGTGCCACGTTGGTGAATGAAGTAAGAATATGATAAGGATGACCTTAATATCCACTATTTCCCAATGTTTCATTTTTAAGCAGTTTTACTGAGATATAATTTATATACTATACAATTTACTCATTTAAACTGCACAACTCTGTTGAACAACTTCCAGTACTATAATCATCAAGACAGTATGGTACTGACACAAAAACAGACATATAGATCAATGGAATAGAATAGAGAGCTCAGAATTGGACCCACAAATGTATGGTCAACTAATCTTTGACAAAATAGGAAAGAGTATCCAATGGAAAAAAGTATATTCAGCGAATGGGAAAATTGGGAAAATTCAGCAAATTGGGAAAATTCACTGGTAACATGCAGAAGAATGAAACTGGACCATTTTCTTATACCATACGCAGAAATAAATTCAAAATGGATGAAAGACCTAAATGTGAGAAAGGAAACTATCAAAATCCTACCGGAGAAAACATACAGCAACCTCTGACCTTAGCCACAGCAACTTCTTATTTGACATGTCTCCAGAGGCTAGGTAAATAAAGGCAAAGATAAACCATTGGGACTTCATCAAAGGGGGAAAAAAACTTCTGCACAGCAAAGGAAACACTCAACAAAGCTAAAAAGCAACCAATGGAATGGGAGAAGATATTTGCAAATGATATTCAAGGTTAGTATCCAAAATCTATAAAAAAACTTACCAAATTCAACACCCAAAAACCAAATAATCCAGTGAAGAAATGGGCAGTAGACATGAACAGACACTTTTTCAAAGAAAATATCCAAATAGCTAACAGACACATGAAAAGATGCTCAGTATTATTCATCACCAGGGAAATACAAATCAAAACTTACTATCAACAATAGCCAAATTATGGATAGAGCCTAAGTGTCCATTGACATACATATATTTGAATATTACTCAGTAATGAGAAAGAATGAAATCTTGCCATTTGCAACAACATAGATGGAACTAGAGGGCATCATGCTAAGCAAAATAAATCAGTCAGAGAAAGACAGAAATCATATGATTTCACTCATATGTGGCATTTGAGAAACACAACAGATGAACATAAAGGAAGGGAAGGAAAAATAAGATAAAAACAGAGAAAAAGGCAAACCATAAGAGACTCTGAAATACAGAGAAAAACTGAGGGTTGCTGGAGGGGAGGTTGGTGGGGGCATGAGTTAAATGCGTGATGGGCATTAATGAAGGCAATTTGGGGGATGAGCACTGGGTGTCATATGTAAGAGATTAATCACTTTGGTTCTACTCCTGAAACCAAGACTACACCGTATATTAACTAACTTGAATTTAAATAAAAAAACAATAAACAGCACAATTCAATTTTTTTAGTTAGGCAATGTTGATTTGGACTTACCATCTCATGAGGAAGTTTCAAAGGATTTTTGTTTGTTTTCACTGCTACAATAGCTCTTACTTCACAGATCAAGGAATCAAGGTAGAGATTCTGCCAACTCACAAGGTATCCATTTGAGTCAGACATTTGGAGTTAGAGTAGTGACCAGAGTGTTTCCACAGAATCAGTGGACTCATTGTGAGCTGGATTTGGGCAAAGACTCTTATAATCTGATCCCCATTACAATCTTAATGTTTGAATATTTTTTTTCTAATATACAGTTACAAATCTCATAATTCCCTTTGGAGATGGACTGAGGGACTTATGTATGGTGCTATAGGTTCCTTTCTCATGATTAATGAGCCTCTCCTACAGTCAATGTGTTCCCAACTCTAAGAAGTAGCTCAGGTCTGGAAACGGTAGTGAATCATGACTTGTTATTGGAATGGCCTTCTGAGAGTGTACCACTGATTTAGTTTGGTTGCAAAGATTGAACACCTTTGTAGACTGTCTACTTATTGTGTTCTGGAAATACATGTTCTATTAACTACCTCCATATCTCTCCATGTGTCAGGCCTCTTTCCACCTCCAGCACATCCTACCATTAGCTCTGGTCTATAGAGGACAGTCTCCAATAAACTCTTAAAATGTCATCACCCTCCTCCCAAGCACATTCTTTATCACTTTAGTAAATGGAATGTTCTCTGGGACCTCGAACAGAATATGGTTCTCTGCTGGTTTTCTTGGATTTATATAGACTATCAACTTTAACATGCCTATTTTTGAGCACTTTAATTTTTTGCTTATTACTTGTTGTGATAGTTTTGCTATTTCCACTTCACTTAGTATGAAACATCATTTTCCAAGCATCTTAGAGCTAGTCTAGCAGTGGAATAGCACTATCTCTGAAGGTTCTTGCCAGTATATTAAGTCCTTTATGGGAGATCCCACATTGATAAACACGTTCTCATACAACTTTGTATTCTATCCCCTTTGTTATAGCACTCTCAAGATCCAGTCTCATATGTACTCTCCCAATCCCCACCCATACATGTTGCCTAGGTCCATCAATGTCTTTGGTGTCTACTGACTTTCTTTTCTTAGAAGGTCTAGCACTTTTCTAGGCTAGTTATGTTGTGACCCAATCCTAGTTGCTTTTTACGAGTCAGGAGAGAACATGGGGCTGTATCTTAAGCACAGAATCTGTTGTCTTTCAGGTCAGCAACCTATGCTTTGTCTTCAAATAAGGAGAGAATGGTAATTGTTAAAAAGGAGGAATGAGATATTTCTGTAGCCTCTGGAGATCCAGGATCCTTTAGTACATTTTCTCAGACGTACCCATTCCGAGTCTGGGTCCCACTCCTTCTTAATTAGTGCCCTGACCTTGGCGTATCAGACCTGTTGGAGTTAAGGATTCAACCTGTTTTGGACAGATCCCTTTATAATTATATCTGGATCTGACCGTCAGATTTTTCTGTTCTCTAACTAAAGGAAAGGAGAGTCTCTGTATGGTGTCAAGGAGACTCACTAACTCATGTTGGTGATTAATCACCCTCAACTTTTCATGATTTTTCCCAATATGTCCATTATCCCAGGAGTAACCATCTGATTCCATCATTCTTATCATTATTATTTTCCCACATCTCTCAAAGTCCTAAGATATTGCACCTGCTAGCACATTCCATTTCACCAGTATCTCATCCTAATACACCACTGGTAAAAATGTTAATAATTATACTACAAGTACATGCTTGGGGACTGTAAGTACTCTACCTACCTCTAGTGATGGGGTCCTTATTGCCACATGGCCAGCAGTGGATCTACTCTGAAATTACATTTTTTAGTTTGCTTCCTAGGCATACTCTCAGTACCAACTCTTTTAGGCTGCATTTCCCAGGAAGCAGACTCTGGGATTTGCATGCAGGTTTATTGGGGAGTGCCTTTACCGAGGAACAACACAAGTGAATGATGAGGGAGGCAAAATAGGGCAGAGGATAAAATTGAACTGTGATGAGTTGCAAAAGAGACCACACCTGATTCTTCAGAGGCTTCTGAAACTGAGATAGTCCTTCAGAATTATCTCAATTGAGTCAAGTGTATCAAAAGGTTTGTACCACAACTTAGACTACTTATTAAATTCAAGCAGCCCTCAAGTTAGTGTCTTAATATTGACTGAGCTTACTTCTCTCAGCCAAGGGTAATTGTTAGAGATGAATTCAATTGGGAGCCATTGCCAGCAAACTCTTAGCAGCTGGGGAAGTGAATACATTACTTCTGAGCACTTCACATTTGTTTCAACTAGAGGGTTACTAAAATAATAATAAAAAGTATGAAACCAATATATATTTGGGCTTTTAAAGAATGGAAAAAAGAAAATATATAATCTTGTAATTTTTGTATTACAGGAAGTAAGTGTAAAGATAAAAGAATAGAAACACTAAGCCTTTGGGGCCAGTCCACCTTTAATGATTAATATTTCCCCTCCAGCTAAATTTGACTTTAAAGAAATCCCTGCCCACCATACTGGGTTTGAAGATCCAAAGGAGACAAGCAGTGAGAATTTTATAATAATGCTATAATCAACTTTGGGCAGAGGAAATTTTTTAAAACTGACACCTCTGGCATTGGGAGTTCTGGGTTCTTAAAGAAACACAAGGGAGTGACTCTCTTATAATTTTATAAGAACTTGTAAAGAATTTTGACTAGTTCTGTTTTGCCACTCGAAGCATCCCTTTGACATAAATATTAAAGGAAGTGTATATTGAAATCCAAATTACTTGGGTTCAGGTCCTGTCTGCCACCTACTAGTTGGGCGACAAATAAGTTTTTAAATCTCTCTATGCCTCCGTTTCCTCATATGTGAAATACATGGGAATGATAGTAAATTCACCTCATGGGATGAATGTGAAATTAAATGAGTTAAATAAAGTATTTTGTACAGGGATTGGCATCAATCAATGACCATGGTTATCCACTATATATATTAAAATATAAAATATTATAAATATAAAAATATATTTCATATATATATATATATATATATATAATCCCTAGAAGAAACTATAGAGAGTAATCTCTTTGACATCCACCATAGAAACATTTTTCTAGATACGTCTCTTCAGTCAAGGGAAACAAAAGCAAAATTAAACTATTGGGACTACCAAAATAAAAAGCTTTTGCACAATGAAAGAAACCATCAACAACAAAAAAAGGCAACCTGCTGAATGGGAGAAGATATTTACAAATGATATATCTGATAAAAGAGCTAATATCTAAAATATATATAAGACTGATATAATGCAACACTGAAAAAACAAATTATCTAATTAAAAATGGGTGGAGGACTTAAATAGACATTTTTCCAAAGAAGACATACAGATGACCAACTGACACATGAAAAGATGCTCAATATCACCAATCATCAGGGAAATGAATATTAAAACAACAATGAGATACCATGTTACACTTGTAAGAATGGCTAAAATCAAAAACAAAAGAAATAACAAGTATTGGTAAGGATATGGAAACAAAGGAATCTTCATGCACTGCTGTTGGGAGTGTAAATTGATGCAGCCATTTTGGAAAACAGTATTGAGGTTCTTCAAAAATTAAAAATGGAATTACTATATGACCAAGTAATTCCAATACTGGGTATAGACCCAAAGAAAACAAAAACACTAATTAGAAAAAAATACATGCACCCCTATGTTTATTGCAGCATTATTTATAATAGCCACAATATGGAAGCAACCCAGTGTCCATCAATGGATGAATGGGAAAAAAAAGATGTGGTATATATAGATATGTATATATAAAAATAAGGAAATCTTGCCATTTGCAACAAACATGGGTGGACCTAGAGATATAATGCTAAATAAAATAATTCGGTCAGAGAAAGACAAATACCATATGATTTCACTCATATGTGGAATTTAAGAAACAAAACAAAGGAACAAAGAAAAAACAGATAAATTACAAAAACAGACTCTTAAATACAGAGAACAAACTCATAATTGCTAGAGGGGAGGTGGGTGGCAAGATGGGTGAAATAGCTAAAGGGATTAAGAGTACACTTACCTTGATGAACACTGAGAAATACAAAGAACTGTTTAATAATTATATTGTACACCTGAAACTAATATAACACTGTATGTTAATCATCCTCAAATAAAAAATGATTTTGGTTATTATTTGGTGATCTAAGTAGGTCCTTTGCTATCCGTTCACACATAATCTTGATAATCTTATGGTCTCTTAGCAGATTGGATATGCCATTGTGTCTTCTCTACTGTGTTGGTCTTTACTGCATATTTTGGATTCCACATATGGCTATTGGAGCAGATGCAAAGTTTTTGACAGATTAAGTATGGAATCTGCATCAAAAATAACCTGTTTATGACAGGATTGATGTTACAAGCCTAGACCCTTAGTCCCAAAATAGGAAGTTGATGCTAGCCCAGATTTTGCCATATTTTAGTGTTTGGGGAGATTATGGGAATTATTTTATATTACTTTTTAATTATTTATTTTCTGATATATTAAAGAATATATATAGCATGAGCACTATCATTATAACTTAGTTATAGAATCGTCTAATTTTGGTAGAGTACAACAGGAAAGTTTAATTTTTCTTCACCACTTCTTTCAACATGTCTGACTTAATCTTGCCTTCTTTGTTTCTTGATGATATCTAGGGCAGACAGATCCCATAGCTTTCTAAGAACTTTCAGTTAAAAGAAGTTTATCTGTTATAAATTCCATAACAGACCACAACTGACTTAAATCTTAATCCAGTTAAAAGCAATTCCCTTTTCTATCCCAACTCAATGCTGACCTGGGGCTTGCAGTCTTACATTAGTGGAGCGTCTGTTCACTTACTCTTCCTCTCTCTTGCCTGACATAAAAGAAATCTGAAGCAAAACAGTGAAGGAGAAAATAAATTAGGTCTAGGGTGTAAACTTTTTATTCACTTTTTTTTTAACTTCTTTGGTCCTATAATTTTATTTTCTTTTGGCTACCACTGATAAACTGACAATAGTTGCTCTGGACAGACATCCAAAATCAGCATATGATGCATTTCATTCCTTGGATAACTCGTGGGAACTTCTGCATGGTTTCATAATATCTACAGTGCCTTCTATGAACTGACATCTGGTCATGCTTAATTCAGGTCCTTTATCTAGTGGGTTTAGTCCACAGTCTCTCACTGGTGAGCTTCTACTGCCCCAGAAGTCCCCATTCATAAATGGGAACCTTCAACATGGAATAGTCCCTGCTCTCTCATGGCAAATAGCTGAGAGTGATGGCTATGTGTGGCTCTGTCTTCGGGCCCTGCCATCAAAAACTGCTTCAGATATCCGTTTGACTTCACTATTATACAGGTGAGAGGTACAGACATGATGCTATGTCCAAGCATGCTTCCAAGTTCTAGAGGACACAACTTAAGCTATCGTAAATTCTCTTACTGCACTTCACCTTGGTGCAGTGAGTTACAGACGGTCTATGAGTTCCTGAAGTCCAATAAGTATGAAAGTGACAGATCATCTCCAGATTGTTCTCTTGGATAGCATCACTCTTGACAGAGTGGAGACAAGGGAGGAAGGAAAGCAGACGGAAAAAGCTATATCTCTTTCTAGCAATCTAGTAATGACTACCTAAAAAGACAACTATATTACTTCTAAGAAACCCCTTTCAATTCCTAGTTTCCCTTTTATGTACATTGGACGGGGGTGATGGTCTGATGATGTTAGATTGTTTAATATACCTTCTTAACAATCTTACACGGATACGTATATCGGTTCTTCTTTAGAATGAGTAAGTTCCTATCATTTATGGATTATAATATCAGTAATTTAACTAATAGTCTAAGAGATTAAAAAAGTCCAATTTATCTATGGGGGATGTTGGATGATTTACTTCATCTCTTTGCTTTTAGTCTTCTCATTTGCAAAAAGGAGAAGATAATAACACTGACACACAGTGTTGTTTTGAAGCTTAAGGAGGTAATCCTATATCCACAGCTGCTTAGCACAGTTCTTAGTACATAGTAAGAATTCAACCAATGCTAGCTACCATCAACAAATCTAGTGTATTTATTGAACTGTTGATAAGTATCGATGGAGTATCTATTGATTCCTTATTCAACACGTATCTACCAAACACTTAACTGTTTTAGGTACTTTGGGAGGGGTGATGAATAAAACAGAGAGCACTCAGGAAGCTTACATTCTATCGGGGGGAGGCCAAATCATAAGCGATTGAGTGAGATACGGTGTATTGGACAACGATTAATACTATGAAGAAAAGTAAAGCAGGGAGAACAGGTCAGGAATGTGTAGAAGTGCTGCTGATTTAAGTGATGGGAAGGCTCACTGAGGGTGTGACATTTGAGCAGGGAGCTGAGGTAGAGAATACTATTCTGCATGTTACCAGAAAATGTGTTAATTAAATTCAGCATTACAGTCTCGACAAGTCTAATTCTATTTATAACTCAAACAGGTAACTAAGCCTTATATTCAACCAAGCCTTATTATACTCAGGTGGGTTAATTCAGTAGTTCAGGAGACAATTTACACTACGGATAAAAACTGTGCATTGGTCCACCCTGGAGATCTTCCTTTTTCTTGCCTCTTAGCATGTCTTGTGATTTTTTGTTGCTATTGAAGGCTAGACATGAGGCAATAGAACCTGAGGTAAACGGGCTTTAATCTGAGGTTTTATATTAACCTGTCTAGGAGTTGGGCTGTGTTTAATGGTAGCTAGAGCTATAGGTGCCATTGGCTTCAGATTTCTCTGGTGCCCTCACTCCTTGTTGTTTTGGGTTTCCCTAAGAACTCCTCAGATGAGTCTGCACATTGCAGCTCTTAACTGGGATCTACTGTTATTGTAACAGTCCTGTTGGTGTGATGGTAAAGTGTGGGGGAGGGAACGTGATCTATAATCATATAATTAAACATCAGCCATTTACTGCACCTGTGTTCCTGGATTTTTGACTTTCACAGGTGTTTCTTAACTTTCTCCACACCCTCCTACCCCTCCCACCCCCTCAGGCTAGAAGGAGCTGGAGCTGAGCAAAGGCTCTTCACTTTACCTGGGTTAGGGCTCTGGTAAAGTCTTTCCCCCTGGAGAGTAGGCCTTTCTTATGGAGAATGTGCTAGTTGTATTTCATACTTCAAGATGATCACTTTTCCTCCCTTTGCTAGAGCCAGGATGGGATATCTCTTGGCTCTTCTGTGTGAGCACCTAGAAAGCTCCCAGAAGCAAAACCCATAAAAATACAAGAGCGAGATCTTATGTTTTTAAAATAATTAGTTATTAAAGTATAGCCCACATACTGGTATGTACAAGTCATAAATGTAAAGCTCAATAAATTTTCAGCAATAGAAAATACCCATGTATTTCTAAAAGCACCCTAGTCACCTATTAGAACGTGGGCAGCATCCCAGAACCCTGCTAATGACCACTTCCAGGCATTACCCTTTCCGAGGTCAGTTACACTAATTTCTAATAGCATACATTAGTGTTCCTGTTTTCAAGCTTTATGTAAATAAAATCAAATAGAAGGAATTCTTTTGTGTCTGCCTTTATTTTAATCAATGTTTGTTAGGTTTAAACTGTGTTATTTCATGCAGAAGCAGTTCGTTCGCCTTCACTACTGCATAGTATTTCATCGTACGAATACAACATCATTTATTTGTCCGTTCTAATGTGATGGATATTTGGATTGTTTCCTGTTTTTGTCTATTAGAAAACAAATATTGGCCACTTGACAGTCTTAACTCCAAGTGTTGTCTCTTCAGCACCTCGATTTTTTGAATGTTCTGCAGGTTCTCTGCCTCTTTACAATTGTCCCCAATTAAAACTTGCATCCAGATTCTAGGTCTCTCACTATGCTCCAAAAATTGGCATATGCCCGAGGAAGTATCTGTTTTCCATCTTCTGTGTGTGTGTGTGCGTGTGCGTGTGTGTGGCTTAAAATAACAATCATCATTTTATTATCTCTCAGTTTATGTGAGTAAAAAATTTGAAAAGATCCCAGCTAAGTGTGTTCTATGAAGTTGCAATCAGACAGTGATGTGAAGCTAGAACAGCTGGGTACTGGCCTGTCACGTAATCTTAGGGTCTCCTGTTTCTTCATATAGTCTACGACTATATGGACTTCCATATGGACTCTACATGTGGTCTAGTTTGGGCTTTCTTACAGCTTGGTGGCCTAAGGATACTTGGGATGCTTATGTGGTGGCTAAAGACCTTGGATCCTCAAGTTTTGTGTACTTCAGCAATTTCCCCAAAGCCTTCAAAATTATATATATACATACATATGCATCATAGACAGATGTAGAAATAGAAGTCTTATTTGATGAGCTCTTATTCATTTGTTTCTAGGAAACTTACAAGAGTATCTCTGTAAGAAAAAGGACTTTTACCATTTTGTTTGTTTGCTTTGTTTCTTTAGAGAGAAACTTCTAGCTAACATAATCTCCAAAGATTATACCTCTTCTGCAGAAGAATCAATATAGAATAAGATATTCTGATATTTGTAGTGTTCCAATTATAAATAAAGTATCATGAATTCATGTTCATAGCTTTTGGTATAACCCATTTTCAGAAATGTTGAGGACAGCACTTATAATTCACAGAATACATCAAATACCTTGCGTTGATCTCCAATTTAGTAGAAAGGCAGATGGATAAATGCGTTGACATCATTTTGCCATCCACAAACATGCCACTAAATGTATTTCTAAAAGTGTTGAAAAGAGCAGTGCATGCTGTCATTTTATGAATTGTAAGTACTGTATTTGCGTTGAGTACTGAAGCGGGAAAAGAAAAAAAAAATCCCTGTAAATGTGCTTTAACCAGGAGCCTGTGGTTGGTTTGTTTGTTGGGTTTTTGTTTTGTTTTGTTTTAAGCAAAAAAACTTTGAAGTGGTTAGTTGCTTTAGAGTCACAACCCTCAAAGAAACCGTGAGTTAGCAAAACAAAAATAAGATGAACCATCAGGAGAAAAAAATGTTAAAAAACGGATATAGAATTATTATTTTTTCTTTTGGTTTTCCATTTTTCTGAATAAATTCTTAGGAATTTAAACAAGTAAAGTCTACTCCAAAGGTAAAGAAATGTTCTCAAATTTCTTTAAAAAAAAAATCAAATGTCACATACTGCTGTCATCAAACTCCCAACCCCAGCCATAACCAGGAATTGCTAACAATGAAAAATATGCTATGCTGCATGAATGAAAAAGTAAAAATAATCTGGGTTTAGCTTCCAGAATTTAAGAAAAAAAATGTACCAGGTCCTGAAAAATGAGATGTTAGGGTTGTATCCTTTTTTTCCCTTGATTAAAATGCAAAACATAGGAGGCTTTCATCAATGATCTATAGAATATGTCCTGTTTTCTTTTTTACCCCAGCAATGTATTATCTTTATACCCTTTGACCTCCTACTGCCCAGGACAGAATGGGTCTTCAAAAGGAAAACTCCCTCCTATTCCCTCAGTAGGTGTCAGAGAAATTCGAGGCCTGAGTAAATGGTTTTGGGCTCTCCAAACTACAGCTTTGTTACAATAAAGCACTATCACTGCATAGTAAAGCATCTACAGAAAAATAGTATTATTAACATTGGGCATCTATTATATTGCTATTTAACCGTAGCTTGTAAGACAGACATGACAGAGATATTATTATTATTATCTATTATATGTATTTTTAGGTAGGCTTCACACCCAGTATGGAACCAAAAGTGGGACTGGAACACACGACTCTCAGATCAAGACCTGAACTGAGATCAAGTCAGACACTTGACTGACTGAGCCAGCCACGTACTCTAACTTAGGTATTATTTTTAACCCCACTTTACAGATGAGGAAATAGACACAGAGATGTTACATAAATTATACAAGATTATATAGGACACAGAATTGTCAGGGGCGCCTGGGTGGCTCAGTCGGTTAAGCATGCGACTTCTGCTCAGGTCATGATCTTGTGATTTGTGAGTTCAACCCCTGAGCCCCAAGCCGGGCTCTGTGCTGACAGCTCAAAGCCTGGGGCCTGCTTCTGATTTTGTGTCTCGCTCTCTCTCTGACTCTCCCCTGTTCACTCTCTGTCTCTTAATAATAAATAAACGTTATAAAAAAAAATTAAAAAAAAAAGAATCGTCCACAGTAAGTAAGTATATTTGACCCTTGAACAACATAAGTTTGAACTGGGTGGGTCCATTCACAAGTGAATTTTTTTTTTCAATAAATACAGGATAGTGATATAAATGCATTTTTTGTTCTTTATGATTTTCTTAATAATATTTTTTTCTCTAGCTTACTTTATTGTTAAGAATATGATATATAATACATGTAACATACAAAATATGTGTTAATTGCTTATTTTATCAGCTATGCTTCCAGTTAACAGCAGGTTCTTAACAGTTATGTTTTCGGGGTGTCAGAAGTTATACATGGATTTTCAACTGCACTGGGGATTGGCAAGGGTAAGCTGTACCATCACTGATGGTCAAGTTCACAGCGATGTGGTTAGATTACTCCATTTCTCTTGCCACTCTTATGGCTGCTACTTCAGATTGCTGGCCTGGGCAGAGGTGATAACCCCATGCTTCCAGAGACACTGTGTCAAGAGAGCTCCATGCAAACCCAGCCAGGGCTTTTGGGGTTATGTTATTTTAGATGCATGTATTTTCCCAGAGTGCTAGTCTGTTCTGAGTCAGATCTCCCATTTTTTTCTAGTACATGAATCAAAAACTTTATTTTTTTCCCTTTTCCTCCATTCCAAACACACTGCTTCTGTCTCTTGGGGTAATTTTATTTCAGGGGCTCCACTGTCCTTTCCTGTGACTGAACCTTAATCAGAACTTCTCTTCTTGCTCAAAGAATTTCCTTAGTTTATGATTTTCTCACTGAATGGAATCTTAAAGATGATGTAGTGTGCAAATTAGGTGTAATATCATGATGATGATGATGATGATGATGTTGATGAAGCTTTACTGCTATAATACAGTTTTGAATCAACCTTTGGTCCAAAGGATTTAACATTTTAGATATCCTGGTGTTAGTTCTGTTTAGAGATTCAACATAAATAAGCAAGTAGTCAAAGCATTTACTTAAGGCTTGGATAAGTGCATTTGGAGTTTCTTCTGGTCATGGAAGGAAAAAGAGTGCTAGTTTCTGAGTTGCCAAACCGCTACACAAAGTTCTTGCTGTTTCATATTTGCTGTGCACACCATTTGCTAAACATGTTCTCACAGCACCAATCTTCCCTCTCAAGGACCCTGAAGCACCCTTGACTGCTGTTTTCATTCTACAAGCACTTTTGAGTGTCCAGATATGTTATATATAATGTTGGGAGACACAAACATGAGTGAGACAAAGTTCATTTCCGTGAGGAGCACTTTCGATCCGTTTGCCTACTAATCTGTGAGTCTAAGAGTAGGAGATATCTAACACAAGACCATGCTCCTTCCCTCAACCAAATTGCATCTAGCAAAATGAAAATATAGTGGCAAAAGGCAAGATCTCTGATTTTCAATGGTTAGCAAGAAAGCAAAAATGCTTTTTTAACACGTAAAAAGATATAAAAACATTGGGTTGCCAGATAAGACACACAGTTAAATTTGAATTTTAGATAAAAACGAATATATTGTTTTTAGTTTTACTTGATAAATCTGGCAACCTAAGTAAAGTAAGAATCCATATTAATTCTTACTTATGGTAAATATTACTGTTTTTTTTTAAGAAGGAATGACATAGCAGCAAAGGAATGAGACTTGAAATCAAACAGTGTGGATTGAAGTCTGACTTTTTAAGTTCTTTGCTAGATGATAGTGGAAAAGTAATTTGTCTCTGAACCTCAGTGTTCCTGAAGACATGATAAAAATTATGATCAAAGGCTATGAGATGGGTCATCAGTAATACAGAAAAATGACTAGCATGTAGTAGGGACTGTATTTTTTTATTTGCCAGTGACCATAATAATAATGATCACAATAACAACTGACATGTATTCCACATTATGTGCTAAGGATTCTACATGTATTATCCTATTGCATCATCACTACAACCTCTTGAGGTAGATAAATAATTATGTTTTGTTTTGAAGATGAGACAGCTGAAGCACAGAAAGTCACACAGCCAGTGTATGTTCAAAACGGGATTTGAACCCCCTCTTAAACATTATGCCACATTGTCTCCCTCGTGTGCTACCTAGAAATAATAATTTTAGACTAGTGTGACATACAGCAATACAACTCTGGTGGCTGTTGAAATCAAAGATACTTGTCTGCCACCAAGGGCCAGCAGAACTAATGTGGCACAGTTATGGGCCTTTTTAGTTAACCATCTTCGGATGGAGGTGTTTGCCACTGCTAATGCTGGTAATAACAGTAATAGTGATCATTTTAGCAGCTAATGTGTATTGATTGTTTGCTGTGAGCCAGACCATAGTTCAAGCGTTTTACATGATTGACCTATTTAATCTTTACAAGATTGACAGATAAGGAAACTGAGACTCAGATAATTTAAATAATTCACACCGTGAAATTGACTTCCTTCTTTTACTTCGTGAGCCTGTTATGAAACCTCATTCTAGCCATAATTAGCCATAATAACAAGTGTACCTCTTCTTATAATGTGAGATAAAAATCTTTTCTATTGTTTCCTTGAGGGCAGGGTTCTTATTTACCTTTTCTTTGTAACCTCCCCACATGTCATGTGGTGCATGGTTGCTCTAGTCATCTACTGTTATGTAGTAAATCAATTTCAAAACTTAGTTCCTTCAAATAGCAATATATTATTTTTATCTTTTCTGGGTGTTGACAGGCTCTGTAATAGGTTGGTTTTTGAGTGTCACTCATGGTTGTAGTCAGATGGCCTTGGCTGGAGCCAAGAAGCTTCCTCACTCACATGTCTGTCACCAGGGCTAATTGGTCATCTCTTTCCATGGGGCCCCTACATGGGGCTAACCTGGACTTCATCATACCATGGTAGACTCAAGGGCATCAAACTTGTCACAGGGTGACATCCCTCAGGACAAGCATTTCAAGAAATAGGAAGTAGAAGTTCCCAGTCTTCTAAGGCCTGGCTCAAAAAAATGGAGCAATTAATTCAGCTTGATCAATCATTCTAATAGGTGAGAGTAGTTGTGAAACCCATCTGGATTCAAAAGGAGGAGCTATAGATCACAGCTCTCAATTTGAAAGTGTCAACAAAAGTGTGTGGCCATCTTGACTCTACCATACTGGCATTTCTCAGTAAGTGTTAGCTGGATGGATGGATGTATAGATAAGTGAAAAAGATCTAGGCCAAAGAAAGCAGATGAATGACAAGAAATCATAGGTAAAGATTAAAAATGAAAATATTTATAAAGAATATTACTATTTAAAGTTTAAGAGTTCCTGGGATTATGCATTATAGTCTAGACATTAAGATATAAAAAACATAACTAAAATATATTATATATAATATATGTGTATATATATATATATTAACCATTAGATATAAGACAGACTTTTCTTTTTCATACTAATACATTGGAATAGTTTGGAAATTTTGAATGGATATAATGACTCTTAGCGTTGCCTTTTGATCAGATGAGCTCATTCTTCCCTCCTGTTTTCACTCAAGTTCTTCTTCTCTACTCAGCAGAGTTTACCTTTGAAAGGTCAGAGACCTGGAATATCTTATCAATTTTACCCTATGCCATTCTTAATTTTTTGCCTAAGAAATCACAAATAATATAATGTTTTTACAGATTTGTTTGTTTGTTTCCCTGAATGCTGAAAGTGACTCTAGTCTTCAGCTTTCATCTTATATTGAGGACTTCTACATAGTAGGTATAAGAATTCAATTATTTTGTCCTCATGGCCTTCATAACCAGGACTTCCTTTATCCCTAATATCTTCATCGGTGCTCCTGTCTCAAACCCTCATCTTTGCCCATCCCAGAGAAATTACTTCTTAAACTCACACAAATTATTTCAACTCTCTCACTGCTTTCTAGAGAGGAGTGGAGGGAAATATGGGACATGAACAGGGACATAATGAGAGAGTAAAAATCACCAGGACTTTAAATGTTAAAATCAACAAAATATGCAAAATGCCTTGAGGCAATGTAATATCACTGTCTCACAGAAGGCAGAAAATTACTAGGAGAAATTTAAATGATGTGCTGGAGAATGTCAACTGCATTCAGAATGGAGCTTTGGATTTTTATAGGAATTGAATACACATTTCAATCATTAAAATGAAACACTCTGAAACTGTTTCAGATTGAACTTTACCTGGGCCAAGGAAGAAACTACAATTAAATACATCATGCTAAGTTTTGAATTTACGAAATGAGACATGGCATTTTCTGAGAAAAAAAAGCAAAATGGAAAGTTTGTGTCTAGAACCCTTTCTATTCCTATGGCATCAAAGTTAGGGATCAAAATTGCACCCCCTATCCACTTCCTTAAAACCCTGTGGCGAAAGATGTGAATATGACCTTCAGGGGCTTCTAGAAAGTGGGTTATAACCAGAAGCAAACACATATCCTCTGTACAGTGATCTGTTTCTGTGTTTCTTCTTAATATCCCAGGATCCCTTGCTTCATTGTACCTTCACTGCTGGGGTTATGAGCTTCACTTGGTCATCACATTCTGCTTTTCTATTTCTGATCTCAGTATGTTTCTATTTTGCTGTTTTTGCTTCCCCTCAGATACAGGTATCTGGGTTTCCAAACTAAATCCACTTCCTCATTGTCCCTTTAACTGATGATGTGGTTGAGACATCCTTGACCTTGGACAGTAGCTAACTGGATGACCCAGTTAACAAAAGGGACCCAGACCCTTCCTGGGGTGTCTCCTAAGGCAGTCACTCATCAACTGGGCCACTCTGTGGCTCCTGCTCAGAGATACACAGAACCTCAAAGACATACAAGGGGTTCACCAGGTGTATCAGCTCTAAAGGTCTCTTTTAATTTTCAGTTTTCTCAAACACAATTCTTTCAAAATGTTGTATAGGCTTCCTGTGTATTCATTTCTAATTTACTTCATTAGCCAAAAGCCACACCCACAGATTTCTTCAGGATACACCCTTTTCCCCTGGGGTTTACCTGTGAGGCTGCTGAGGGACAATGCTGTTAGAAATCCCTTTGTCTAACTGAAAGCCATGACCTTAAGGTCCTTTGAGGCCCTTTTGTCTGTCTGAAAGGTGCCATGAGGCACTACCTTAGGTCTCTTTGATAGACCTGTGGTTTTGGATTGGATCTTTGACCTCAGACCCTTTCTTGTGTTGAGAAGTTTTTGTTAGCTGGAAGGCTATTTTGGGGGTCTTTTCCAATCCAACTCAAAACTTGCAGAATTTGTTTTTCTTTCATCTTTTAGTTAGGAACCTTGAAGAAACCAGGCAGCTATCTCAACATTCTGCCTGGAAATGACCTTAGCTAGATCATAAAGTTCATTAGGTACATCTATTTTCCATGTTGCTTCAGATGACAGCTTTGCCCAACTTTCTGTTGCTGGATGGAAGGATCTCTTTTCCTTACCCTTCTATCAATATGTTCTTTACTTTCTTCATGATTCCACAGACAGCCTACTTGAGAGCTCTTAAGATTCTGCTGAACTTTTCTCCAGGCTCTTTAAGCTTTTCTTAACAGTCTCTTCAAGGATTTTCTGACATCTGCCTCGTCTTAAACCCAATGTCATATATTTTTGGTTTTTATTACTGCACTCGCTTTTGGCACCAAATTCTGTTCTAGTTCTCTGTTTGCTGTAGAACAATTTATGGATCAAAATTGATGACAGTATTTTATTACCTCTTGTGGTTTGCTGAGTCTAGAACTGGGGAAAGGGTTGACTGTGTAGTTTTGGCACAGAGTCTCATGCAGTTGCAATCAGAGAGGGACTGAAGCTGCAGCAGCTGAGGGCTGTATTTCTCTGTCTTCATGTAGAATTTGGGCTTCTCCAATGGTCTCTCTATATTGATTAGTTTGATGGCAGGTAGTTGGACTGCCTATGTGTAGCTGAGGGACCCAATGTGAGTGTTTGAGCAAGCAAGCAAGAAGATAATTGCTTTTAATCATCTATCCTCACAATGTAGATAGCATGGTAGTTCCCACATCCAATTGGTTTCAATAGAGTCATAAGCCCACATAGATTCAAGGGGGAAATTATATTCCTCTCTTGAAGGAGAAGGGAAAGGGTATAAAAACATGGTTGTATTTTGTATACCTATGATTAGCACAAAACGCATTTGCCTTTAGCATGCATAGGTAGAGAGGGAAGATCTATTGGAAACAGGCCAGTGTCCTCTGGAATGTAAGCCCCTCTGCTACCTAGGAATAAAGCTAGATGCCATTACTTTTTTGTGTATGGTAAAATATACATAATATACAATTTACCACTTTTAGCCATTGTTAAGCAAACAAATCACAATATTGTACACTAGGTTAGTTCACAGTGTTGTGTAACCATCACCACTGTTCAACAAAGATCATTGCCTTTGGGACAAGACCAAGTTCAGGAAGATCTGAACCAAATCCAATGACACGAAAGAAACTAAGGCTCCTAAAAAAAAAAAAAAACAATATTAAGATAGAAAGGAGATTTGGAGTTGGTGACCTAAGCTAAGCACAAGGGTGTGGAGGGCTTAATGGGTTGTTTATGCATTGATGAGAAACCCTGCTATTGGCAGCTACCAGGGCAGGGGCTGGGTTTTAGAGAAGATAGAGAATTGTAGTCAGAAAAATAAAGTCAATATGACCATATTTTACTCTAATTTTGTATAACTTGTCCTACTGGTTACTTAAAGATGAGCCTACTAATCTTCAAAAACTAGGGAAAGTTGACTTTGAATTTAACTTTCAGTGTAATATATTCTTAGCAATTGTGTTCACTGGAGTGGGGGTTATTTCATTTCTGACTCCCAGAACTCAGACATTAGAAGAGATAAGGAAAGTGACAAACCCGTTTTCATTCTAGTATTATTATAGCTCTTTGCTGTCAGGAAAGCCAGGCTGTTTTGCTTCCCTTCTGTAGGAAATTGTCAGTTGATAGGCAAAACTTCAAGAATAATTAAAGAAATAGAATATGTACACTCTCTTGGGAAAATCAATCTTTTGCAAATGTATTTAAATGAATTCAGTATCCTTTCCTTTTAATAGTGCTTATCTGGGTGAAAACATTTATTTTAGATTTTATTATGGCACCCAGAAAACTATGATGCCTCCTTAAAAATAAATTATAGTGTAAAAGTCACAGAGGAAGCTGATTGAAAAGAAAAAAATCTCAGGAACATTCCCTGTGTATCTCCTGCTGTCTTATGTACACTTAAAGTATGCCAAATAAATCTCAAAACACTTCCTGTTACCTGAGAACCATCTTGAAGTGTCTCAGTAAATGTTTAATGCATTCCTATCTCTTATTCAGCATGCCAGGAGAACAGAGATTTGGTTTTGGCAGAAGCTGGGTTTGACAAATGCCACAGGTTAATTCAGCAGGTGTTTGTTGCATCTGTATAAATGGGGGAGGTGCCCCCCAAAATACCGGCCATTCTCTTTGGAAAACCAGACTTTGATTCTTGTGTTAGGTCACAAATGAATGTCAGTTCATCTGTTCCCCTCACCTCCTCCTCCACAAAAACACTAAAAGATTGTTTTTATCAGTATAAATATCTTGCTCTAAGAATGCTCAAGGCCATGGTGTTCATGTTTAGAACTGGAGAGGGATGGCATAGCTGTTTGAAGAACTGACATGAAAAGAGTGATATCAATAGCTCGAATATCATTAAAACGTTTACCACATACTAGTGTACTACTGGTTGTCATGCATGTGCAATATTTCACTTTACTTTTGCAGCAATACTCTGTGGGTGATACAATTACTATCTTGTTTTAAAGACAAGAAAACAAGACTTGAAGAGTTTATTTTTATTTTTAAGATTTTATTTTTAAATAGTCTCTATATCCAACGTGGAGCTTGAACTCACAACCCCAAGATCAAGGGTTGCATGCTCCTGTGACTCAGCCAGCCAGGTGCCCCAAGACTTGGAGAATTTAAATGACTTGCTTAAGGTCTGCCTAGTGAGGTTCAGAGCTGGGACCATGTGACTTCTTGGTCAATGACTCCAGCTACTACACTATGTTGGAAAAGCAGCAGACAGGTGGGAGGAGGGAAATACATGGACCTTCATGCAACTATTCATCAAACTCAGTTATTACCTATTCATTTGGTGTAATTTACCAATTAGTAAAATTAGAAAGAGTTAGAGTTGCATGGCTGGTTTTAGTTGCTCTCAAGGCAGAGAGTAAAGTGAATTTGAAATTGCTCAAAACCAGAGTCGAAAAGACTCAACTTTCAGTTCCACCTTTATAACAAACTAGCTGAGTGAATGTGGGAGGGTTACTTAGACTCTTTTATGACATGCAGAGAAAATAAAAATGAAAGATGAAGAGAGAACACTTTAAGTTCCAGATGGCTTTTTGATTTGTGGTTCTAGTTTTCACCTGATTCTTAGCTGCAAGCTTGCCTTTAAACAATTCTGAAATTTTACTCTTCAGATTAATCTAACTGGAATTGGTGACTGTTACTTTCAGCTAACACAGCAGGAAATACGAAGTCTAGTCCAATCTAGGTTTAACCACATCAAGATTTAAGAGCTCCACCCCCTTTGTAGACACACCAAGTTCACAAATGGAGCATTCTGAAGACTCAAAGTTTTTATTTACATTTACAAAGTTTATATTTAAGTTGGTCTCCTTTGCTGTTGGTGGGGGTGAGGGCGTTTCATGGCTCCCTTCTTTCCTGCAGGACAGGAGACCTATGCTACCTTCATGCCCTTATGCAGATAATGATCCTTAACATCAGTCTCCCATCAACTGTACAGTTTTTGTATTTTTTAAAATAATTCCTCTTCTATAAGATTTCTGAGGGTTACAGTTATCACTGGTTATGCTTATACTCTCAAGATTTTATTCTTTGAAGTACCCAATTAAGGAGATTTAATCTAGAAAAGGAATTTTCTCCAAAAAAAAAAAATTACTGTTACCAGCAGAATCACATTGATAATTCTTTTTCTTTAGTATTAAAATGTCAATTTCAGGGAATGTGTTATACATGGGTTTGTTTGTTTATTCATTTATTTTTGATGGTGGGAGTCTGTCCTTTTATAGTCTTAAGCACCAGTTTGGAATTAATGATGAGGCATTCTCTATACTGAGATCAGGACCTATCCAAGAATCTGGCTTCTAAAGTTAGTCAGCCATATCACAATCCCAGACTTTAGCCTCTACTACAAAGCTGTAATCATCAAGACAGCATGGTATTGGCACAAAAACAGACACATAGACCAATGGAATAGAATAGAAACCCCAGAACTAGACCCACAAAAGTATGGCCAACTAATCTTTGACAAAGCAGGAAAGAATATCCAATGGAAAAAAGACAGTCTCTTTAACAAATGGTGCTGAGAGAACTGGACAGCAACATGCAGAAGAATGAAACGAGACCACTTTCTCACACCATTCACAAAAATTAACTCAAAATGGATAGAGGACTTGAATGTGAGACAGGAAACCATCAAAACACTAGAGGAGAAAGCAGGAAAAGACCTCTCTGACCTCAGCCGCAGCAATTTCTTACTTGACACATCCCCAAAGGCAAGGGAATTAAAAGTAAAAATGAACTACTGGGACCTCATGAAGATAAAAAGCTTCTGCACAGCAAAGGAAACAATCAGCAAAACTAAAAGGCAACCAACGGAATGGGAAAAGATATTTGCAAATGACATATCGGAAAAAGGGCTAGTATCCAAAATCTATAAAGAGCTCACCAAACTCCACATCCAAAAAACAAATAACCCAGTGAAGAAATGGGCAGAAAACATGAATAGACACTTCTCTAAAGAAGACATCCGGATGGCCAACAGGCACATGAAAAGATGCTCAACGTCGCTCCTCATCAGGGAAATACAAATCAAAACCACACTCAGATATCACCTCACGCCAGTCAGAGTGGCCAAAATGAACAAATCAGGAGACTATAGATGCTGGCAAGGATGTGGAGAAACAGGAACCCTCTTGCCCTGTTGGTGGGAATGCAAACTGGTGCAGCCACTCTGGAAAACAGTGTGGAGGTTCCTCAAAAAATTAAAAATAGATCTATCTTATGACCCAGCAATAGTACTGTTAGGAATTTACCCAAGGGATACAGGAGTACTGATGCATAGGGGCACTTGTACCCCAATGTTTATAGCAGCACTCTCAACAATAGCCAAATTGTGGGAAAAGCCTAAATGTCCATCAACTGATGAATGGATAAAGAAATTGTGGTTTATACACAATGGAGTACTACGTGGCAATGAGAAAGAATGAAATATGGCCCTTTGTAGCAACATGGATGGAACTGGAAAGTGTTATGCTAAGTGAAATAAGCCATACAGAGAAAGACAGATACCATATGGTTTCACTCTTATGTGGATCCTGAGAAACTTAACAGAAACCCATGGGAGAGGGGAAGGAAAAAAAAGAAAAAAAAAAGAGGTTAGAGTGGGAGAGAGCCAAAGCATAAGAGACTCTTAAAAACTGAGAACAAACTGAGGGTTGATGGGGGGTGGGAGGGAGAGGAGGGCAGGTGATGGGCATTGAAGACGGCATCTTTTGGGATGAGCACTGGGTGTCGTATGGAAACTAATTTGACAATAAATTTCATATAATAAAAAAAATTAAAAAAAATAAAAGTTCTCTTACAAGAAAAAAAAAGTCAGCTATGTATGATTCTTTTTCTTTTTAATGTTTTAAGGTTGATTTTTTTTTTTTTTTTGAGAGAGAGAGAGAAAGAGACAGAGAGTACACAAGCAGAGGAGGGGCAGAGAGACAGAAAGACAGAATCTCAAGCAGGCTCCATGCCATCAGACTAGAGCCTAATGTGGGTCTTGAACTCATGAACTATGAGATCATGACCTGAACAAAGGTCAAGAGTTAGATGCTTAACTGAATGAACCACCCAGGCACCCCCAGGCATGCATGATTCTTCTTTTTTTTTTTTTAATGTTTTTATTTATTTTTGAGACAGAGAGAGACGGAGCATGAGCAGGGGAGGGGCAGAGACAGAGGGAGACACAGAATCTGAAGCGGGCTCCCGGCTCTGAGCTGTCAGCACAAAGCCCGATACAGGGCTCGAACTCACGGAGTGTGAGATCATGACCTGAGCTGAAGTCAGACGCTTAACTGGCTGAGCCACCCAGGTGCCCCAAGCCATGCATGATTCTTCAAAATCAATACCAAGTCTTGCAAGAGGACCTTAAGTAGTAGTAGTTAGGTTTCTCCAGATATCATTGAGATAAACTGATTAGTGTTAATTTATATAGAAAGAGAAATTTTTTTAGAAATATATTATGACATCTCATGAAATCCAAAGAAATGTTGAACCATTAGGCCTTCTAAATGTAGAAAGCAGGAAAGACAAATCCTAGATGCAGGGATTTCTGGCTAGCTCTTTAAAAATTCTCACTTGAGTGACAATTCCCAATTTCCAGCATGTCTGTTAGTTCAAATTCTAAATTTCTAATGAAGAGAATCTCATTGACCTCGTTTGTCTTGGTGTTGGTCCCCCTTTAATCAACTGTGGTCCACAAAGTGATCATAACAATATGACTTGAGAGGGTG
Source organism: Acinonyx jubatus (assembly GCF_027475565.1). Classification (NCBI taxonomy): domain Eukaryota; kingdom Metazoa; phylum Chordata; class Mammalia; order Carnivora; family Felidae; genus Acinonyx; species Acinonyx jubatus. The sequence continues at coordinate 36,408,233 of NC_069385.1, forward strand.
TCCCCTGGTGAACATTCCAAGAGAAAGGGAATTCAGATAAGCTGGGGCTGGGCAGATAGATCAAAAATATGTTAAATAATGATCATCCTGATGAACTGACTCAGGGAAGCACTTAAAACTGATGATCTGAGGATTAATGCGAAAGACTAGACACAGTGTTCATACATTCCAGATTCTGCTGCTCTAGTTCCTGTGCTCTTTTAGTATTTTATCAATTCTATACACAGTATCCTTCTAATAAATTCCCCCTGTTTATTTTATTTTTATTTTATTTTATTTTAAAGTTTATTTATTCTGAGAGAGAGAAGGAGAGAGATTGGATGTGGGCAGATAGAGAATTATAAGAAGGCTGTGCACAGATAGTACAGAGCCCCATGTGGGGCTCGAACTCACAAAACTGAGATCATAACCTGAGCTGAAACCAAGAGTCAGATGCTTAACAGACTGAACCATCTAGGCATACCCCTTTTTACTTTAATTAGCATTTTTATGTGTTGCTTGCAACCAAGGGACTCTAAATGATACAGAGATTGGTAGCAGAAGCAGCTGTAATGTATTATAGTCCCAAAATGAAACTGGAAGATTGACTCCATTCTGCTCTCTTGACTTTGACTTCCAGACCATTTCTGAGATAGCCCTGGGAAGGGTTTGGGGACTATCCCACTTTTATAACCCTTCTATAGTTTGTGAGATTTGGGATTATTTTAGAATTTGAATAATCTAATACTTTGTCATTTGTCAGGCTTTGTTTTCTCTAGAAATACAACTCAAACTTTTTCCCATTGTTTGTTTGTGTCTATTTCTATTTCGTGGACCTATCGACTAGATTTCAAAACAAGTGATATTGCAGAATCAAACCCTTTGATTCTAATGCTGGCCTAGAAGTCTCTGTTCCTTATCAGTGGCTTTGAGACTGGGTGTTTGGACCTGTCCATCAACATAATGGCCTCCATTTTGTCCGGTGCCTTGGGGCAATCTGAAACAATTGCCTGGCAGTATGATCTTTAAGGTCCTTGACTACAAGCAATAGAAATTGACTCTGGTTTAGGCAAAAAGAAAAACATTTTTAAGCAAATTGAAGAGTTCACGGATCCTATCAAAAGTTAAAACTATCACATTTACAATCTAACAATGCAGCAGGAAGTAATTAACTATTTTGTGTAAGCATTGTTAACTACTGAAATGAATGAATGCCATCCATTTTATTTTTCTTACTCCCTTTGTCTTACTGTTCTCATATTTTAAGTTTCCCACAGAGAGGATGTGGTTCTAGCTTTGGTCATCATTCTAACTCTTTGCTTAGGTTTATTTTTTTCAATAAAGGAATTTAATTGCAATGTAAAACAATATACATATTCTTTTTAACACTTTCTATAAGTTTCAAGATATAAAATAATTTTTAAATTAAAGAAATATAGGGCTGATTTTCTGAATCTTTCCATATTTCCACTTGACATAAAATAGGAAATTCTGCATTCCATTTTAAATGCTGGAAAAAAGTTTGTCCATTCTTCTTCCCTACTTGCTTTTCCCATAAGAGAAGCTTCTTTTGTGACAACATTGGGATAAAGGTTCCTGTGTGGTTTTACTTTTTTCTCTCTCTCTACCCATCTGTTTCTCTCTCCTGCTCCCAGGAAGATCACTTATTCTCTGCTCCACCTTTAATTGGTAAGTATAGCCAAATTAAGGCCCAAGACCTGTTTTTTAGAGATAGTCCTGAAAGTCTGACTTGTGAAAGAGGCTGTGAGTTTTCCTAAATTTAGAATCTGAAACTCCAACTCTCTCCACTGCCAATTCCAAACTCTAGACTCAGGAGAAGGTGATTGGAGGATCCAATTCTAGTTAATAGTCACAGATATGTTCTCTAGCCTAGCTATACCAAAAGAAACAAACAACAAATAAATACAAGAGTCATCATTTTGCTTCTTATGTCTGTTTTCAATTTTGTTTGTTCCTAAAAGGGAGGTATGATAAGCCCCATTCAACACTCCAACAAAAGCTTTAAAAGCTTTTGCTGTGGCTCTTCTAAAAGTAGATTTTCCACAAATAGGACAAAAAATAGATCCATCAGTAAGGTACAGTTATAATCAGACTTCAATATATGTAAAGTTAAGATAACATGAAGTTGAAAATAAAATGCTGAGGAATAAATATAACCAAGGAGATGAAAGATTTGTACACTGAAACTATAACACATTGATCAAAAAAATCAAAGAAGACACACACAAATGGAAAGAGACCTTGTGTTCATGGATTGGAAGAATTAATACTGTTAGAATGTCCATTCTACCCAAAGCAAGAGCAATCTACAATCTACAAATTCAGTGCAATCCCTATCAAAATTCCAGTAGCATTTGTCCACAGAAATAGAAAAAACAATTTTAAATTTGTATGGAACTACCTAACACTCCAAATAGCAAAAGTAATCCTGAGCAGGAAGAACAGACCTGGAGGAATTATAATTCCTGATTTCAAATTCTATTACAAAGCTATAGTAAGCAAAATATTATGGTATTGGTATAAAAAGACATACATACCAATGGAACAGAATAAAGACCTCAGAAATTAGCCCAGACATATCCAGTCAACTAATTTTTGATAATAGGCCAAGAATATACAATAGAGAAAGAATAGTCTCTTCAATATATGGTATGGGGAAAACTGGATATCCACATGAAAAGAGTAAATTAGGCCCTTATCTTACACAGAAATCAACTCACAATGAACTAAAGACTTAAACATAAGATCTGAAACTATAACACTCCTAGAAGAAAACATAGGGGAAAAGCTACTTGATAATAGTCTTGGGAATGATTTTTAGATCTGACACCAAAAATACAGGCAATGAAAGCAAAAATAAACAAGTGGGACTACATCAAACTAAAAGAGTTTCTTCTCAGCAAAGGAATCATAAAAAAATGAAAAGAGAACCTACAGAATGGGAGAAAATATTTGCAAATCATCCACTGGATAAGAAGTTAATACCCAAAATACATAAGGAACTCAGACAACTCCACGGCAAAAAAACAAATAGGCCAATCTAAAAATGGGTAAATGAGGAGTGCCTGGGTGGCTCAGTCGGTTAAGCGTCCAACTTCATCTCAGGTAATGATCTTGTGGTTCATGAGTTTGAGCCCTGCGTGGAGCTGTGTGCTGAGAGGTCAGAGACTGGAGCCTGCTTCAGATTCTGTGTGTGTGTCTCTCTCTCTGCACCCCCCCCCCCCAACTCACACTGTCTCTGTCTCTCTCTCTCAAAAATAAATATTTAAAAAAATGGATAAATGAACCAATAGTCATTTTCTCAAAGAAAACACATAAATGCACAACAGGTATACGAAAAGATACTCAACATCACTAATTACCAGAAAATGCAAATTGAGACCACAATGAAATATCACCTCAAACATGTTAGAATGGCTATTACCAAAAAGTCAAATGATAACAATTGCTGGTGAAAATGTGGAGAAAAGGGAACCTTTGTACACTGTTGGTAGAAATGTAAATTGGTAAAAGAATAATGGAAAACAGTATAGATTTTCCTCAAAAAAATTGAAAAAAAAAAAATAGAACTACCATATGATCCAGCAATCCCAGTTCTGGGTTTATATTCAAAGGAAATAAAAATAACATCTCAAAGAAATAGCTGCACTCTCATGTTCACTGCAGCATTATTCACAGCAGTCAGGATATGGCAACAACCTAAGTCTCCAATATATATGTATATATCTATATATATTACATATATGTAATATATGTAATCATATTACATTTGATTCAGCCTTAAAAAGAAGAAAATCCTTCTATTTAGGACAACAGGGATGAACCTGGAGTATATTATGCTAAGTAAAATAAGCCAGACCCAGAAAGATAAATATCACATAATCTCATGTATATGTAGAATCTTAAAAAAAAAAAAGATGAAGTCATTAATACAGAAAGTAGAATGATGGTTACTAGGGAGAAAGGGTAGACATTGATCAAAACGTGCAAACTTTCAGTTATTAGATGAATAAATTCTGGAGACCTAATGTATAACATGCTGACTATAGTTAATAATAATGTATTGCATACTTAAAATTTACTAAGAATTAGATCTCAAATGTTCCCACCACACACACAAATAGGTACTTACTTGAGGTGATGGATATGTTTGTGATTCTATTAATGATTGCATTCATCATTTCACAATGTATACATTTATCAAAATATCAAATTGCTTATCTTAAAGTTTTATTTTTCAATCATGCCTCAATAAAGCTGGAAAAAATAATATGTAGCTGATTCTCAAAAATGATTCAATTCCAAAAATTAGCAATTCTTTAGGTTCGCTGGTAGTATGTAAAAGAAAGTCAAACTGTGTTTCAAGTCAATTGCTCTTCTGGTAACCAAACTATGTGCATTTATAAAATATTGTACTTGGAATTTTATTTATAATACTACTTTATTTCAAACAAAATAGGACTTTGTAGAGGTCATACAGATATGTCTTGATTCTACTATAGAAAAGGTTCTTCTTCTTCCTTAAACTCTATCATTATATAGAATAATATATAGCATAAAGGATTCATGCAGTAGAGATTTACAAAGTGACAAGAAGAAGGAATGTACATTTTTCTTAGTATCTTCACAGATATGCCCTTATAGGACTAGTAGTGTAAGACTTAGCATCTAATGTTTCTCTGTACTGTTCAGTAAGGAATTTGAGAGCAATATTTCCTCTAGATTAAGTGCTACAAAATACACAGTCCTTGATTGTCATTACCAATTCAATACCAGTAGTCTAGAAATATAGTACATGTGACTGAATTCTAAGGTATGAACTATAAAATATTACTCAGGAGAAAAATATTTAGCCTTTTTATGTGGTCAATATTTACTTCAAACACAGAGTAAGTAATGCTTTGGGGATTAAAGGCCTGGATTTATAGTCCTACTTCAACTGAGAAGTCTCTCAGTGAGACAAATGCCCAAGCATTGGCCCATGTCCAGGTCTGGTCATGACTTTACTGTTATCTTGAGGAAAAGAAAAGGAGGGTAGAGGCAGAAATTAACCTGGGTCAGTTTCAGATTATTCAATTAGATACAATAAATATGTAAAGGCCGTTCATTTGTTCTTTTAGAAAATATTCTTAGCACAGTGCTTGGAGCTATGAAGTGCATGCAGCTCAATTAGACACAGATCTTTCCCTTTAGAATTTTAAATCCAGAAACAGAAAAGAATACAAAAGGCCACATAATAAGAGATGGTTGGCTACTGAGACTTCTATGAAAGAAGAGATATTTGAAAATAGTTTAAAGATCAAAAAAAGGCTTCATAGAGGTAAAAGAATTAAAGCTAGAACTTAAATGATGAATGTGGGAGACATTATTTTTCCCCACCCAGTATCTATTTGCCTCTCTCTGAGGAATCACTTCCTACATCACTGTCCATCCAGCTGTTTTACATTCAGTGTCAGAGTGGGGCTGTCTAAGCTGGCCAGGAAGAGCCCTACAGTCATCTGATCACTAAGGTTGTTCAGGGATGGATGGGTAACCCAGTCAGAATGCTGAGAAACATGTACAATAGCAATCTTTTCCCATTGGAAAAGGGACACGGTCCTTAAAAATGAGGTTCTCTTTGCTCAGACGACAGGATTCACGGCAGAAGCACTGGAATGTGTAACTTCAGGCGAGGCGCTGGAGGCCTCCACTTCCATACTAAATGGATTGGACTTGGCAAAAAAAAAATTATTTTTGTGTGAAAGATTCTGCTATAGAATACCAAAAGGCAGATGACATTTGCCATATTTTCAAGGAGATTATGGCTTTCCAGGGTGCCTGGGTGGCTCAGTCAGTTGAGTGTTGGACTCCTGATTTTGGCTCAGGTCATGATCCCAGGGTTGTGGGATTGAGTCCCGTGTTGGGCTCCATGCTAAGTATGGAGTCTGCTTAAGATTTTCTCTCTCTCTCCCTCTGCCCTTCTCCCCTGCTCATTCTCATTCTAAAATTAAAAAAAAAAAAAAGATTATAGCTTTTGTTTTTACATTTGCCTGATGCTTTTAAATGTTTTTCAGTTATAATGTGTCTATTAAAAATTGAGTTAGACCACAGAAGTTAGTCAGAGTCTAGATGTCTAAGTTTTCTTAAAGAAGGGTTCATGTTTCCAGTGAGAATTCAGACTAGTCCTAGACATAAGAGATTCCTGAGTCTGAGATGATATGGAAGCTTGGAAATAATAAGGTGAATTCCATAGCTCTTCAATCCTTTTAGGCTAAGTATATGCTTTAAGATCTGAGTAAGGTTTAGACTGGCTTTCAAAGGAAGGTAAGACAGAGTGGATAAACTCTGTCCATGGCTATTAAGCTCATGACATTTTTTGAGAAAATATCACATTGTCTACTGCTGGCAAACTACCATTAGTCAGTCAGCTCTGTGACTGAAGAGATCATACCTGTTTGGGGTTAGTAGAATATCTCCAATACTCAGCTCAGTGTCTGGCATATGGCACAAGTTCAATATCTATCAAATAAATGAATGAGTATATTGCTTTGGTTATTGCAACTTTATAACTTTAAATAGATAACTAAGCCCATATGCATATGTACTTTTTAATAAGTTTAATAAGTTAAAATGACAATAATAATATTAATAATATTAAACATCTGACCAGCTTAAGGATTAGACCATTACCACTACCTTTAAGGTCCTTGAACACATCTCTTTCCTTCTTCCCTACAATATTTGTAGTGACCTGATTGTGTTTCTTATTTCTTTGCTTATAATATTACATATTAATTGAAATAAACATTTGCATTAAGTGTAATTATATTATTTGTATTATTTTGTGACCTCTTTTATTCTTGTGTTTGAAATGCACTCATGTTGGTGTACACATTTGTATGTACAGTAATTTGTTTTTTACTCTGCATAATATTCCAGTGTAGGAATAGGCCCTGTTGTACTTAATCATTCTACTATTGCTTTTGATTATTTTAGTTTTTTTTTTAGTTTTATACACATTCATATGTTAACATGCACTAAATTCTTCCATACAGCAAAACATAATTAGTAACTCGGACTTTAATACTCTATATTCTTGCATCTCTCTTCTGTATCTTAGAAAAAAATAATTAGGCATCTCACTGCTAGGTGATAAAGAGCTTATAAAAGTGATAACTGCCTGGGAATTCCAGGATGGAATTCAGATTGTGACAAAAGAATCTAACTTATTATTATGTATAATACGTGTATTATGTATACAGTGGTTACATAAATGTATCATGTATTTATGTATAAATGCATAACATAACCATATTGAAGGAATTGGAGAAAAAGATAGCATTTTACTTGATGAATTCTTAGCTATGTCATGTGTACAAAAGACAGAGAAGGAAAGAAGAAAGAAAGAGGGAGGTAGGAAGAAGAAAGAAAGAAAGAAGAAAAGAAGAAGGAAGGAAGGAAGGAAGGATGGAAGGAAGGAAGGAAGAAGGAAATTGGATGCACTAGAAAGTAATGAAATCTAAAGTCATTCTTTTAAATGAAGTGAATCTGTAAATCTCTCACATTGTTATCTTTTCAATCCGTTTCTTTTAGATTTTTACTTGGGGTAGGGGGAGGTATAGTTTCTCAACAAACTGGCTTTAGGTAATAGGAATCTTGACTGAGGTGCAACACCCACCATTCTCTCTTCATCAATATATATATAAACACATTTATATAAATGTATATATATTTTCTGGCATTGGTCATTATTTTATGTGTGTATGTTGTTTATTTTTGTTGCTATCTCAGTCACTTTTCTCATAATCAATCTGCTATTGATAGTACAGAATTTTAGTAACCTGGACTTTGACTCAGTCTGGTGGTAACAGGTGAAAAAAAGTTTACAATGAACTATATATATATATACATATATATATATATATATATATATATATATATGACTGGTTAAGCAAAAGGTTTAATGCTCATGAAACTTATTTGGGTTAAAGAAATACATACCCTAAGTTAAATCTGTCAAACTAAAAAAATTACATTTAACATATATTTTAATATTTCATTTTTCTAATAGATTTTATTTTTCTAATACAATTTATATTTAATATATTTTTAAAAATTTTAGGTCTGAAAAGAAAGCCCTGATTTTTTCAAGAGTTTGGAACTTAATGTTTAATTTGTAATGAAAAATTGTTTTAAATCTTTAAAAATTTATTTTTTCTAATGCTTAGGATTCAGTTGTTTCTCAGACTCTAAAATGTTATCGCACTGATAGGTAAATGACATCCCTGATTATCTTTCAGATATAACAAATGTGTGAAAAAAAGAAAAGAACTGGTAAAGTGGGAATATCTTTTCTACAGGCATATTGCAGTTAAGTTGTTAAATAATGCCATATAAACATCAGAAGAAAATGGTAGGGTTATATCACAGGAATTTCACCATTTGGAGAGAGAACATGGAATATCTTTCACGAGGGAAGGGGTTCTATTTTCAATCAGTCACTATGGCTCAAAGAGAGGGCTTGAGTTCCACAGCAAGGGAAATGTCAGCTCAGGATTCACATGATGCCAACATCCACATCTATCCTCTTTGCAACATTCATGTTTCAACCTGTGCTCCTGCTCTGGGTGATCTGGCAATAGGCAGAACGCCATGGAAAAATATCCATCCATTTGAGTAAAGGTGAGCAGGTTAAGCTACCTAACCACCATTTACATTTAAAAATAAGCCCCAGGACACTGTTCCTAGGGAAACCCATTCTTAACTTAAGTCCTTGGGTTGAGTATCCCTCCTGTCCCATAAAGTAGCCTGCTTATTTCTATGGAGAACTTTATACATTAGATTATGATTCTTAAGCTGTGTGCATGGTCTGCTAAAATGTAACCTTATTTAAGGGCTATTTATATCCTCAGTGCCTTGTATTATGAAGGTAAGAGGCAGGTTCGATAAATGTTTACTGAAAAAAACAATTAAAAATTAGGGTAGCAACAAAGGATACCTACAATGATAAACTTACTTGGGAAGAAATGCTAACCTTGCTCTGAGTTTCATTCAAAAGAAGAATTAGAATGCTAGGAGGCAGGTACTTTGAAAATGAGGCCCTGATAAAGGCACACACTCATAGTTTGTGAGATACTCATACAAAGAGTGACTAGAGAAGGGAGAGGGTGTGGTTTAGCAATCTTTTTAAAGATATGCCGATGTGCATTTTGACAAGATATATAGTTTTATAGCAGGCTTTAATTTTCTTTCTGGATCATTAAAATAATTCACCCTTATTATAAATTAAGAAGCTACCTAATTGTATCTACAGTTGAAGATGAAGATCAAAGTCCTGCAAAGTGATCAAAGTGCTGCAAATAGGGAGCCAGATAGCCCTGGGGACACCTACAGTATGTATACTGTGAATTTGCCCATCAAACACCAATTTCTCCTTTTGTTGGTAACAGCACACTGACTTTCCTTGGAGACTTCTCTCCCAACTCTATTTTTGTGACTTAGCTGTGACAAGAGCCTAATAAAATTCCATGAATTTGACTTGGGTAACCAGCATATTCCGTGTCCTCAGTCACAATGACTGGTTGAGAGATGGACATGTGACCCAAGTTGAATCAATCAGAGCTTATCCTGGGACTTTTCCTGGTATGACTAGGAGGAAAGAGTCTCTTTCCATAGCACATGGATCTATGGAGATAGAAATTTTGAGTTGCCAGGTGTCACCACGAAAGCATGATCTCCCTGAAATGCAACTCATGCATGAGAATGTTGAACCCGATGCTCTGATGTTGTATGTTTGCTCAGAATCAGTTTATCCTGTAGCTAGAATTGATTCTTAACTCATCAATGACTTGAAACCATCAATTCCACATTTTAGTTAAGCCAATATTAGGGAGTAAGTCCTCTTTTCAAGGAAAGGCTTTTTATTATTATTATTGTTATTTTAGAAATAAGGAGGAGAAAGTTTTGGAAAATTAAGAGATTTAGATACCAGTCAAAATGATCCATCTCTAAGTTTAGTCTTCACTCAAGAAATACTCTGTCATATTCAAATATTAAAATGTTGGCTTTAAATCCCTGCTCTGCAGTTTATGAGTTTTTTGTTTGTTTGTTTTTGTGTTCAGCTAGTTCTGCTCAATGTTTAGGAAAGTAGCTACTGAGAGTTTAACAAAGGAATAGACATCTTGAGCAAAGCTTGTTTTTAGCTTTTGTTTTTTGTTTTTTGTTTTTGTTTTTGTTTTTGTTTTCTAACATTACTACTCTTAGGGCAGATACGATTGGCAGTGATGGCACTAGCTAGAACTCTATTGTTTCCTTTTAGGTGGGTTAATGCACAGGGCTGTCTCTGTTCTTTGGTAAAACCATTGAGGGGCAAGTTCAGGGTTTGAACAAGATCTTTCTCTACAAGAACTTTCCAAACACGTTTGAGTTATTGGCATAATGTGAAGTGCATCTTTCTGAGAGAGAGGCCCTCAGACACTGGTGACGCTTACGTGAGAACAAAAGCTTTTGGTCACAAGGATTTCTTCCTACTTTTCCTAAAAGAAAGGACAAAACGGCACGCACAGGATGTGGCCGCGAGTCGTGTGGAGCACACTACTTGAGTTGAGTTCTTGTCACTTGCAACCTATTCATTGCAACAGAGAGACTCCAGATAATAACCACTAAAGAATAAGCTGCCAAAGTTTTGTTTTTTGAGGTATAGTTGACAAAAAAAACGTTATGCTCACTTCAGAGAAGTCTTTTAATGAAGGGAGGAATTTGGTCAGATTAATACTTTTAGAAAGGTCAAGTAGATTTCACAGTGAGGGAGGAAGGAGGTTTTCAAGATTTGATAGTCTAAGAACTTTCACCCTCACGTAGGCAAGAGATGGCGGTGGCCTTCTTTATGTAGGTGCAATAGACTTGAGGAAACATAGAAAACTTGAGAAACATCCCAGCAATAGACCTGGATTTCCTCATTGACTGTGTGATAGAGGGTATGACACAGAGGAAGATGTCATTAACAAGACCCAGGATTCTGGCTTAAAAATTGGATGGAAGTTATTGCTATTTCCTGGGACAGAGAATATAGCAGGAGAGGCAGACAGTGGAGTTGTTTCTTCAAGCAAAAGAAACATTCAATTTTGGGCATGTTGAATATAAGATTTGAAAAATACCCAGAAGGTTTTATATAGGTCTAGTTATGGACCAGAGACAGATTTAGAAGCTATCACTATTCTGGTCAAGGTCAGGGGTCATCATATTGGACAGCCTTTTAATTGGTTTGTTTTTGATCAGCATTTCCTTTTCTGAGAATAAGTTGAAAACTTTTAGTAAAAAGATCAGGTTATTTCACATAATTTTAATTTGCCTATCACTCTTAAAAATGAGAATTAGTGGCAAACATGTAAAGTTTATTTCCCAAGAAAAATGTCATTTTTTATTTTTATGTTTTTGAAAATTTTAAAACCCAACACCACCGGGACTGTATTTTTTCCTGACAACAATTGGCGAGTTATGCAACAGCTGCTCTCCATGGGGCCCTTTGTCCAAAACACCTTGTTTCTTAGACTTGACCATGTGGTGCTTCTTATTACCTTCTACATTGCATTTAAGGTAGAAATTACATTTGAATATCCAAAATAAATGTGAACAAGAACACAACATTTAGAAATCACAGAAAAAGGGGGAACCTGGGTGGCTTAGTTGGTCTCATGCTGTCTGAATGGTTTGAGCCCCACGTTGGGTTCTGTGCTGACAGAGAAGAGACTGGAGCCTGATTCAGATTCTGTCTCCCTCTCTCTGCCCTTCTCCCACTCACACTCTGTCTCTTTCTCTCTCCAAAATAAATAAACATTAAAAAAAATAAAATCTTAAAAAAGTAGAGAAAAAGGAAGCTGAAAATTTGACCTAGAAGAGGTAAGTAGAAAATAGAATGAAAAGTTAAGGAAGCCAAGAAAAGAGAGTATTTCAAGGAAAAGAGTATGGCTATGAGTATAAAGTAAGATAAGGAATAAAAATGTTGAGAAGATATAGTACAGAGGGATACAGTAATAGGTGGCTTAGATAAAAACAGTAAAATGAAGGTGCTAGAAATTACAGAACTAAAAAAGTGATCTTTATTCAAGAGGAAAAAAAACAGTATTTCACTGACTTTTAATTTTTGATATTGCCACTCAAGCATATTAAAAATATAAAATTTGGTACTTATTCTAGATTTTGTTGTCTATGCTACTTCTCCTTTATTCTCAATTTTTAGCATTATACAGTTAGCATTTTTCTCATATCAACAATTGTCTTTAAAAACATGCTTTTTAGTGTCAGTGTAGTATATAATCATATGGATAACTTATGTAAATAACTTCCATTCTTTTACTTGAGGTTTTTTCCTTTTTTTTTTTTTTTTGCCATTAAAAGTAATAAAGGCTTCAATGACTGGTATAAATAGATCTTTCTGTTTATCTGATTATGTTTAAATGTAACATTTAATGTACCATTACTAGACCAAATTGATCTCAAGATAGATCACATAAGTTTGCAGTACATATAAGTGACTATATACTGCACCCTCAGCAATATGGGTTTTATGAATTAAATATATGGCTGTTCTCTGAGCTGTTGATTGCAGTTGACCTTTTTTTTTTTTAAGATTGTATTTTTAAGTAATCTGTATACCTAATGTGGGGCTCAAATTCAGAACCCCAAGATTAAGGGTCACATGCTCTATGAACTGAGCCAGCCAGGCACCCCAAGTGCTATTGGCCTTTGAACAACACAGATTTGAACTACACTGGTCCACTTGTAAATTTTTTTTTTTTTTTTTTTTTTTTTTGGTGTAAAAGCTTCATTGTTTCCACTTGGTCCCTAGCTTGGGAGAGAGCTCCAGGGTGGCTAAAAAGCTGCCCAATGGCTGCAGGGAGAGACTCAGGCAGAAGCCCTGACCTCAGGGGGATGCAAGGCTCTGGGCCCCGCAGGCTCCTAGTTGTGCTTGAGGGTGAGCTTTCGGAGAGATACTCTCCAGCCCAGCCTGCAGAGGGGAGCTGGGTGGCCGCCATCCCTGATGCGGTTCACCTCTCCTCCCGGAAGTGGCTCCTCCGACGTCCCAGAGGTGGGGTCTGCACCGGCAGATGCAAAGCGCCTGGGTCGGGTTCTTGTCCAGGACCGTGGCGGCTTCGGAGCGTCCTGGGTTTTACCCACTCATCTTGGGGAGGCTTCTGCACGCGCGGGAAGAGGGCGTGGCTTCAGAGCTGGGTTTTTGTCTTCAAGAGACGCTGGAAGGCCTCACGCTTCTCAGCAAACTCCCGAGGAAGTGACCGGCGCCTTCCAGAGCCACATCATCACGTTGGAAATGGAGACCCAGAGAGAGGTAGGTGTAGGAGGCCTGCAGATGCTCCTTGGGGGCAGGGGGCCGGGGGCGAGGGGTGGGGGGCTCCACCTTGGTGGAATAATTCTGATGAACCTGGGGCTCATGGTTGACTCGCAGTAAGGAGTTAAGTGCAAAAATCGGCCTTGGCTCGTCCTCGAGGCAGGGGATAGCTGAGAAGATGGCTCTCAAGGCTGTGACTGGGGAAAGAGATTGGAGAATGGTCTGAGGCTGGAAAAAGGGGCGTCCCCGGGTTTCTTCCCGCAACGCTGGTGAAACAAGAGACAGATGTGAAACAAGAGACAGATCGCCGGGAGCCCGCACCGCATGGCTATGCCCTGAACAACTTTGGAGAATGCTCAGTTGTTGTCTCTTAACATGTTGCTTCTCTCTCTGTCCCCTCTCTCCTTTCATTTAGGACGCAATGTAAACAGAAGACCTTTTCGCTATGGCTAAAATGTTTCTTCTGTTCTTAATGTTGAATTCTTTTTATGTCTCTGTAAATAGAGTAATATTTTCTTCTTCCTGTTTCCAGCTAACAGCCTTCTCTTAATATATGTCCAATCTTCTGTTTTGATTTTTAATGTTTATTTATTTTTGAGAGAAAGACAGAGCATGAGTGGGGGAGGGACAGAGAGACAGGGAGACACAGAATCCGAAGCAGGCTCCAGGCTCTGAGCTGTCAGCACAGAGCCCGACATGGGGCTCAAACTCACTGACCGTGAGATACTGACCGGAGCGGAAGTCAGACACTCAACCGACTGAGCCACCTAGATGCCCCTGTCCAATCTTCTGTTAAATCCAACTACTGAATTCTTAATTCAGTTATTGTTAGTTTTCAACTCTAGAATTTCATTTGATACTTTTTATAGATGGCCGTTTTCCACTGAAATTCTCCTTCTTGCTTTCTGTTTTGAACATATTAATCAAAATTATTTTATTATTTTTTTAAGTTTATTTATTTTGGAGAGAGAGAGACAGAGAGAGAGAGAGGGAGAGAAACAGATCGTGAGCAGGGGAGGGGCAGAGAGAGAAGGAGACACAGAATCCAAAGTGGTCTCCAGGCTCCGAGCTGTCATCACAGAGCCCAACACGGGGCTTGAACCCACAGACCCTGAGATCAGGACCTGAGTAGAAGTTGGATGCTTAACCAACTGAGCCACCCAGGTGCCCTGAATCAAAATTATTTTAAATTACATTCCTGATAACTCCATATGGACCTTTTTAAATTATCAAACCCTAGACATTGTGTTTAAAAAATTATAGAAGTTATGGTTGCTTTCCCCAATGACAAGGTTGACTTTTGCTTTTGTTTGGCAGTTAAAATGGGGGCAGATCACCTTAATCCAATCAGGGATTGAACTAATTTTGATCTGGCCTTCAATATTGGTAAGGCCTGTCTATTTATAGTCAACCTTTCTTTTAGGGAGTAGCATTCAGGGGCCCCAGCTGAAAACACTGGGTATTTACCCGAGCTCTTTCCCGTAAATGAAGGCCCAGTCTTCCCACCAATGAAACTGCTAAAAGTGCTGCTCGGTTTTGTCAGCTTCTAACCGATCACTTTGTAATTGGTGTCTCATACATCAACCCTGTACTATTTTTGAATGGGCAAAACCCTGAAGGGGGGAAATGGACAATTCATTTCTCTGTTTCCCTGGATGCCTTGCTAGCCCGAAATTCCAATTTTTATCTCACTAGTTATGTGAAACTGCTAAAACTTCAACTTGGCTTCTCTCCTCCTTAACCACCACCTATGTTCCGCTTCTCAGCCTCTCTCTTTGTGCCAGTTACTAATCCACAAATGCCTCGAAGAAAAAAGAAGTGTGGAGAGTTGGGTTCCCCTCATTGTGTTTCTCTGCTTTTCTGGACTTGGCCTTTCAGGTCCCGACTGCCCTGATGGCTCTTCTGTTCCTTAAAACAGAGTTTCAAAAAACCATTCACTTTTCTAGTTGCCCTTTGTAAGAGAGCTGGCCAGATATAAGCTCATAGCCAGAAACAGAAGTCCTTCAATATTTTTATTTTACATATCAATTAATAAATTCTCTTTATACATCTAGGACATCAGTTCTTAATTTGAGTATGTGCTTCCCCACCCCCATTTTGTTAAAGCTTCTTTGTGATTTATAGACATAATTCCTATCTCTGTTGTCAAATCTATTAATCTTTTCCTTTAAGACATTCATTATTGCTTAGAAACAAATTCTTTCCTGGGGCGCCTGGATGGCTCAGTCAGTTAAACCTCCCTGATACCAGTTCAGGTCATGATCTCACAGTTCGTGGGATCAAGCCCCATGTAGGTAGGGGCTCCCCCTGTCAGCACAGAGCCTGCTTGGGATTCTCTCTCTCCCCCACTCTCTGCCCCTCCCCCCCATACTTTCTCTCGCTTTCGAAATAAATAATAAACCTTTAAAAAAAAAAAAAGGAAAAGGAAAAGAAAAAATATTTCCTTACTTTCTCCAGACATTTCTCTACTTTTCCTTTGTTTTATTTTTATTTAAATTTAATTTTTAAATTTATCTAGATTTAATTTTGTTGCATAGAATTTTAGGAAACTAACTTCTATTTCATAAATTATTTAACAACTATTTGTTGAATAAAACATTCTTCTCTACTGCTTTGGGATTTCACCTTTTTCATGTAGTAAATTATTGCTTGTACTCTGGTTTGCTTCTGAGCCCTCATTAATCTGATTATTATTACACTTGTAATCTGCTGTTTTAGTTGCTGAACTTGAGTCATCCATTTTACTAACTGGTGATTCAAATGCCGTCTCAATGCCTTTTTTTGTCAATTCTGTCTTGGCTGTTCATGTCAGGGTTTCCTTGCCCTACAGTGTCAGAAGTGATTAGGATCTAGACTAAAGTAGTAACAGTGGGGATACAGAGCAACAACAGAAGACTGTGATATTGAGTATTGCCACATTTTAGAAGGCTTGAGGGATTTGGAGGCCGGAGATGGCCTTTCCCCTGATGCAGCCTTCTGATTTAGGAAACTGGGAGAATGATAGTCTCATTAACTGAGATTGGAAATGTAGGAGAATCAGATTGTGACACAAACCAAGGGTCATCTGTTCAAAGAGCAGAAGCAGGGTATTATACATAACTGTAAGATATTGGTGATGTTTCAAAAAGGCTTCATTGGCTACTAGGATAGAAAGTTGATTTGGGAAAACTGAAAAACAAAAACAAAAACAGCAAGTGAAGTCTAGCTTGGATTAGGTATGAAATGAAATTTGTTGTAGCACCAGTTCTAAAAGATGTGTGATTTTTAAGGAGCAGTCCACAGCAGCCTGTTTTATATATTCTGCCAAGTAAGATATGCTGTTAGGCTATAAACAATGTTTGCACTGGATTAAGGAGCCTGAGTTTGGGACGAGGAGTACAGAAGCAGACTGATCAAATTTGGGAGATGTGGGGGCAAAAGAGTTGCAAGTGAGGAAGTAGAAGCTACTAGTGAAAAACTTTTAACATGACCCCATAAATTCTAGTTTTGTAAAGAAAGAAATGAAACCAGGCAGATTATTGCAAATGTCAAATATGATTCTAAGAGCTGAAAGAGTTTTGCAAGCTCTGTCTCAAACTAAGTCTATGCTTTTATTGCTTGGTTATTTATGTGAAGGATATGGTGGAGCTGGGGTGAGCCCCGACCCCCTCTGTCTGCCTATGCCGTCTGAAGCCTGAGGCCATAAGTTTCTCAACAGAGAGCCTGGAGTCCAATTTGTAAGGAGAATGTGCAGCTTCTTAGTATCTTTCACCTGTATGTATACCAACTAGTCTTCCTTTACTCATCCTTAAAGAAACTTAGAAAATATCAGCTTGAGTTGTATACACTAGGTCTGAAACACTGTTTCTGCTAAATACAAAGAATAGAGAGAGGGAGAATTTTTTAAGAGATCTGTTTCAACCAGGCTCCTCTGGCTTCCTTTGACTTCAGGCATTTTCCCCAGTTAAAGTTTGGACCACAGAATCAAAACTGCAGAATTTTAGCCTGGGAAGAAATTGTTTAATTTATTTGACTCCTTCTACTTTTTTTTTTTTTTCATTTAATAATTGAACCAAATTAGGCACAGAGAAGTTAAGGCTGAAGTCACCTCTACATCAAAAGCAGAGCCAAACCCAGGAAACTGTTCCCTTGCAACAGATTTAGATACTTTCACTATACTGTGGTGATTAAAAAATTCATGTTAATTTACTGGATTAATTTACTGTTTCACTTTGCATATTGTACCCCTCCCCCACCGTCCTTTAAGATTCAGCAAAATTTTTAATGTGGAAGAATAAAAACTGGTTTCGATCCTCTCTTTTCAGAGTATCAGATTTCTCAAAAGAGCTGACACAAAGCACTTTTGTAACCAAATTTAATATGAAAGCACTGAGAGTATGCAAATAAGGCACAAAGCCAAATTTTAGAAATGAACTAAAGAGATAAAGAATTAACATGGTGCCATTTTTAAGATTAGACTCTCATCCTGTATTCCTGTTCCTTTCTGGTTTTGAAAAGCCACAAGCAACTCTCACTCCAGTCTTGCTGCTGTTGGCTGGCAACAGACAGAGCGAGCTGCTAATCAGCTCTCATTTTTTTTTAGCATTGTCTGTTTAGACATGCTCACCACCCCCCCCCCATCCTGTTCTACTTCAGCATCAGAAGGAAATGAAGCCACAATGAGAACAAAAAGAGCTGTCACACCTTTTGTCCCCTGCCTCCTCCTTCCCTCTTCACAGTCTTACCCACATAGAGCTACTCCACCCCAGTTGGACTGTAGTGTGACATCCCTGCCTGCCTGAGGGAGGAATGAGAAGGGGAAACTACAGCTGCAGACAAGTGACACCCAGAAGCCAGGAGCTTCTGTAAGTACCAGGTCTGCACAAGACCCAAGTCAGCGCAATGGCAATGACGCTGGAGGAATTCGTTCACTCCCTTGACCTCAGGACCCTTCCCAGGGTTCTAGAAGTCCAGTCGGGCATCTATTTTGAAGGTAAGCACTCTCCTATCTCTTGGCTGGCTAGAAAGTTCTCATAAGATATGTACTCTTGGAAACCAGAGGGGGAAATTTTAATAGAAAATATGTGAGTTCCTTTGAAAGGAAGGTGATCACAAAAGAGAGAAAGTAACTGACAAAACAGTCACAATCTAAGAGTGCTAGAGAAGAGAAACTAATAGGACTCTGGGGTAGATAGGGAAAAGGAATGGAGTGAAAAGCGTGAGCTTTCTGGAGGCCTTCAGATAGTCCAACATGAGTGGTAAATTATTTCTGCCTCTTTGAAATGGGTTATACTCCAAGAGTGAAGAGTCGCTATCCATGTTTATATTTCTAGGATATAAAAAAAGTATTTTTTAAAAACAAAAACAATTATTAAAAGCACAGTGTTTAGAAAGAAAAACTAACCAAACTCTGAACCACTTTGCAATGTTGCTTATGCCAACATTTCTCTCACTTCTTCTGGAGTGGCCTAACTCCTAACTCTTTAGATAATGACATTCTTATTTGAAGGCATAGAAATTAATATCTACTAATTGCAAGATAATTTTTAAGAATCTGTATTGAAAAATCAGAGTTTCATTAAGATTATTTAATAAGTTAGTGTGCTTCGATGTGACTTATGATGTTAGTTCAGTAGAAAAATGTTAAAGCCTATTAACAGGTACCCTAGAATCTTTAAGGAATTACTTTGAATACATGCAAGACAAAGAGTTATTTTCTAGGAAAATATATATTTTTGGTCACAAGAGTGGTAGGGTTGAGGCAGTAATAGAATTAGATCCAGACAAACTACTGGAAAATTAAGGTAAATAACTTCTGGCAGTCCAATCTTTCTCATTCAAGACAAAATAATGTGTTACATATATATTATTATATTATGCAATAAAAATTGACAAATATCAGACCTAGTTCATACACACACACACACACACACACACACATCTCTGCTATATCAGCTTAGCACTGGATTTTGTTTAATTCATTTGTCAATTGATTATACGGAATCAGACCGTATTTTTCCATGTATACAATATTAAGAAATGTATCTTTGTTCCTACGCCAGCCCCAAATCATTTTTTTTTTGGTTTCATCGTTTGTGTTTTTGAAGCTTTGCATACGAAATTACAGAGATATTTTTATTATTGTATACCAACTTTACAGTTTTATATTTCTCATTTAGTTTTTAAACCATTTGGAGGATTAGATATGGTATAGAGGGATCCAGTTTTAGATTTTTCCATATAATAAATCTGCTTTCCCAGTACCATTTGAGAAGCTAGTCATCCTTTCCCAATTGATTTATGTGGCTACTTTTACATCATATTAGGTACTCACATCTGGATCAGTCTGTCTCTGAAATATTTCTTCTATTCCATCAGGCTGTTTTTTCTTGATTGTGCCCAAATCACCCAATGTGTGTAACAATGGTTCCAGGCTAAGTGTTAAAATATATTTCATGTATAGACCAGTCCCTTGTTTCTACTCCTTTTTTCTAAGTTGACTTAGCTGTTCATAGACCTTTTAATTATGTTTTTAGAGAAATTAGTTACTTAAGAAATCCTACTAGAATTTGCATTAGATTGTATTGAGTTTATAGATTAACTTGAGAAAAATTGACATCTTTATGTCATCTTACAAAAGAATATAGCATGTCTCTCCATGTGTTCCGACCATCTTCATTCTTTACTACGTCACTACTATGTTACACTTCAATTAAGAGAAAAGAGTGAACAACTTGATGAATTTTCACAAGTAAACACATTTGTATAACCACCACTGTAGTCAAGAAATAGAAAATTGCAAATATTCTGAAAGCTCTAGTTTGTGCCCTTTCTCAATCATTATCCACCATCTTCTCTGTAGGTAACCATTATCCTGACTTTTGTCCATTTATGAACTTACACAAATGAAAAATTATAGTATGTATTCTTTCTGGTTGGCATATATGTTCAACATTATCTTTGTAAAATTAACCCATGATATTCTATATAGTGTGTATAATAGTCTGTTGGATAAATATACCACAATTTGTTTATCCATTCTATTGCTAACGGACATTTGGATTATTTCCACTTTGGAGCTGTTACCAGTAATGTCATTAACATTCTTGTCCAAGTGTGTTCACTTGTATGTGCATTCAGTTGGGTATATGAATAAGTGGAGTTGCCATGTCATATGCTATGTATATGTTCAGCCTTGATAGATAATGAAAAACAATTTTTCCAAGTAAGTAGTTATACCAATTTATATTCCCACCAGCAGTCTATGAAAGTCCCAATTAATCCATGTCTTTGGTAGCACTTGATGTTATCAGTCTTAGTAATTGCAGTTATTCTGTGAAGAGCATAAGGGTAGCTCATGGTTAGTTTGCATATCCCTGGTGACTAATGGCCTTTTAGAAATGCTGTTTTTTTTAAAGATTTTATTTTTAAGTAATTTCTAAACCTAACATGGGGCTCAAACTCACATCTCTGAGATCAAGAGTCACACGCTCCACCGACTGAGCCAGCCAGGCACCTAGGAAATTCTATTTTGTGAAAGACATTGTTCATGTCGGTGGCTCATTTCTTTATTGGAGTTTATAAATTTAAATACATACATATGTGTATATATATGCATTTATATGTATGTATATGTGTGTGTGTGTGTGTGTGTGTGTGTGTGTGTGGAGAAAGAGAGAGAGAGAGAGAGAGAGAAAGAGAGGGTCCTGACCCTTTATCAGTTTTTGTCAGTTACCTGTGTTGCAAATGTCTTCTCTCAGTCCATAAATTGACATTTCATTTTCTAAATGTCACCTTTTGATGAATGGAAGTTTTTAATTTTAGTGTTAATGTAGTCAGTTTATAATTATTTTCCTTTTTGTGTGTTGTCAGAATTTTCTTTATCCTAAGTTCATGAAGACATTCTCTCAGCATCTATTCCATTTGTTTACTCCCTCCTTTAGATCTGTAATCTACTAAAATTGATTTTTTTTTGTATATTATTTGAGGTTGAGATTAGTGTTTATTTTCTCTTCTATGGAGCCAATTGGTGCAGTGACTTTTATTGAAAAACTGCCTTTTTCCTACTGCCTTACTGGGCTACATTAGTCATTAACAGTGTCCATACATGTGTGGGTCTCCTTCCACAGCATCTATTCTGTTCCATTCAACTAATTGCTATTCTTACATTAATTTCACCCTATCTTAGTTAAAGCAGGTTTGCAACAATACATAATTTAGGTTATGTTATGTATGATGATACGCTCTAAGACCTGTGGTTCTCAAACTTGGTTGCACACGAAACACCTGGGAAATATCGAAAATATCGATGCCTAGGTCTCTCCTCAGAAGATAAGGATTTAATTATGTGATAAGTGCGGTGTCACCATCAGGTTTTGGAAAATCTCCCTGATGATTATAACATGCAGCCAAAATTGAGAATTATAATGTAGAATAAGTTCTTCCAATTTATTATTCTCTTTCAGGTTAGGCAGTGTGAATTTTCATATATATTTCATGTACATTTAACTTACCAACTTCCACAAAAATGTTCTTGGCATTTTGCTTAGCAATGCCTTGGTTTAGAGAGAATTGGCACCATTTAAAATTTTTTTTTAATGTTTATTTATTTTTGACAGAGAGAGACAGAGCATGAAGGGGGAGGGGCAGAGAGAGAGAGGGAGACACAGAATCCAAAGCAGGCTCAGGTTCTGAGCTGTCAGCATAGAGCCCAACATGGGGCTCGAACTCACGGACCATGAGATCATGACCTGAGCCAAAGTGGGACACTCAACTGACTGAGCCACACAGGTGCCCCAAATTGGCACCAATTTAAATTAAGTCTTCTGATCCATAAACCTGGTATAGCTATCTAGTTATATAGATCTCTTTTCATTTTATAGCTTTTTTGTGTGTGGAGTTCTTGCACTTCCTTTTATTCTTAATTTGATTTTTTTTTCATTCCATTATAAATAGTACCTTTTGAAACTTTCATTTTCTCTTTGTTGTGTTTGTTGAATTCTAAAAACATATCTTTAGATTATTTTGGATTTGTTATATACACAGTCATGTATTTTATGAACATTGACAGATCTCATCTTTTCTTTCCAATTTTTTTTTTCAGTTAAAGAACTGATTAGTGTTTCTAATGTAATACTAAATAGGAGTAATGATAACCCCCCCATCTCTATTTACAACCACAGAAAATTTCAATAATTCATCTTGAGGTATGTTTGTTTTAAGTTAAAGAAGTATCCACTTTTCTAATAATAATTTTTAATCATGAATGTACATTTAACTCGTCACATATTCTTTCTGTGATTTTTGTGATGATTATGTTTTTTATATTGATTCATTTATAAAATGTTAAATAAGCATTTTCCATGAGGAATAAAACCAATTTGGTCATATAACACTAAATTTGGTTCACTAATTTTTTTTTCTTTTAGGATTTTTATATCTCTTTTAGAGAATGAAATTGGCTTATAATTTTTATTTCTTATAATGTCCTAGCCATGTTTTTGTACTGAGTTATGTTGAACTTAATAGAACTTCTTTGGGTAGAGTCTTTTTCAATTCTTTTAAAGATGTGCAAATATGGTGTTACTTCTCATTTAAATATTTACTAGTATTCTTAATGAAACCATTCTGAGCTGGAATTTCTAACATAGAGATCTTTTTAATTATGACTTCCAAGTTCTAAATAGTAAGGTCTTCCTATCTATGAGCAATGTTTCTCTCTCATTAAAACAAAAACAGAAAAGCAAAACTCATCTTCTAGATCATGTATTAGAGTTCAAGATAATGTTTCCTAGAATGCACACACTTACTTACATATGTGTATATACATTGCTATATTGACTAATAATCATATATCTTTTGTTTTCGCATTGATTATCACTGAAAGAAATGCAAGTAAATATCAACAGTACTAATGAACACTCATTAATTCTAATAGTTTATCTTTTTTATTTCATTGGCTTTCCTAAAACCAATAGATACTGATATTATTAGAAAGTATCAAGAGTTGCATCACTTTCCTACTATATTTTACAACCTTTTTTTTTTCTTACCTTCACAGTAGGCCAGGGCCTCCAGTAGTATATAAACAGTAGTGAAAATCCTTGTCTAATTCCTAATCGTAAAGGAAATGCATCAAAAATTCCTTCTTTTTAAGTGTAATGTTCTAAAATTGGTATTCAACCTGGGGCGCCTGGGTGGCTCAGTTGGTTAAGCATCCAACTCTTGATTTCGGCTCAGGTCACGATCTCATGATTTGTGAGTTCGAGCCCTGCATTGGGCTCTGTGCTGACAGCATAGAGCCTGTTCAGAATTCTCTCTCTCTCCTTATCTTTTTGCCGCTCCCCTGCTTGTGCTTTAGTTCTCAAAAATAAATAAGTAAACTTAAAAAATTAATAATAAAATTGGTATTTAACCTTCACTAAATTGAGGAAGTTTTCATCTATTTCCTGCTTGCTAGGTGTTTTCATAATAAATATATATTGAACCCAATGAATATTTTTCTCTTCATTGATAAGATAATAATGTACTTTGGCTTCTTTAGTCTGTTAATACACATTACCTTTAAAGATTTTTTTGAGTTGAAGAATCCTTTCATATTACATCCACATTTTCAAAATACAATGTAGAAATTTAATATTATATTTAAGATTTTTGCATTTAATCATAATTGAAATGAACTAATAAATTCATCTGTTTTAGATTCAAGATAAAACTAGCTTCCTGAAATTAACTACAGGGAATTAAACATTTTCTGGGTAATTAAAAAAAAAAGAGAAACTTTTAATTTCTTCCCTAAAATTTGCTAGAATTCTCCTGTATGAACTACTGACCAACCACAGAATTTTTTGGAGGGGAAATCAGAATTTGGTTTCATTAATATTCTCTATTCCTTTGCTTCTTTTATTGATTTCTGACTTGATTTTCATTATTTTCTTTCATTTCTCTGTTTGTTCCCTTGCTTATTCTCTAGTTTCCTAGGTTGAATCAGTAGTCATTTTAAAAACATTTCTTGATCCTCTTGATTATAGTTTAAAACTATAATTTTTCCAAGTACTTCTTTAACGACTCCTCATGAATTTTACCATGTAGTGTTTTCTCTGTTATGCACTTCAAAGTGCAGTTTGTTCCTTTTCAATCCAATGACTATTTATTTTATTTATTTACCATAATATGGGATTTCTTTTAGGATCTTTGCTTTTAATTAATAATTTTATTGTATGTTGTTAAAAAACAATAGTCTGTATTATATTGTTTCCTTGGAATTGATTGAGGCTTCTATTTCTTCATGGTATGAAATGTATCCTGCTTTGGAATATTTCACATGTGCTCAAAGAAAACATATGTTTTGTTGTTTGGTATAATATCTCTCTATATATCCCAAGTAGCCTGAATTTTTAAATTGTTTCGTTCAGATTTTGCTCTCACTGCTTATTTTTCATCTACTTTTCTGAGGGGATTTTATAAAAGAAATCTTTCAGCAGTTGTTCATTTATCTAGTTCACTCATCGTTTCTCTTTTGTTGCTTCATGTTTTTGAGGTTGAGTTGCTGCCTGTGCTTATGTTAGTGAGGGTTATATCTTCTTACTCTATTTTTATCATCCTTTTTCCTATATGATTTTTTTTTAGTAAGTTCTATTTTGTTAAATAATAATATTACTTCTCCAGTTTTCTTTTGGAATATCTTTTTTCTAAGCATCTACTTTCAATATCTTGGTGTCTCTTGTTTTTAGTGCAGGGAAACATATGCTTTATCTTTTTTTTTGCTTCTTCTAACAGCACAGAGAGTAGAACCAGGTTTTGTCCATCCTGTGGTCATGATTCCACAACAAGAGATTTTGGAGGCTTGAGGGAACTTGAGAAAGGCTGACATGAAGTTTTGTGGCACTGGATTGAATGCTACTTTAATAACATGTTGCTCAAAAACTTATTAAGTTGCCCTGTTGATATGAAGCATAAAACTGTGGGTTAAAAACCCAGCTGCCTCCTGACTGTTAAAAATGATAGATAATTTCAGTCAAATTCTAATATTTGACATTTGCTTTGTCCCTCACTCATGAAAAATAGGCTTCATCATGACCCTGAAGGTTGATATGAAGATTAATTGAACTATTGTGTATGAAATATTTAGCAAAATGACTGGCCCATAGAAATCTCACAGGAAATCTTAACTATTATCATGATTACCATAATGTTGGTATATGATGAGGAAAACTGATCAACCATTCCTAAAAAGTAAAATGTAACTAATTTGAATTCCACTACTATTACATATGCCAACATAAATTAAATAAGGAGAAAAAAACATTAAAAGTTGAAACATTAACAATAAAAATGAAGAAACCATAGAAGAATATATTAAAACTAAGTCTTTAAAAGATGAATCCCAAAGCCAAGAGTACACTGTATATACCATATGTTAGCTAACTTGACAATAAATTATATATATAAAAAATAAATAACGAAAATTTGAACTTATGAAATAGAAAACTTACTTATTTTTTTAAAAAAAATTAAAATGTTTATTTATTTTTAAGAGAGAGAATTTATTTATATAAATGTTTATTTATTTTTAATAGATAGTGTGAGCAAGAGACTGGCAGCGAGTGGGGGAGACACAGAATCTGAAGCAAGCTCCAGGCTCTGAGCTGTCAGCACAGAGCCTTATGTGGGGCTTGAACTCACAAACCATGAGATCATGACCTGAGCCGAAGTTGGACACTTAACCTACGGAGCCACCCAGACACCCCTAGAAAACTTCCTTATTAAAAAATACCTAAATGTGTATAAAAATCATTAAATAACAATAAATAGAAATGAATAAAAAAATTTTTAAATGGGAAAAATATGTAAAAGGCAATTCACATGCAAGAATCATATAAAAATTTTTCAAATTTATTAACCATAAAATGCAAATAAGCAATAAATCATTGTTAATCATCTCTTATATCACAGATATTAAAAAGATTCACAAAACCCAATATAGGCATGAATGCACAGAAATGAAAGGAGACATGATCAGTGGGTATGTAAGCCATTACAGAATTTCTAGGAATCAACTGAGCAAAATGCATCAACATATAACGCACATAAATGTCTGACCTCTAGAAGTTAAATTAAAATGTAATTATAAAAAACAAAAATAATGATTATACTGCAATGGTCATAGCAACATGTTTTACAGAGAAACAGGTGAGTCTCAGCATTGAGTAGCATATATAAATTATAATAATATTTGATCAGAGTGACCTTACTCCAGGAACTCAACTGGCTGGACGTGAATACTTTGCCAGAGGCAAAAGGCAACCTTAGCTTGACATTAGCCCAACCTCCAAGATCCTGTAAGTCTTCTTTAATACATGAAAATCATTTTGGAAACTTCCTTTATCTCTACCCCCTCCCAAGACATGTATTAGTAGTCACCCTCAAAGAATACAG
The DNA here is from genome assembly GCF_027475565.1 of Acinonyx jubatus. Lineage (NCBI taxonomy): Eukaryota > Metazoa > Chordata > Mammalia > Carnivora > Felidae > Acinonyx > Acinonyx jubatus. Next base: position 36,434,973 of record NC_069385.1, read on the forward strand.
CCCACTGATATATATCTGAACGGTCTCATGACTAAGATTTTACTAGACAGCAGTAAAGGACCCCACACAGTCCTGGAAAGTTTGCTTCCAAATTCCTTAGAGACTTAGCTATCCATAACCAACTTCCCAACTTAAAAGTGTATAATCAGTCATTCCTTAGAACCCCAGTGCACCTCTTTCTGCCCACAGGTCCTGTCCCCATGTTTGAATAAAACCACATTTTTTGCACTGAAAATGAAAACAAAAACTAGATCAGGTATTGTTCAGCAGGCTAGAATTACAGTGGCAGGGAAGGGGTGGGGGAGGATGAAATGCAAAGCTCTTATCCTACTGGAGCCTATATTCCAGTGAATGGGACAAATGACAAACAGATGATAGATTTAAAATATGTTCAAGTGCCATGAAAAACTAAGTAGATAGTAAACTGAGACAGACAGAAGGGATGATCTTTTGAGAGGGTGATTAAGGCAGGTATCTCTGAACAGGTGAAATTTGAGCAGGGGCCAGAATAAACTGAGAAAATGATCCTATACATATCTGGAAGAATACTCCTACAGAGGACAGAACAAGTGCAAGCCACATAACAGCTTGCTTCATCTAATTGATAAACACAGAGGAAGCCAGTGAGGCTGAAGCAGAGCAACTGAGGGGTATGCAGTAGAAGAGGAGGGTGAGGATGTGGGGAGACACAGTTATTGTAGACCTTCAGGGCCATCGTAATACATAATCTGGTGCACAGTAGGGAAGCAGGTGGGAGCCTGTAACAGAAGGTGATCAGGGAAGGCTGCTCTAAAGAACCAATTTAGGAGCAGAGGACTGAATGTTGAGGAGAAATTAGCCAAGAGATGAGTGTTCCAAACAGGGTGAACAGCTAGTGCAAACATCTGGAGAGCGAAGAGAGCTTAGTGTATCGGAAGAAGAGAAAAATATTCCTATGACTTCGAACATATAGAAGAAAGCAGAAAGGAAAGTCTTAAGAGAAGATAGATGTTTGTGCATTTGACAGAGTAGTTGTGGAGACCGGGGGGAGGAAAGCTTCGATGAGAATGCAAAAGTTGTTTTGGTCATGTGAAATACAAATAATGTTATTTGTCCAAGTGGAAATTTCAAGTAGACAATTGAAAAGCCAGTTCTGGCCACAGAGTGAGCTCATGGCTGGAATGCCCCATCAGTGACCTAATTGATCAGGACTTTATTTGAATGCAAGCTTCATCAGTTAAAAAAAAATTAGCATGTTATCCTTATTGTATATATTTCTTTATTGATATTTATGGTCATTCTAAAACATACACAATAGTAAGAATTTTAAGAGGATAAAGTAAAGATAAAATTAACAGTATTCACTGTATATAACATATACTTAGAGCAGATTTTCTTTAATGTTGGTGGCGTCAATCTATATGTGGAAGAATATTCATAAACTTGATATTGGCAGTTTCCTTAGGTAGCAGTTGTATGCAGCTGATGACAAGTTTGTACTAGGAATAGATGTGTCATGCTGTCATTTTCTTCTTGTTAGTCCCTGCAATCTTCAATTCTCAAGTGTCTTTGTGAGCATCTTGCAAAGTTATTGTCTATTTTGTGAGAGTTAGTATATTTAAAATTAGATTATAACAATTCTTAAGGCAACTTAACTTGACTCATAAAATCCATTATATGGAAGTATTGCAGGTAAATGAATGACTAGGACAATTCTTTTTTTTTTTAATTTTAATTCCAGTGTAGTTAACAAACAATGCTATACTAGTTTCAGGTGTACAATATAGTGATTCAACAGTTTCATATGTATTACTCAGTGCTCGTCAAGATAAGTGTACTCTTAGTCTCCTTCACCTGTTTCATCCATCACCCCACCTACCTCCCCTCTGGTAACCATTAGTTTGTTGTCTATAGTTAAGAGTCTGTTTTTTGGTTTCTGCCTCTTTTTTTTCTGCTTTGTTCATTTGTTTTACTTCTTAAATTCCACATGAGTGAAATCATATGGTATTTGTCTTTCTCTGACTGATTCATTTCACTTAGCATTCTACTCTTTAGATCCATCCATGTTGTTGCAAATAGCAAGATTTTCATTCTTTTCTGTGGCTGAATAGTATTCCTGTGTGTGTGTGTGTGTGTGTGTGTGTGTGTGTAAGATATTCCACATCTCTTTATACATTTATCTATTATGGACACTTGGGCTGCTTCCATAATTTGGCTATTGTAAATAATCCTGCTGTAAACATAGGAGTGCATGTATCCCTTCAAATTAATGTTTTTGTATCTTTTGGGTAAATACCCAGTAGTGCAACTACTGGATCATAGGGTAGTTCTATTTTTAATTTTTTGAGGAAACTCCATACTGTTTTCCACAATGGCCACACCAGTTTGCCTTCTCACTAACAGTACACAAGGGTTCCTTTCTCTTGATTAGGACATTCTTTTAACTCTCATTTTTTGGAATGCCCAGTCTGACTCATTATATTTTGGACTATATCTGATGTAGAAATATATATCTGATGTGGACTACCATCTGATGTAGAAATAAACTAGGATTATTAATTTAATTTTTTCGTGTTTATTTATTTTGAGAGAGAAAAAAAAAACACATCTGAGCGGGGGAAGGGCAGAGAGAAAATCCCAAGCCCTCTCCACACTTCAGTGCAAAACCCAATGCAGGGCTCAATCCCACAAATCATGAGATCATGACCTGAACTGAAAGCAAGAGTTGAACCCTTAACTGACTGAGCCACAAAGGCTCCCCTAGGATTTTTTAATATTAAATATTAGCAAACTTAAAATTAAATATTACAAACATTTATATTAACTACTAGAATAACTTAATGTTCTTATTTGTTTTATGTAGAAATGAACATTAACTGAAGCTCATATTTTCTTCTCTTACCTCACATCTTGTAATACTCTATGAGATATGTGGCCTGCTTATGAGATCCATATTAGGAGATATCATGATTGCCATCACAAATCCCGGATTATAGCACTGGGCAAGCTAGTTCATAAATAATTATAATTGTAGGTAACTTGACCTGTGTCATCATCCCATGTTCAATTCTTTGAAAGAATAGCTTATGACCAAGAAGCAAACTTAAAGAATAAAAAAAATTAATGTTCATTTATCCCAGTTAACCCTTTTGAGTACATCATAAGGTTACAGTTCTTTTCTAGCCATAGAACTTGCATTGGCCAATGTAATGACAAGAGAAGTAATGTGTATCATTTGGAGGCAGAAGCTTTACAAACCAGTTCATAATTTAACGTATTTCATCCTGGTAGGCCGTGTCAAAATGGAATCTTTGACAGTTTGCGTCCCTGAAAGACTACAATTATTGGATAACTTGCCCTCACCCACTTGTAGTGGACATGTAGTGGAATAAGAAATTACCTTTATGGGGTGCCTGGGTGGCTTAGTTGGTTAAGCATCCGATTTCGGCTCAAGTCATGATTTCACAGTTGGTGAGTTCAAGCTGTGTCAAGCTTTGCGCTGACACCTCGGGGCCTGCTTTAGATTCTCTGTCTCTGCCCCTTCCCCACTCTTGCTCTGTCTCTCTCAAAAATAAATAAACATTTTTTAAAAAGAAACATTATTGCTTAAATCTCCAAGACTTTGAGATTGTAATGTGAGCATAACTGTAACTTTCCTGATTGATCCAGGTTATATTTATCATGGCTGGAACTGTATTTATTATCAATTTCAAAAATTAGGCATCAGAAAAACACAGGAGAAAGTCCTATAATGCCAGGAAAGTTACTTGGTAATAATACTACTGCATGTCAATGGGAGCGTGAGTTCACTGCTCTGGGGTCAGGAAGCATCTGTTGCTTCTTTAACTACTCTTCATATTGGTAACATTACCACTCATCACTGTTTACTTCACATATGTAACCATTTTGACTTAAAATTGGGGAAACAAGTAAGTTTGGTTACATTCTGATTGTGTTCAGTGACCCGAATATTGAAAAAATTATTTTTCTGCTTTATAGAAATAGTGTATGCCCATGGCTGGCAAGTTGGAAAATGCAGAGGCACAGAATTATCAATAACTTCCTCAAATGGAAAAATACAGTTAATATTTTGGTGTATGCTCTTCTTCATAAATTATGATTTAACTTTTTAAAAAATTTTATTTTAAGTAGGTTCCACACCCAACATGGGGCTTGAACTCACCGACCCTGCGATCAAGAGTCACATGCCCCACTAACTAAGCCAGCCAGGAGCCCCTGAGTTAACTTTCAAAAAGAGAAAAATTGGGGCGCCTGGGTGGCTCAGTCAGTTCAGTGTCTCAGCTCAGGTCATGGTCTCACAGTTTGTTGATTCAAGCCCTGTGTTGGGCCCTGTGCTGACAGCTTAGAGCCTGGAACTGGCCTTCAGATTTTGTGTCTCCCTCTCTCTGCCCCTCCCTCACTCACACTCTGTCTCTCAAAAATAAATAAACACTAAATTTTTTTTTAAAGAGAAAAACTGATGCCAAAATTCCTTTCCCCATGCTTTGTTTTTTCTTCCCCCACAAATTCCATCTACCCCCGTGGTTCAAGGCACCATAATTTATTGCCAACATTATCAAAATAGACACCTAATTGGTCTCCCTGCTTCTACTCTTTCATACCTAAAATTTATTCTCAAAAGAGCCTCCAGAGTCCAACGCTTTGAAAGTGTACCTCTGATTATGCACTTCTCTATTAAAAAGCCTCCAGTAGCTTTCCATTTTTTCTTAAAATACAAACCTTACAATGAGTAATAAGGCCCCATATTTTTTTCTTCTTGCTCCCATTATTTATCTGAGTTCATCATTTACCAGTCTCCTCCTTCCAGCCACAAGCCTCCTTACTCTTCCTCAAACTTGGGGATATGTTCCTGTCTTTGCTAATGCTTTTCCTTCAGGCTGGCAAGCTCTTCTACCGGAAGTCACCTTGGTAACTCCTTTCTCTGTGAGGCTTACCCTGACCACCTTATTTGATACTGAAAAATTTCCATCTTCTTTCCCTATATTCCTTATCTTTATTATGTTCTTCATTTTTCTGTAGCAAAAGACCTCTTTCATATGTAGTAAGTTATTTATTTGGTGTTTATTTTTCTGCCTTTAAGTACAAGATTTTTCTTATACTTTAATTGAGGTATAATTTTCTAAACTGTAAAATTCATCCATTGTAAGTGTACAATTAAATGATTTTTAGTAAATTTATGGAGTTGCGCAACCACCACCAGTTGTAGACCATTTCCATATTCTCAAAGAAGTCCCTTGAACACTTTGCCAATAACCGTAACTTGCATTTCCAGCCCTGGGCAACCACTGATCTGCTTTGTGTATGAATTTGCCTTTCCTTGATGTTTCATATAAAATAAATCATATAAATATATAGTCTTTTGCATCTAGCTCTTGTTACTTAGCATGTTTTTAAGGTTCATCCATGTTGTAACATGAACAAGTATTTTGCTCTCTTTTGCTGCTAAATATATTTTATTGTATGGATATACCACCTTTGTTTATCCAACACCAGTTAAAGGACACTTGCCCTTTTGGAGATACTATGAATAATGAATCATTTTATATTTCTGTTTATAATATATGAGGATTCCAGTTTCTTCAAGTTCTTACCAAAACTTGGTATTGTCTATCTTTATATTATGTTCAATAATATCTCATTGTATTTTTAATTTGCATTTTCTCATGACAAATAGTGTTGGACATTTTCTTCCTGTGCTTATAGCAATTTGTCCTTTTTTAAAAAGAAATATGTCTTCAAATTGTTTGCCCATGTTTGTTTGTTTGTCTTCTTATTGAGTTATAAAAATTATTTCTATATTCTTGATATACAATTGAAAATATTATCTTCACTTCTGTGGCTTTTCTTTTCATTTTCTTAATGTTATCTTTTGAAGCAAAAATATTTTAAATTTTGATGAAGTCTAATTTATCATTTTTTTTCTTTAGGGCTAATGCATTTATTTTCATGTTACTAACCCAAGATCACAAAAGTTTTTTCCTATGTTTGTATTGAGGAGTTCCCAGATTGCCCCCAGTTTTGATGATTTCTTAGAAATACAAGACTCAAGAGTTAAAATATATAGAGAGAAGGGATACAGAGTAAAGTCAGTGAAGGGAAAAAGGCAGGGTCCATGCGAAAACAGGCACAAGCTGCCATTTGTCTTCTCCCAATGGAAATATATGCAGAGTACTTAATTCTCTTAGCACTAATGTGTCACAACACAAAGTATTTCCAATTTAGGGAAGTTCATCTGTGCCTTCGTGTCCAGGGTTTTTATTGGAGCAGTCACATTGGTATGGAGTATGTGTGACTGACTCTAGCTATGAGGCTCCAGCACCTCCAGAGGTCAAGTGATACAGTGTGATCCAGGACCCATGTGAATAAAAACAGGCATTCATCATAAATCACACTGTTATCACACACTATCTGGTGTAGTCCAAGAACCCAGATTTACAGAAATACTATTTCCTGGCAGGATATTCCAAAGACTTAGACTTTATCTTTTAAAAGCCTGTCAAAGAGGTAGTCCTTTCTTTAGAATTTACAGGGTTTGGGCATTCCAAGTCCATGGAGTTAATCCTTTACTGCATAGTTTTCTCTTAGAAGAGTTTTAACTCTTATCTTTACATCTGAGATCCAATTGAGTTAGCCAGAATTTTCTAAAGCCTTAAATTCGAGTAATGGAAGAAATAACCAATTTTTCTACACAGTTACAAAGCATACTGGGAATAACTCAGGTAGAAAAGACTCTAGTTGAGAGAGGTGAGGGAGTTAATCAAACAGATATCTGGGTAAATGGCTTTCCAAGCTGAGGGAGCATCTTCAGCAAAGTGTTATGACAAGAATGTATTATCATATTTCAGAAAAAGTGAGAAATCAGTGAGACTGGAAGGAGGGGGAGAGTGACCAGAAATTCTATCAGAGAGGAAATGGTGGAGAACCTTAGAAGGGTCTTCTGGACATTGTAAGAATTTTACTCTTGGAAGAATTGGGAACTTGGAGATACCAGTCTAAATTAACAAAAACAACTAAAACAATGCTAGAATTCTCTTCACAACGAATTTAGATACCATCACCCATTTCTTTTCACTGTTTAGAAAGAAAGGCAATGCTGATGTAACCACACATTCGCAGAGGTCAGAGCATAGTTTTGCTTAAATGAATCCATAAATATAATGTTAAAAAGTGTTTCTTATAAAAAATTTTAAATACCATGAAGATGTTTCTCCCCTTTTGGGAGGTAAAACTTTTAAGTACCATGCTTTGAGTATATTAAATGTTATATTTCTTTCTCCCTCCAAAATGTGTTAAAATCATAGAAATTATTCCTTAAATTACATATCTATCTCCTTTCATTTCTTCCTTCTGTTCTTTCTTCCTTTCTTCCTTCTACAAATGAATAAAGTATTGTCCTTGCCCTTAATAACTCCAAAGGTCAGTAAAAGGAGGTAGATTTTTTAAAATAAATATTTATGAAACAATTCAGAAGGCGCTCTACTAGACACGAACTGTTTTGAGAATGCTGGGGAGAGCATAACTCAGCACCCAAGAAGCCAGAGAAAGTTTGACAAGAGGCTATAGTATTTTTTCCTGGGGCCTGCAGACTGTATGGAAGATGAACAGATAAATAAGAAATTCTCAGGATGAGAGACAAGTGCTTAGAATGTCATATAAGTTTGAACGTTCAAAAGATGGCCCAAAGACAGCTCACGGAATAGTAGATGATCAGGTAATTCGTGGATATATTTTAAGTGGCTTCTGAACTGTAATAAGGATATTGAATTTATTCTGTAGTCAATAGGAAATTTATAAAAAGATGTTATTTTTATAGTGTGTTTTTCTAAGTATAAAAGTATAACATACTCATTGTAAATAATGTGAAAATTATAGAAAAAGCTGAAGAATTTATGAGATAAGGCAAAAAAAATTATAACATGCAGTTGGTCTAGATGTGAGACAAACACCAGAAGCTAAAAGCAGCTATAGACATAGGAGAGAGACAGAATCCATGGTCTTTTTAGATAGAATCTTCTGGTTTTGACAGTTTATGAAAGGCAGCGAGCAAGAGTGGGGAGGTGATGACAGACCTGAGGTTCCCGGACTAAGTAAACATGGTAGATGGTTAAAAAATAGATCACTTTAAAGAGTTATTACAAGAGCAGCAGTGGTTTTGCAGATGGAGGCATGATTCAGTTATAGTCCAACGAGTCTGAAGCCCTTATAGAAGATTCAGATGCAAATGAACATTGGACCAAAAATGTACACCTGATGTAAAAGAAGTAGTAAACTTTACAGGTTTAACATTACAGATTTGTAAGTGGATAAAAGGTTCGTTATTTTAGGAATTTTCCTGTAGTCCATATGTCGGGTCCAAAGAAATATATGGGTCTCAATGAATACCAGTATGGGAGTATGGAAAGCGGAGGAGCCTGTCAAGCCAAAAAAACAAAATAAAACAAAAAACAAAAAACACCAACAACCAAAAAACAAGAAAAAACCCCCAAATCCTCTTGTTCATTGGAGAAGAAGCAGGAAAAAGTAAGGTACCTTATTTTTGAAAAAATGACATAGAACACTAGGTTAAGAGAGTGTCAGGGATAAATATTTACTTTCAGCACATAGTTTATGGTAGATTAGGTTATTAATTATAATTATAGCCCTATATATTAAAGGCTTATTATGGACCAAACACTGTGCTGTGCCCTTTGTATATAGATTTGGATGTGTAAGCATTTATAATTCATATATAAATATATTTTATATATGTGTATATTTATACATAAATATATCTAGTACAACATATATAAATAAGTGAAACTTTATATATGCTCATCTACATACAAATGTAGTATTCATATGTATAAATGTACACATATAATCCTATTTAAGTTATTTAATTCATTATTTTTCTAAAGATATTTAATCTTTGGAGGTATCTTGTGTGATATTATTTCTTTTTTCAAGGTCACCTATTTCCATATCATTTACCCCTGGTCAAAAGATAAAACTTAAAAGTTTTTCCTTGTTCTGCCCATATGAAGAGTTTATGAAATTCTGTAGTGAATTCTATCATTATATACCATAGTGTTTTTAAGAAATTTTATAGCAACTTACTGCAGTTTGGCTACAAATAGCATTGCTAAAATAAAGGTTGTTTTGTCTCTCAATAACTTATTATGATTAATGACTACAATTACAGTTTGATTAGTATGACATTAAATAATTAACTCTGAAAGTGGTTGAAAAAGTACACTGAATAATGATACTTAGTGAATTGTGCATTATATGAACATGACTTTTATGGATTTGATACATTTATGAGGGTTCATATAGCAAAAAATCACACCTATTTTAATGCCAACAGTAATTATTTTATGGCTAATTGAGCTTAATTTTTTTTCAGGCTTACTCAGCTAGGGACATGGTAGTAAAATCAGGGCAAATTATAAAATTATAGCATTGCCTTTAACTCACTTTTATTTGTATTTCATAGGCTTTAAATATTCAGACAAGAACACTTTTTTCCCTCTTTTTAATATGTATTCACAACATTGACACTGGTTCATGTGGACTTAAGAGGAATGAAATTATGTAAAAATCTAATGAAATATGACTTGCACATTTTTAAAAAAGAATTTTAGCTAAATGAAAATAGAATACCAGTATTTTTCTATATGAATTTATATTTATAAATATTTATTAAAGACAAGCATTAAATTTATAAAGTAGAATGTTTCTGTTTGTAATACGTTCTGTTGAGCCTGCCAGGTATGAAACTGCTGTTGAGATTCAGGACGGCCTAAGTTCACAAATGTTGAAAATTGAAAACATTTTATATCTCAGCTTTTTAAAAAAATCAATTTCTTTTTATACAAATTTATGTATTTGAGAGAGAGAGAGAGAGAGAGAGAGAGAGAGAGAGAACAAATGGGGTAAGGGCAGAGAGAAAATCCCAAGCAGGCTCTACACTGTCATCGCCAGAGCCCAACATGGGGCTCCATCTCATGCATCGTGAGATCATGACCTAAGCTGAAGTCAAGGGTTGGACTCCCAACCTGCTGAGCCACCCAGGCGCCTCTACATCTGAGCTCTAAAATTAAGTAAAACTTATTATATCTCCAAATTTAAAATCGATAATGATTTATTAAATATAAATTTGCTCTGTGTCAGTGGCATATGGCTGGACACCAAAAGGACTATCGAAATAGAGTTTGGCTGCACCAGTTTGCATTCCCACCAACAGTGCAAGAGGGTTCCGGTTTCTCCACATCCTCTCCAGCATCTATAGTCTCCTGATTTGTTCATTTTGGCCACTCTGACTGGCGTGAGGTGGTATCTCAGTGTGGTTTTGATTTGTATTTCCCTGATGAGGAGCAACGTTGAGCATCTTTTCATGTGCCTGTTGGCCATCCGGATGTCTTCTTTAGGGAAGTGTCTATTCATGTTTTCTGCCCATTTCTTCACTGGATTATTTGTTTTTTGGATGTGGAGTTTGGTGAGCTCTTTATAATTTTGGATACTAGCCCTTTGTCCGATATGTCATTTGCAAATATCTTTTCCCATTCCATTGGTTGCCTTTTAGTTTTGTTGGTTGTTTCCTTTGCTGTGCAGAAGCTTTTTATCTTCGTAAGGTCCCAGTAATTCATTTTTGCTTTTAATTCCCTTGCCTTTGGGGATGTGTCGAGTAAGAGATTGCTATGGCTGAGGTCAGAGAGGTCTTTTCCTGCTTTCTCCTCTAGGGTTTTGATGGTTTCCTGTCTCACATTCAGTTCCTTTATCCATTTTGAGTTTATTTTTGTGAATGGTGTGAGAAAGTGGTCTAGTTTCAACCTTCTGCATGTTGCTGTCCAGTTCTCCCAGCACCATTTGTGAAAGAGGCTGTCTTTTTTCCATTGGATATTCTTTCCTGCTTTGTCAACTTAACAGAAGACCATGGGGGAGGGGAAGGGAAAAAAAAAAGGTTAGAGAGGGAGGGAGCCAAAACATAAGAGACTCTTAAAAACTGAGAACAAACTGAGGGTTGATGGGGGGTGGGAGTGAGGGGGGGGGGATGGGTATTGAGGAGTGCACCTTTTGGGATGAGCACTGGGTTTGTATGGAAACCAATTTGACAATAAGTTTCATATTAAAAAAAAAAGAATAGAATTTGGAAGACTTCAATATTCAGGTTCATTTAAAAATATATATTGTAATTATATCTGTTTGATATATGCATAAATTACATTTGTAGCTACCTTCTTTTAGGGCATAATATTATTGGAAATGATGTTATGTTAAATATTTTTTCTACAAAAACTTTGGAACCATTTTTGTTATCTCAGACTTGACACTTCAGTTACTGTGTAATTATGCTCCTAGGATGCCCTCAGGCCATACAGTACAGATCAATAAGAAGTTACTCTTTCAGTGTAATTAAACATTACATTAAAAAAAAATAAGAATCAAAATTCAAGTTTAAAAATGTACAATAATTTTTAAAGTTCAATGCATTTTTATTTGTGTTCTGAAATGGAATACTTTTTTCCCTAAAATTTAGCTCCAACAGGCCTTATTTTAGGAAAAAGTCCTAAAATAGGTATATTAAAAACAAACAAAAGAAGCTCGGAAAAGAGTAATTTCAGTTGTATTACATACAAAAGCTGTAGAGGAAAATAACTGCCAGAAAATTTTTGTGTTGTTTACTTAAGTGGAGATGTTCCAAAATGTAGACAGTTTTGTACAATGGAGTACATTATTCACATCTGTAGTGGAGTGTTCAACTTAAAAATTTCTAACCTATTTATTGTTAAGTACCAACCTTGACTATGCAACGCAAAGTTAAAAAATGGAATGCTGGCGTATATTTTGCATGTAACCATATAAATACAGATTATTCATGTGCTTCCTTCATTTTGTAAGTATAAAGAAGTGACTGAGAAAGTGATTAAGTAAAAGTTGTATTGTCTGCTAGATTTTCAAATGCTGTGAAATGGGCATTTTGGTTTGGGATATTAATTACCTAAACTCATTTTAATAGGTACAAATTATTATTGGTCAATTATGTCACATTGAACAAGATTTACAAAAGGAAAAGAAAATTGAAACTTTTGCCTTGAGTGTAGTGATTTATGTTTTTGTTTATTATCATACTGATACATTTTGTTAGGCACTGCTAAATGACTAATGAGTTAAGTATTGAAAATGGAAAGTAACTTCAAATAATGTGTAAAAAAATGTGAAAAATTATTTTTAGGAATGTCTTTGATACAATATCCAGATTCTTGCATTTGAAAACTTCACATTTTAATTGGGACATCTACTTTGTTTTACTCCTAATAAATATTTGGAATCACCACACCTTTTTAAAAAAATTTTTTTTTCAACGTTTATTTATTTTTGGGACAGAGAGAGACAGAGCACGAACGGGGGAGGGGCAGAGAGAGAGGGAGACACAGAATCGGAAACAGGCTCCAGGCTCCGAGCCATCAGCCCAGAGCCTGACACGGGGCTCGAACCCCCGGACCGCGAGATCGTGACCTGGCTGAAGTCGGACGCTTAACCGACTGCGCCACCCAGGCGCCCCACCACACCTTTTTAAAACCAAGATTTTAGCAAAAGCAATGAGATGAAATTTCCTTAGATGAGAAACATATCTTTTTCACATAGAATAAAGCTTTTTAAATGGTAAGGGACTGTCGTTATTTAGCAAGATTTTGTTATTTTAAAGAAAAATTATTTATTGGAAAATGGAGCAAGTTTTCTACTAATCTATGTAATGAAGTTGGCTATCCAATATTCTGATTCTTATAAACAGTAACTAGGTCTAAGGAGCTTGACTCTAGGTTAGAAGTGTTGGTTTTAGTGATTCAGCATTTGTGTCAGTTAGGAAAAGAACACCTGACATATAAACAATGTATGAATTCTAACCACAAGCCCAAGAACATTTTGTTTTTTGACTTCCCTATTTGACATCAGGAAAAGCTTAAAACATATTTAAACTATTTCTTCCAGAACTCATGAAATCAAATCATTTGAATTTTGAATTAACTGTTCATTGTCAGAGACCACTCTGCTTCTGAACATTAATAACATAGTTACTAATTTAAATATATTCCTATTTAAATAGTGTATGTATTACAGAAGTTAAAAAAAAAGTAACTATTGAGCATGTTAAAAGAATTTATAGAATGTTGACAATAATGGAAATTTGAACTTGTCTTAGGTCAGAAAGAGACTAGTCCTTACCCTTGCCATCCTCTCTGCCTCCCTTCCATTCCCCTTTGTACAAAGCCATCAAGTTTTTCATTCAAAGAAAGGACAATTAAGGGAATAATAATGGAGATGACACCAGAAAAAACAACAACAATAACAACAACAAAAATTCCAGATCAAGTATACAGGCATTGCATTATTTTTTTAAAAATCAGGAGAACAACGTGGCCGCGACCCTAGTGATTGGATTAGACGCGGCGGGAGTTGGGACTGGAGTGGGCCCCGGGTTCGCGCGTGGATTCTAGATCCCAGCAGCACAGGGAGGGTTCGTGCAGGCGGCCCCATCGGGAAAATGTGAAACGGGGCACCAGCCTCGAGGGAGGGCGGGTTGTAAATCCTGGAAGACCAGCTCAGCGAGACAGGTCAGGTCGGAAACTGAGCGGCAGCTCCAGCTCCTGAAATACCGCCCGGAGCTGTGGGGACGTGACGCCTCCGCCCTCACCCCTGTCTCAGCTCTCCCGCCGCCGGGCCTCTCCCGGTGCAGCAGAGCAGCCACGGCAGAAACAGTTTATCCACCCTCCCTCCCTAACAGCCCTAAGAATCCATTTTATCTTACCCCCGAATAATGTGTCCATTTTTTAAAAATTTTCTACACTTCTAGTAAACCTACTGTTTTTAGAATGAGACAGCATCCTAGAGCAACAAAACTAACCTTAATTCATAGAGGCAAAGACCTGTTCAAAGTTACGTTTTTTGTGCAATTAAATGTCTTGACATGCTCTATAGTAACATAAGCTCATCAGGTTGTGCTCATCATATGCAGTCACTTCTGAATTGATACAGTTTCTGTCAACTGTTAGACCATCTGAATTTTCAGATAATATATCTAAGAGAATTTTTTTTTCTGGTATCTAAATAACATTATCTTGAAGTAGACTTTTTTTTTAAGCTGACATTTAATAAACTACTTGTTATTGTAACACGTCCTTTAAGCTTAAATGAGTGATAGAAGTAACCACTAAAGATAGAAGTAAGAATGGAAATTTTAATTTCTGCTATTAAGAACATTTTCTTCTTAACTTGGAATACTAAGCCATTCATTTGCAAATTCTCATTAAAAATTTGACAGTGAAATTAACTACTGATAGTTGCCATTCATCTAACAAGTGACCTGTAGCATTGTATTTTTTACTGTTGGGTTTCATGCTGGTTGCTTTTCTAATTTATATTCCTTTGGGGAAAAAAAAGAGAATTATTAAGAAAACATCATGTGTTTTTTTAAAAAACCACAGGCTCACTGCTGTTAAAAGCAGCTCCTATTATTGAAGTAACCCGTTGATGAACATTAATTTCATCCTATATAATGAGAATTTAAAAAAAAAATCATGTCAGACTTGCTGGAGAATATGACTTTTGTTGCAAACTGACCAGAATTGATTTGGTCATTCACCATTATCAGGTTATTTTTGATAGATGTGGATTGCCTTCAATCCTTGGAAACACAACAATAAAAGAAAACCCTAGATCAAATGTTGCCAAATGTGAAACACTTATTTGCAATTAGGCATAAAAACAGTTATATGACCAGAGAGCTTGATGTAATCCCAGCTGTTTGTCTTTTTTATAAGCTCTGATAGCACTTTGCAGAAAAGATTCATTAGAGACTTCAATATTCCAGAAGTGGAATACAGCTACCTTTCTAGTTAATGTCAAAACTGCTTTGAATCAGCCGCTCAACCAAGGGCTGTGCAACATAGGACTTATATTGAACTTATTAGATTCTAATACCCCTTTGCAAGAACAGACATGCCTATGTTACCTCTGGAATTAATGAACACATTTTGAACATCATTTCACCAACGAATCAGTCTTACTAATACTATTCATTATGCTAATTAAGAAAGTTCTGTGTTAATAGGATTTAAATGTAGTAAGACCTGTGGCAGTTGTTTAAAGAATATGGACTTCTGATTAATCTTTTGTATATTAACTAGTCATCTTGGGTTTGTTTTTCTGATTATTGTACTTAAAATGTTAACGTTTTCCTCATCTCTTCCCCAGGGGGTCTGTAGGTTAAAACTAATGAGCACACACATATGTATCTCACTGTCTATGCTGAAGTTTGAAATAAATTACATGCACATGATAGTAATACTAAACATTTATCTTCACACATGCCCCAGATGCTCTCTTCTTCTAGCTCTCAGTGGAGATCTATCCTTAGAGTTTCTTTTGTTTTGTTTTTGTTCTTATAGTTTTATGTAAGTCCTAAATGTGTATGATTTCCCAGGCTGACATATGTAGTCCTGATTTCCCTATAACTAGTTAGTGATTTATAACAGTATTTCTCAAACCTAAGTAAACTTTGGAATCTACTAGAGAATTTTAAATTAATTACATATTCCTGGGTTCCACCCTGGGGAATCCAATTTAGAATTTCTGGAATATAGCCCATGAATCTGGATTTTAAAATTCTTCCCAATTAATTTTTGTGGAGCCCATTGGCAAACTGTTGTTTAAGAGGAACTAGATAGGACCATCTTTACCAGAAGATAATCATTGGACAATAGAATCAGTGTATCCAGAACTGAGCTCCTTTATTCCTTTCCTGTTTTTGTCTTTTTGTCAGTATCCATCATTCTCTCAGTGCCCCAGCTTCGTGGTCTGGAAGTCATTCTGGTCTCATTTTTCTTTTCTTTTACCAGTTCATGGAGGCCCATTTCAGGTTTGCAGCTGCCATTCTACTTTAGGCTCTCATCCAGCATCCCCTGTCTTGTGACCCCACAAACAGCTCTTGTGAGAACTTTCTTAGAGCAAGAGTACTATATTGCCTGCAGTTCAAGTCTTTCAAATCTACTGTTTTCTCCAACCATGGAGTTTTTATTTTGTAATCAGATCATTTTGGAAAGATACTTGATGTCAGATAATCCTCTAACACATGTTAATTTAAATCTGAAAAGTGATATTTTTACTTTCTGGAATGCCCTTTCCATCATCATTAATAACCAGCCATCCACATCAACTCCTTTTGGCCATAAGCACGTATTCACTACTACATATATAAGAGATTGTACTTTGTTGCTGACATCATTCACGAGAGGACAATCCAGGTGCTGCACGGGTGCCGAAATTACCAAAGCTCTGAAGCACTTCATCAGTAACAAAATCTAGACTCTCATTTAAGTCTCCCCGCCCCCCATTTTTTTTAGCAGAAAAGGGAAGTTCTGTTTAGTATAGTAGTCACTAGCTATATGTGGCTATTTAAATTCAAAATAATTATAGTAAGTACATTTAAAAATGAAGTTCCTCAGTTACATTAGTTTCATTTGAGCTTTGTGTGGCTATTAGCTGCAGTGTTGGACAGCTCAAATTATACTATGTCCATCATTGTAGAAAGTTCTGTTGGAGAGTTCTGCTCTGGAGTTTCTGAGGGAGCCCCAAAGGGGAAAGAGGCCCACATCTTCTCCAATATTAATATAACCCACGGCCTCTGCCTCTGCTATCATGACTCTCCTGAGGACTGGCTGCAGTTTTGTGGTTTAAAATTTTCTTCGGGCTGCTTCTACTACTTCGTCTTGTCTGAATGTGTTTCTGTGTTTGAGGCTTTCTCAGTCTGTCACTGATGTGGAAAGTTGCACTGCAGCACATGCATAGTGCATGCATACACACACGCACACACACACACAAACACACTTAAATTGAACTATTTTGAGAAGATTGCAGACACACACACTGAGTTAAGTTAAACTCTGTATTTTGAGGTTATTGAGGATTCAGACACAACTATAAGCAGTAATACAGAGATCCCATGTGTCCTTCACAGTTTCCCTCAATTGTGACATCTTTACCAAATGATTGTACGTGATCACAGCAAGGATATTGATACTGATCTATTCAATATACAGAACATTTCTATCATCTCATCACTCATGTTTCCCCCCTTTTTTAAATATTTATTTTATTTTTTAGAGAGAGTGTGTGTACAAGCCGGGGAGGGGCAGAGAGAGGGACGCAGAGCATCTGAAGTGGGCTCTGCGCTGACAGCAGAAAGCCCCCTGTGGGGCTCAAACTCACAAACCGTGAGATCATGACCAGACCCCAAGACAGACGCTTAACCAACTGAGCCACTCAAGCACTCCTCATGTTGCCCTTTTATAAAAGCTACTCCTACTTCCTTCCCACTTTCCCAGTCACGTCCTTAACCCCTTTCAACCATTAATCTGTTAAACATTTTTATAAATTTTTTTTTTTGGTCCACAGATTATTTGGAGGAATGGCATTTAGTTTTCAAGTGTTTGGAGAATTTCCTGTTATCTTTCTGTTACTGATTTTTAATTTAATCCATTGTGGTCAGAGAATACTATGATTCAATTCTTTAAATACGTTGGGGTTTGTTTTATGGCACAAGATATCTTGGTATGTGTTCTGGTGGGCACTTGAAAACAGTGTGTATTTGCTGTTGTTAGGTATAGCGTTCCATAAATGTATATTATTAGATCCTGTTGTTTGATCACATGGTTGTTCTTCTATATCCTTAGCAATAATCTGTCAAGTATGTCTGTCAGTTGTTGAGGAATGAATTTAAAGTCCCCAACCATAATTGTGATTTGTCTATGTCTCCTTTCAGTATATCAGTTTTTGCTTTACATTTGTAACTGTTATTTGTCATATACACATTTAGGACTGCTCTATCTTCCTGTTAGATCCCTTGTATCATTATGTAATGTCTCTCTCTATACCTAGTAATTTTCTTTGCTCTGAGGTTTACCATACCTTTTGTTAAGATAGCTACTTCTGTTTTCCTTTGATAAACGTTTTGCATGATCGATCTTTTTCATTCATTTTCTTCAACCTGCCTGTATTGTTATATTTGAAGTGAATCTCTTGTAGATAGTGTATAATCAGATCATGTTTCTAAATCTACTCTGTCAGTGTCTTTTTATTGATATATTTAGACCATTTACATTTTATGTAACTCTGGATATATCAAGGTTCAAGTCTACCATTATATCTTTAGTTTTCTGTTTGGTTTCTGATTTGTGTTTCTCCAGCAGTGAATGGTGTGCCCTGCTTTATTATTGCCTGGTGGGGTTATAAATTCAGGCTTCCCCTTTATCCTCTGTTGACACTTGCAGGGGAAAGGATCCTCCTTATTGCTTGCCAGAGTGGGAGAACTGGCTCCTCATTGAGCCTTCACCAACACCACCCTTGATGGGAGGCATGGTAGTGCCTCATTACTATTACTCACATGGCCTTATGGTGGGGAGGTGCCTCATTACATTGGACAGTGGTGAAAGTTGTGATTTTTCACTAGACATCTGACATCAGATGGGGAGGGGATAGGGCACCTCAGTATTCCTGGGTGAGGGTGAAAGTCCAGACTCTTTCTACCTGGTTTCCCTGACAGGGGGTGGGAGTTTATTACCAGCTCACAAAGGTGTTAAGTCCCATCGCACCTCTGCCTTTTTGATACCACCCCAGTAATGGGTGGATGAGTGTCTAATTACACTCATCAACGGTGGGATTCTAAAGTCTCCACTCATCCTTTCCTGCTATAGAACCAAATTCCTTTATGTGATAAAGTGGTAATGTTAAAAGGTTTTCTTACTAGGCTGTTCCTTTCCTTACTCTTTAGCTAGAGAGAACAGGATTTGTTGGTGGTTTTGTTTTTTTGTACCCATTGGCATTTCTAGGCTGCCAGCTTCTTCACCTTCAAGACTAGGATATATGAAGTTAGGAACATTTATGTCTAATTCATCTTCCCAGAAGCAGAAGTCCCAGCTGAAAGTTTTTAATAAGTCCTCACTGTAACCTTGAGATTAGTATGCCTGATACTTAATAAATGTTTATTGAATGGTTAAATAAGTAAATATAGTATGGATGTACTATTCATAGAGCCCAGCAGCCCAGTCCCTTTCTCCTAGTATCATGCAATTTTCTTTCATAGTAATTATCATTTTGTAATTATATATTTTTATGATTATTTGATTAACATCTTTTATTTCAATATATTTAAGTCTTCATGAAGTTGAGCCCATATGCCATTTGCTCACCATTATATCAGTAGTACTTAACATAGTTCTTTTGTTTGGCACATTGCATGCATTCAGTTAATTTGTTGAATAGATTAAAATATGAAAAAAAAAGAATAATTTGATAAGCATGCAAAGCGTCATTCAGGGTGCCTTTCGGAATGGCTATAGGGCTGTAACCTTGCCTGGTATAACAGTTACTTCTCAGCCAACTTCCATATGAAAGAAAGCACTTATTTTTTTCACTAGGAGTGTTCCTAGACCATTCCTCCCAACTCTTTTAATTATGTCAGACACGTATACATAATAGGAATACTTATTTGGCACATGGGGTACATAGATAAGGCAACCTACAGCCAGAGGCTACCAGCCAAAACCACCAGTCATTCCACAACCACCTCAGGTGGTTACTTCAAGGAATGGGGAGTCCAGTATGTCGGTACCCTTGTAACCTATTTATGGCATACCAGGTTTCATTGGTACAGGTTGGGAATAAAGTTCATTGCCATTCTCAAGTTTCTGTTTTCCATAAACTTCTCTTTCTTAGGGTGATTGACAAAGAAAATTTGTTCTTCTTCTTCTTCTTCTTCTTCTTCTCATTTATTCAGGGAAAACCCCACCCTCATCCATAAGAGCCCACTTATCTATCATCTTGACCAAGAAAATCACACTAGCTTACAATACTATAACATTATACTAATTTATTTGGTCTTACCATCATATGCAGTAATAATGATGACATCAATGATGGCTAATATTTATTAAGTGCTAAATAGATACTGGGTGCTGGTCCATATGCTTTTAAAAATTATCTTCTTTGGGACGCCTGGGTGGCTCAGTCAGTTAAGCATCCGACTTCAGCTCAGGTCATGATCTTGCGGTCTGTGAGTTCGAGCACCGCGTCAGGCTCTGGGCTGACAGCTCAGAGCCTGGAGCCTGCTTCAGATTCTGTGTCTCCCTCTCTCTCTGCCCCTCCCCTGCTCATGCTCTGTCTCTCTCTGTCTCAAAAATAAAAAAAAGAAAAAATTTAAAAAAACATTAAAAATTATCTTCTTTGATCCTCAAAGTAACTATTTAAAGTAATATTAATATTCTCATTTTAAAGTTAAGGAAACTGAGGTACTATCTCCATTTTACAGATGACGATATTGCCTGAGTCATACATCTATTAAATTCAGATCCTGGGTTTGAACCTGACCCTAGAGTGGCACTCTTATCTGTGATTTTTACCTAGTTAAATGCCTAAGAATGAATGGATAGAGTAATTTTATGCATGCATTGGTGCCTGTGTGTGTGTGGGTTTGATAATTGTATCTCTTCGGCAGAGATAAAGATCAGCCCTGAAATTCCATCCTGCAGTCTTACCTCAACAACAGACCTCCTGGCTTTGGTATTTCAAAGAAAACTGTATGTCCCCCACCCCTGCAATGTAAGATTTACAGACACAGTGCAGCTTAATTTAAATCATGAAATATACATACCTTTCCCTCACCTTTTGGATGAGAGTCTGTTAATTGTCCTCCTAACTATATCTATTCTCTCTTTCTTTTGTAGTAATGGTTTCAGCTGTTACCACAGCTACCCAGCTAAAGATGATACTACACAGCTCGCCTGAAGCTTATCTGGGCGGCTTGATTAAGTTTTGGCCAGTGTGTTGTGAACGTATTTGATGTGTGAAATTTCTGTTGTATGCCACTAAAACAAAAGAAATGTTTCCTCCTCTTCTCCATCTCTCTTTCTCATCTTTGTCACTAACTGAAATTTGGACATGATCATAGGAGCAGGAGCAGACATCTTAGAACATAACACAAAGTCTTATGTTGAGGAAATGAGAGGTTACAAAAAAGCTGGAACCAATACAGATATCATATAAACCCCGACAAGTTACCAGTAAATTGTTACTTAAGAAAGAAATAGATATGTGTTTGTTTGTTAAACAACTGTTGTTTTACGATTTGTTTCAGCAGCTGAATTGAGCTTCTTGGGTTGGGTTCACAACCATTCATTATTTTGTTTCTCAGTGTAGAGAAAGAGTTTTGGCTCAAAGATATCAATTAATATTACAGAGAAATCATTTGGCTAAACACAGCTGCCTTCAAGTCAGTGGTTGACTCAGAGATTTTCCCAGAACAACAACGGTTTATATAACTAAAGGAGCTCTTCGTGTTTTTTCTGCCCAAAAGAAAGGAACATCTTCTGAAAAAAGTAGTCAAATTTTCTTTTCTACAGTATAGTAACCCTCCTCCCCTTTTTTCTTGGCTACGATCAGTTCTATTAAATATCAAAAAACATTATTAGGCTTAGCCAATGCTAAGTGTCTACTAGTTTACTTGTTTTCTTTCTTTATCATTTGTGTGTGCCTTCAATTTCCAGTTACCTAAAATGTAAACTTCCCAAAGAAAAATAATCTTTTGTTTTTGTTTGGCTGGGTTGGTTGACTTTTTGTATTTTTAGTTTCTGGTATTGTGTTCTGAATTGTGTAGGATCTCGGTAGATGATATTTAGTGATTATAAGATTGAGTACTGGAAATTCTTTAAATATTATACCTGTCAGCTCAATTAGATATGAAACTTTCACTGTTTTCAAAACTTCATAGAATTATGAGGACGGTGAGCTCTTTAAACTGGGTGATTTAACATGTAGAATGAACTTTAGAATTTTATTATGTTTTATAATTTCTCAATCTCTTTTGAACATAAAATTAAAAAACATTTACCATTCTTAAAAATGATATTGAAATTTTATCTGTTGCAGACTTGTTTTAATGGGAAAAAGTTTATAAGAAAAATTATTTGATCTGCAAAAATAAATTATATTATTAAGTCACATAACTATATAATGATTTTAATCAGTGTTTATTTTAAAATATTTACAAATAAGCAAAGGGGAAGAATAGAGAGAGAAACAAATCAAGACACAGACTCTTAACTATATAGAACAAACTGATGGTTAGCAGAGAGGAGGAGGGTGGGGGGAATGGGTCAAACAGGTTGATGGAAATTAAGGAGTGCACTTGTCAAGATGAGCACCGGGTGATGTATGGAAGTATTGAACTACTACATTGTACTTGTGAAACTAATATAATGCTGTAGATTAACTAACTGGAATTAAAATAAAAATTAAAAAAATTATTCACTGAATAAAACTATAAACTATAGACATTTTGCATAGGTGCCTTATAATAAATATTACACATGATAGAAGAACTTGAGTACATTTAATATATTTTGAGGACAATACAAATCTTTAATCTTCTCTTTACGTATCAATTATTTTTTTAAAAAATTCTTCAGTAAATCAGAAAACAGGGAAGGGAAAACAGGCAAACAAAGAAACAGACAAAAACAGAAAAGGAAATCTGCAGTATAAATCCTATACAACACTTTACAAATGTAAGGGTAGTGAGTTTCAACATTTTACATTTCCACCCAAATGTAGACATTGAATATTCTGTTTATCACATTGTCAATGCACTTTTGGGAATCAAGGGTCCTGCTCTGTTACAAACAAGTAGACATATTGAAAAGAGAATGCAAACCCTGTGCAACTAATGTAAGACTGATAGAGTAAAATTTTTCACAAAGATAAAAACATCACTCCCATATAAACATAAAATGAACACATGAAAGATTTTATTAAACTCACTAAATCAGAGAACCAGTGAGAGATTAAACCCATGTCAAGCATACACATACATGCATGCAAAAATACAGTCAGAAATGCTGAAATAAATTTTCCAGTATTCAAACCTAATTATCATCCTTGAATATGCAATGTTTAGGGTTATCTTTTGTACAAGGCATAGGTCAATTGTATGTATAATGGAAAAATCTATTTTTATTTCAATGGTAAATAATCATTTGCATTGCTAAGTATCATTTATATCTCTATCAATTTTCTGTAAGTCAATGTAATCATATTCAAAGCTGCATATCTCTATAGAATCAGACAGTTTCTAAAGAGTCTGCTAGATGATATTCGGCTCTCCACTAAAAAGACAGCTGTTATTTGTTTTTGCTCTTTACAAGTCTTGGACAACTTCTGACAAGCTTCAACAAAATCTTGACACATGGTGTATACTAAAGGGTTAACTCAGCAGACTTTGGATGTTCAAACTCTGCACAATCTAAAGAAAGGATTGGCCTTTGACTGACTCCTTTTGAATATCTTGCCTGATACGAGTGTATACTTTGGAACTTGGGCCACTCTAGATAGCTTATGTTCATGATGTGACTTATGGTAAACGTCAGTTCTTCTATGTCTGGGGTTCTGGGCCATGCTGTATTAGTTTGACCTCTGAGGGGGTTGCTAAACATTGAGTAATTAAGGTCAGTCATATGGGCACTCCACACCTATGTAACTCACCTCTAATGTAATCCCTGGACACCAAGGCTCAAGTGAACTTCCCTGGTTGACAATAGTTTATATATGTTGTCATCCACCATTGCTGGTAGAATTACATTCTGTTCATGTGACTTCAGTGGGAAAGGACAACTGGAACCTTGTCTCCTGCTGGTCTGTATCATTTCTTCATAATAAGCTATGAGTGTAAGTATAACAGCTCTTCTGAATTCTGTGAGTCCTTCTGGTAAATCATCAAACCTGAGGGTGGACATTCAGGCAGCTATTGAAGGAAGCCTTTAAAAGACAGAAGTGAGGAGCTGAGAAACTAAGCTTGTTTTTTCATGTTAATTTAGTGTTTATTAGAATGGTCATTTGTCCCAGACCGTAGTCACAGATTCCTGGAGTTGATCATAGAGGACAATGGGAGGGCTACTTATGGCAGCCTCTGTGCCTCTCCCCTACTAATCTTCTTCAAGATGACTCTCCATTGAGCTCACCTCTCTCCTTCCCAGCTGGCCTCCCAAAAGATAGTCTGGGATTCCTCTATTCTCTTTACAAACTAACTTTGGAGTATAAATTCTATGACCTTCCTCTTTAGGACCTGGCTTTTACTTCTCTCAGTAAGAAACAGCTCTTATAAATCAAAAGCTTTGATTTACAAAACTAATTTTTTCCTGGCATGGCACAAAGAACAAATTTTGGGAGTAAAAAATAACATATTGTTTTTTTTCATCTTTGCAAATACAAAAAATACTAATTCTTTTGCAAGTGGACAGGCAATTCCTTTATGTCATGCACTGAGTGCCGCCCGCCCATCTACAATCTACTATATGATAATATTCCATTATTAGATTCTTACATTCACATAAAAAGATTTTGGCAGTTGTGAAAAAAACAGTTTCCCCTTCTAATAAAGTCTATTTTTTCAGGATTATTATTTCCCCAAGTATTGACAAATTCTTTGAATCTCAGAACTAAATAATGACTAAAGCTCTCTCCTTGACTGGGAAAATAAACTTCATGTCTTGGCTTTAATGGTGGGAGAAATGCAGAAGAAGAATCCAGTTACTGATGGCATATTATTTCCTTAAACTTACTACTTAGCCTTAGGACATTTTTACTTTATCTTCTATAAAAATTACTGACTCACTGGATGGCAGAGCCAAATATTGCTAGTGTGAAATGGCTGCCTTATTCCTCATTCAAAGATTTTTAGTTTCATGGCAAGAAACCTTTGAGGAGCGCCCAGGTGGCTTAGTTGGTTAAACGTCCACCTAGATTTCAGCTCAGGTCATGATCTCTCAGTTCATGAGTTCTAGCCCCGTGCTGGACTCTGCGCTGAGTTCAGAACCTGCTTGGGATTCTTTTTCTCTCTGCCCCTCCCCCACTCATGCTCGCTCATGCCCTCTCTCTCTCTCTCAATAAATAAACTTAAAAAGAAGAAGTAGAAGTAGTAGTAGTAGTAGTAGTAGTAGTAGAAGAAGAAGAAAAAGAAGAAGAAGAAGAAGAAAGCCCTCCTCAGTAGGCACTATTAACCCTCCCTGAAACACTCAAGGGCACACTTTTTGAGAAGCATGATACCATGTTATACAACTCAGAGAATGCCATTCACATTCATGTAAGTTGCACTATAAATAGTTTTATAATGGGGCAACCTATGCTGTAAGGGGTGGCCCTGAACATATTTCAGTTGTTTGACGGATTGATTTGTTAGAAAGGGTAACTGTGACAGCTATCTTCAAACATTTTAAGGCTGCCATCAAGAAGAATTAAATGGTTGTTTTCTGTATGATTCCAGTGGCTAAAAATAGTTCTAATGTGTATATCCTATAGGAACACATACTGCACTTAATAAAATGTGGAGGTTCTTAACAGTGAGAATTGCTCAAAAGTGGAGTAATTTACTTTGAAATAATTGGAATCAATCACTGAAAGTGTTCAAATATAGTTTGGACAACTGCTTGGTAGATATGCTGTATAGAGACTCAGTCATTGTAGTAATGTAGGTAGGATTAGATGGTATTTAAGCTCCTGTTTGACACTGAAACCTAATGATTCAAGAGATCATTAGAATTAACAGCACTGTGCTTAGAGATGTAAATGAAATTGAAACTCATCCTATGGCTGCCATCCAGCTATATGAAGTTGTGATTGTTATCAAGTTAAGTGTTTTATGCCTCAATTCAGAGAGATGGCCTGGAAAAAAATGGTAGATTCTGGGAGTCTATATTCTTCTGCCAGATTTCTTATAACTAAGCCTTTGGGAGTAAATTAGCTCAATATGAGGATTAAAAATGTTTAAAAATATAAATAAATAAATAAATAAATAAATAAATAAATAAATATCTATCTATCAGCCAAGGGGGCTTAAAACAGGATAAGTCATAGTGCAGGACTGGGCTGGAAATATTTCATACCTGTTATGCCACCTTCAGTTGATGGATGGTCACCTGGAACTTCATGTTGAAGTTGATTATTAGGCCTGGTTGGGATTCAGCTGGACATGTGCCATTGGGATTAGTGCTGGGAGAGGAAAATGGTAGAATATAGTCTAGATATTTGTCATCTCTCTCATGCAGAATACTTGGCACTCTAGTTAGAACTCATGGAATTCATCTCCTAGGGGACTTCACCTGCTCATGGCTTTGGATCTTAGCTGTGTAGGTCCAAAAACTCAAAGAATCCAGGGTCAATTAGGTTCAAGCATTGCCTTGTACAATCAGAGGAGTATAATGTACAAATTAGAATGCCAATGTGATAATTTTCAATTAGAACTATTACTGTCAAGTTGATTAAAATTCCTGTGTTTTTTACCCAGGGCACTCAGGCTGCTGGTGACATTGAGATAGATGAGTTAATAATACCGGCTAAGACTTAGTGTATTCGTTTAAAACTTTCCTTTTCCCAGTGTGTTCAGATTTCACTCTTTCTAACTTCCTGAGACTGTATCCTGGTTCCCTTCATTGACTTTGGTCATACATGTGTACTTAATGGTTTAGAATCAACTGGCTGTGGTGAAGGACCAATTTCTCTTGTTTTCCCAGTCCATTATGGGCTGGTACTTATTACAATAAAATGCAATATAAATGAATTATTATAAAAATAAAATTAAAAAACATAGACATACAAAATACAGGCATGTCTTTTATTATTTAATTCAGTGAGCACAAAATAGCTTCAAAATTCTTACAAAAGTTTCTAAAACTTTATTCTCAATTTCTCAACCATATTTCATAGGCAGAATACTTAATGAAGTGTTCAATGCTAATGAACTTAAGGAAAATTTATAATACAGTAGAGCTTAATTTTTATGCATTGAATGAACACATTACAGTGCATTGGAGCCCATGTATAATCTATTCAATCAGCATATTTATATTCATTAAATGAGATGAAGAGAACAGGTTTATTATTTTAAATGTCTTAGAAGTCTATAGTACCTTTATTTAATATTTAGGGTATAAAACATAAGCCATTATATTAAAGTATGTAAAATGTACTTGAAACCAAGGTCTTCCTACAATAATAAACCAATTTCCAGTGCAACATTGTTCATATAAAAAATTATAATACTATTTATGATATTATTTTGAGGGTTAAAACTTGGGTAAAATGTGGGGAATATTTGATCAGTAGTAGTGTCAGAAGATATAGAACCACTGACTTGTTCCATCATCATAGGAAAATGTTTCATAGATGTGTAGGAGAGATGGATATTCATTTCATACATACACATCCCAAATCCTTTTGCTCTGATAATTGTGAACACAAAGAACCACAATGATGACTTAATACCAATTTGCAGACTCATTATAGATTTATTGAACCTATTTAATTGGTTCTGCCATGAAACATCAAGTTTTTAGCTAACATAGAAAACTATGAATTTTTGTTCTTTAGCCACTAAAACTTAGTTATTTAAATGTTACACGCATCACATAGAGTGGTTAAAAAGTGGGCGTTTTCTGGTTTCTGGCCTCACTACTATTTTAATCTGCTATATTGGTTCTCAGACTTCAACCTTTCCAACCTATTGTGGCCTTCATTGCTTTTCTGTGTTAATACTTTTTCTTTCTCTTTTTCTTTCAGCCAAATTTTTAAGTTCTAGTTAGTTAACATATAGTGCAATATTGGTTTCGGGAGTAGCATTTAGTAATTCATCACTTACTTATAACACCCAGTGCTTATCATAACAACTGCCCTCCATAATACCCATCACCCATTTAGCCCATACCCCACCCACCTCCCTCCATCAACCTTCAGTTTATTCTATATCATTAAAAGCCTCTTATGTTTTTTCTTTTTTTTTTGTTCCCATATGTTCATCTGTTTTGTTTCCCAAATTACACATATGAGTGAAATCATATGGTATTTGTCATTCTCCAGCTGACTTATTTCACTTAGCGTAATACACTTTAGCTCCATACACACTGTTGCAAATGGCAAGATTTCATTCTTTTTGATGGCTGGGTAATATTCCATTTTAATGTATACCACATCTTCTTTATCCATTCATCAATCAATGGACACTTGGGCTCCTTCTGTAGTTTGGCTCCCTGTTTATACTTCTAGAGACTCACCAATATTCACTACAGTTTCTAGCATATTCCTGTCATTAACCTTGAACTTCCTGGATAACACTTACATGCCCATCTCACAAGAAGAACCCCATATTTATAGAGATGAGACATTATACCTTAATTTTTCTTAGTGTGGCCATCATTTTTCTTACTACCTGATGCCAAAGTTTTGCCCTCTTTATGTTGATATTTTGGCAGTAGGGTAAGAGAGTCTGTATGACCTTTCGAGATCATTTCCTATCAGTGTTCAAATTTATATACATTTCTGTGGTATATCCAGTGTCAACTGGTAGTATCCAACCCTAGTAAAGCTGCAAGCTTGTTGTTTCATGCCTACTTATTTCCACGCTGCATTCCAATATGATGTTCATCTATCTATTTTTAGACATATTCTTCATATAGTGGGAATAACTTTGTCTCTGCTTTACAGGGGATGGAGATGGTCTTTTTACGGAAGACTGGCCATGTAAATGTCTGTTACAGCCATAGGCCACTTCAAGCTTTAAGCCTATGGTACACTATGTAGAGTTTCATTTAGAAAATTGAATTTATCACTACAATGAATGCCTTAACCACCAAGTACGGCATTGCTAATAAAATTTTTTCATACTTACATATTTCCTTTGTGGGAAAGCTTCTTCTTGGTAATTTGCACTATTCTTAAGCAAAGAAAAAATATTCACACCTGTTTATGACGAGTAAAAACACATCTTCACTGGCAATCCCAATCTGACAAGGCTCTATATACACTGTCATACAATACCAATCAAACTTTGCAGATGTAATTTTTTAACTCTACACTTGTCTCAGATTGTTTCATGAGCACCACCCTCAGGTTCAGCAATATAAAGATGGTAAACTTAATGGTAAAATAGGAAACTTAACGAGTAAGAGATTCATATTGTAGAATTACCCATCTATGCCTTGTCTGGTTAATCTCACATATGCTTGTACATTTGATATTAAATATGTCAAATGATATGCTGGTTAATCATTCTTTCTACTATATTCACAATAATTTATTGTCATTTTACAGTAAAGCTAAGTTATATATAATTTAATATTCACCAAGCATCTACTAAGTGTCAAAAACTGTGTTACTAGTTGTGTTTAATGTGAGGGTAGGTATAAATATAGTTAAGAGTTATCACTTCTCTAGGAACTCATGATAAATTCTAAAACATACATAATATCAGTGGGTAGAAGATAATATCCCAATAGCAGGCTGTGATAATAATCACATAAGGGCTGTGATAATAATCACATAAGGGCTATAATGGAGATACATGCAAACTGCTTTAGAGCACAGAGGAGAGAATAATTCTCACCTAGGTGTAAGAATCAAGAAAGACTTTGAAGAAGATGATGAATATGAGCTGAATCTTTAGGTTTTGTTGAATTTTGAAAGGCTGATGAGGTAAAGGGGTGAGTGAGTGACCTGGTAGGGCAGGGGAAGGAATTAGGGAATGGAGAGAAAGGGTACCTCTTGAGTAAAGGGAAAATAGCCTCTAAACAATGTAAGTTTCCTTCTCCCTGATTGCCACATGCTTTTAACTTTGTATACGAAATGGAAGAAAATCTATTGAACCAATTGTTTTGGCTGTTCCAATGTGATCATAGCATTGCTTATATGGATTGTCAAATAAGGGATGAGCTCATAAAAGGATATTAATGTGTCGTTTTTATTGAGCAAAGTAGCATTACAGAGAAGGTGATTTCAAAGGCACATGGCTCTTTCATTACAGCCTTCAGGGGCAATGTTTGATCACTGAAAACAGGCTGCTTTGTTCCAGCTTCCTCTGATGTTTGGCATTATCCTGAATACATATGCTCTGACTTGGAAAGAATCAGTCTATAAAGATTTAATAGATTCGAGATTTGCATATTCAAAATATATGTCATGGTTAAAATGAAATGAAAACTATTTTAATATCTACATCTGTATTATACATAAACACATAGTTCAGGCATATCTCAGCAAATTTTTAAAAGGCAATTACATATGTTATATGTGCTCATTCTGAGATTATGAAAGTTGGCTATTTTAAAAATTAACCATTTTACATTTTCACTGAGGAAAAATATATTTTAGGAGACATTATGTTGATGGTAATAGAGTACGGGAACCCTTCAAGTTTCAGGGATTTGTGATTTGCCATACGTTCTTGCTACCTTTCATGGACATAACTTTTTAGTGTTTTGTGTCAGCAACCACTTTCTTTATTAAAAATGAATTAACGGCATTCTTGGTTAGAGAAAATTGAAAGTCACAAATATTTAAAGGTAAATATAAAAGATTAGTATTTGCATGAGGCTCTTTTCCTTGTATGACTGAAAGAAGTGACTTTTTTTTTTTTCAAAAGGAGAGATTCTTGGAAAGAGACCTGAAGAGTCAAAACCTTTTTGTGTGGTGACTAATACTCTTAGAATTTTCTCCTCGTAGAATTCTCTGGCTTTTAGTCCTGTGAATTGATACATAATCTCGCATAAATTCATCTTTTAATTTTGAATTCCAGTGGAACCTTTGAGAAGGCAGTCTGATATACCTTACATCTACAATTAGACACTCATCGCATCGATATTAAGCCTAACGGACTTCAGCTCATGTTCTATTTCATGTGACAAAGAAAAATCTTACCATGTCACTTCCTGACTAAAAATCTTTCTTTTTCCCTGTCCCCATTTACAATGTCCTCCAGCTCAGTGTCACTGAATGCTTTTGTATGGCATGTCCTTCCCTTTCTGGTTAATTTGGAACAGTCTCAGAACAGAACTTTTTTTAGTTATACATTTGTGGCCTAGATCACAGCTTCCCAAACATTAATGTATTTATGTGTCATCTGGAGATCTTGTTAAAGATGCAGATTCTGATTCGGCAGTTCTGGGGTCAGGCCAAGAATCTAACAAGCTCTCAGGTGATACAGTAGACCACACTTTGGATAGCAAGCCCCTAGATACATATGACCTCTCATCAAATTGATATCAGATCCTGGACCCAGATAACTGAAAATTAAGATTCTCTGACTTTGAGGTTGCATTAGACTTTGACTTCTTTGTTTATTGGTAATGTCATAAAGATGCTGCATGATCTGGACTTCCTTTTCTTTTCTAGTCTTCTTTCTTACCCTTCCTTACTTTAGATTTGAGACATTAACAAACTACTTACAATTTCCAGAATGTATCAAACTCTTTCACATCTCAGTGCCTTTTCAAATACTGTCTCTCCAACATCTTCTGTTGTTTCCTTTAAAGCTCAGCTTAGCTGTTGTCTCCTCCAGGAATCCTTCCCTAATCGCTTTACCTTGTAATTGCTTAATTAAATGCTTCCAATATTCTCCCACAATGTGCTCTATTTTCTATGTTAAAACTTTCTGATAATATGTTGTAGTGTGTGCTTACTTGTCTGTTTGCTTCAAGGCAGTGCTTTTTGGGAGGAAGAGGTTATGCATTTTATCTCTGATACCTACCACTAATCACAATGCCTGACACATAGTAGGTTTTCATTAAAGTTTACTGAATGAATGAGGAAGAGTGGTGGATGTGTTGTAGTTATGCAATAATATAATGCAACATTTTCTTTCATGAGGTTTGAATGGAGAGTAATACAAACTAAAGTCATAAAAAGGTAAGTACAGAATGAGATAATACTGAAGATATAACATGTTAGTATATGATTAAGTGCCAAATGAGGATCATAAAAAAATAGCTGTTCTGAGTTCATTGGAGGAAAATGTCACTATATATTTGGTATTATTTTTTTTAAATATTCCAATTGTTCCACAAAAGATTTGAGACAGCTAACAAACTATGTTTGGGAGTTAATGAACGTTGTGAACACATACATAGTAAGGGAATAGTATGAGAAAAAAGGGGAGTTATGAAAGTACATACTCAGGACTTGAGCAGATATACTAGCATATTTGCAAAAATGGTCCTCATTAAATACTGAACAGTAAGGATGGTGTGCTGGACTTGCATTTCCACTTTCTACCTTGGAGGCTGACTTCTGTGGCGGCATCAGCAGCTTCCTTGTCCTCTGGCTTCTGGCTGACTTTGGCCAAAGAAGGGTACCCTGGCAGAGGATCAGACGGAGGGAGAAGAGTGAGGTCAGGATATTTATTTTCTTGCGTTGCCCAGAACTGTCTGTGCCTCTGTGTAAATTGCCCCTTTGTTAAAATCTCCTTAAATTATTCTAATTCGCATGTGCCCCCCTGCTCCCTGTTGACATTCTGTTACAGTGGCAGAGTTGTTTAATGCTAGATTGGAAGCCACTCTTAATAACTTTTAGGATAACCAATGATACTACAAAAATGTTTTCGGTGCCTGCTATATATCAGTAAGATTCTATGAGGAGGGGATTCAATAAAGAAGAATTCAGAAAGCAAACCAACCAACCTGAAATCTTGTACTCATATTGTTCACATTTTAGTATGGTAAAGAGGATATAAATCATATTGGAGGTAGGGAAAAATTGATATGTTTAAATCCCCACAGTTCTGTAATTTTTTTTTTACATCAGCCTTTCATTTACTGTTCAGGTGTAAAGTAATAATACCTCAGAGATGTAGTTTTCGAGTTGTTTCCCTTTTTACTTGGGGTAGATTATCCAGACATTTTTGCCTCTTCTCTTTCCTGTCGTTCATGTTCTGGTTATTTCACTGCTCGCTCTCCTTCCATCAGGAGATAAAAGGAAAATAAATGGATGGAAAGCTTAGCTTTAGTATCTATGATAAAAGGTTTATTAGGAAAGAGACTGAAATTCTGAACTACAGTGAAGCTTTTCAGTTTATCTGGGCTGGTCTGCCCCCTATTGCCATTAAGATATCAAGAGATGTTTCCAGCTTGTCAAAAATCAAGAGGTTAGATGCACAAAAAATCTTATATTCACAAGGATGAAGAGAAACAGGTTTAATAAGTAGATAGGATGCTCTTAATATAAGGCCCTGTTGTGCAGACCTTCTATCTTTGGATCTTGGATTGTAATACAACCTTGTTTGTAATACATACTTAGATCATTGTTGACTCACAGGAGCTTAATTCTGTGACCCAGCAAAAATAGATCATAAATCCCAGCGAGGGAAGACATGTTTGTAGTTTGACCTTGGAATGATGAGCTAAAGGTGCTGAGGAAACCATAAATCTAATTTACAATAATAACAAAAATAAGGTTGTTTATACTTTGCCCAGTGCATGAAGTGAAAATCTAATATTTTTCTTGGTACATGCTGTACATTTTGCCAAGCTTGATTAAATTCCTATTTAGTAAGTAGGTAGCTAGGAGAGGAACTGAATAAAAACACTTTAGATGAGGCTTTAGACTCTTGCTTTGTTCTTCCTTATTTCTTTTTTTTTTTAAAGCTGTTCCAACTCTTCCTTTTTTTTAGGTTCCATTTATGAAATGTTTGGAAATGAATGCTGTTTATCAACAGGAGAAGTAATTAAAATTATTGGTCTCAAAATTAAGAAGATCATAGCTGAAATTTGTGAGCACATTGAAGGTTGTGAACGTCCGCAACCATTTGAGCTGCCTATGAATTTTCCAGGTACAGTAAATTGCAATGATTTCATATTTGTAAAACTATTGTTAATAGATGAATACATCTATACAACTGAAAACAATACAAAGTGGTAGCTTTTGTTTTTTTTTCACTCTAGGGAAGTGGGTGAAAAAATTAGAATTATTTTTTTTTCCATACGGTGTTATATGAGTTTCAGATGTACAATATAGTGACTCAGCAGTTCCATACATTACTCAGGGCTCATCTTGATAAGTGTGCTCTTAATCCCCTTCTGTTTAATCCAGTCTCCCACCCACCTCCCCTATGGTAACCATCGGTTATTCTCTGTAGTAAGAGTCTTTTTTTTTTTAATTTGTGTCTTTTTTCTTTGTTTCATTTGTTTTGTTTTTGAAATTCCATGTATGAGTGAAGTCATGGTATTTGTCTTTCTTTGACTTATTTCACTTAGCATTATACTCTCTAGATCCATCCATGTTGTTGCAAATGGTAAGATTTCATCTTTTATTAGGGCTGAAAATATTCATCCATAATATTATTCCATTATTCCAATATTCATAATAATGAATAATATTCTATTATATATGTAACTTACTCCAGATATATTTTATATTCCCATAATATCTTGGTCACCAATAACATGTACCTTATTGGATAGTCATTGATGATTTTCTTAAATTTTTTTTTTCATTATTTTAGAGAAAGAGAGAGGAAGGGGCGAGGGGAAGAGAGAGAGAGAATCTTAAGCAGGCTCCATGCTTAGCATGGAGCTCGACTTGGGGCTCAGTCCTACATCCCTGGTATCATGATCTGAGCTGAAATCAAGAGTCGGATGCTCAACCAGCTAAGCCACCCAGGTGCTCCTGTTGATGATCTTCTTATTTGCCTTCTCTAGACCAGGGGTTGGCAAAAGTTTTTTTTTTTTTTTAATAAGAAAACAGATAGTAAATATTTTAGACTTTGCCACCAGATGGTCTCCCTCACAACTCTTGCACTCTGATCCTGTAACATGAAAGAAGCTATAGGTGATATATAAACCAATGGACATGCTGTAGTTCAATAAAAAATATATTTATAAAAACAGATGTCCAGCAGAGTTTGGCCTGTGAACTGTAGTTTGCTGAACGCTCCTCTAGACTAAAACTTCAGGACAGATAAAATATCACATATATGACTTTGTATATCTAGTACCAAGCACATTTCCAGTAGTTGTTTATTAAATGCATGAATGAATGAATAAATGATGAGCTGAGGAGAGAAATCTAGTAAACATTTGCAATATGATGTGATTCATGGTGTGATTGAAATATGCCTGGATTCCATGAGAGTCGTGATAAGGAACATCTAGCTCCTGTTGGCCATGTTTCAACATGGATTTTGAAGTCATTATATCTGAATTCTAGTTCTGCCACTTGTTAGCTGTATAACCTTGCCAAGTTATTTACCCTCCTCTCATGAAAAATGGGAATAATAATTCTATCTCCTAGTGTTTGAGGGAAGATTAAATTTTGAAATATATTTAAAGTGCTTAGAATGATACTTGTCATATAGCAAGGGCTATAAAAATGTGTCAGCTTTTATTACCATTATTATTACTATCATCAGTGGAGTGAAGTTTTTCAGAGCATTTGAAAGAATATTATACTTGGGCTCTGATTTGAAAACTGAAAATAATCAGCCATATGGGGAGAAGATTCTTCCGCGTTCTCCAGTATCTTCTTCCTTTCAACTGAAATCTTACCCATCGTTCAGTTCTATTTACTCCTTCTTACCCCCATCTTTATAACAATGGTCCTCTAACTTGGCTGCACATTGCAATCACCTAGGGAGATTTAAAATATTCTGATGCTTAGGCCACTTCCCTGACATATTCTGATAGTCTGTAGTGAAGTCTGGTTACCAGAGTTTCCTAAAGCTACCAGGGTGATAATAATGAGCAGTTAAGGTTGCCAACCATTGCTTTATAAGAAGTTTTTCCTAAGTATTCTAATTGGATGTAATAATTTCCTTTTTGAATCACTTTACTCTTTTATGCCTTAATCATTGCATTTATCACATTTTGAATGTAATTGAAATTATTTGTGTGCTTGTCTTATGAGAACCAACTGCTTCGTAGATTACAACATTGCTGACAACAGAATCTGAATCTCTTTATTGGTATAATCCCCACAGTGTTTAGGAGAAGATGTATATAATAAATATTTAGTAAGTTATAATGACTTTCTAGTAGAAAGATTGTTTCTTATTAGAGTAGTGAAAACACCTAATTTTGGGGAATATATATATTTTATATACTATTATTTATTATATTTAAATGTAATATTTATGACAGGTAATTAGTTTACATGATTATAGAGATTGGCAAATCCAATATCTACAGAGCTGATTTTCCACAAAATCACTTACCTTTTGATTAAGAGTTTAATTTGGGGAGTTGCTATTTAGAATATCTTTTTGAGTTTTCAATTTATATGATAGGCTTGCATCAACTGAGCAACAATTAAAAATATTTACCTACAGGGGCGCAGGGGTAGCTCAGTCAGTTAAGCATCAGACTTCAGCTCAGGTCATGATCTCATGGTTCATGGGTTCAAGCCCCACGTTGTGCCCATGTACTAACAGCTCGGAGCCTGCAACCTGCTTCAAATTCTGTGTCTCCCTCTCTTTTGCCCCGCCCCTACTCACTCTCTGTCTGTCTGTCTCTCTCAAAAATAAATGTTAAATTTTTTTTTTAAGTTTCTAAAAAATATTTATTTAAAAAACTAGCTTTAATGTAACAATCAGGGCTAAAATGGAAAGGTAAAGTGATTGGTGATGATATACTTTCTTTTAAAGAGGACTCCTAGCTGATGATGAAAGGGATCACAGATATAGGAGTATTTTTGGTACATCAGCTCTAGGGAGAAAGAGAAATTAAGGCCATTAATTTCAATAGAAACATCTCTTTGTTTGTATTCTATTTAAAACTCAATTTAAACTCTCAGAAATTAAACTCAGAAAGTAATTTAATATATATTTTACACATCCTTTCTTATTTGGCAATTTCCTAAATTTCCTTTTGTTATTGATTTCTAATTGCATTCTATTGTGGTCAGAAGACATACTTTCTGTGGTTTCAATCCTCTTAAATTTTTTGAGGCTTGTTTTATGGCTTAACACATGGCCTACCCTGGAGAAGGTTGCATGTGCACTTGAGAAGAAGGAGTATTTTGCTGTTCAGTGGAGTGCTCTACAGATGACTGTTGGTTTGTAGTGCTGTTCAAGTCTTCTATTTCCTTAAGAATCTTCTGCCTAGATGTTTCTATTATTGAAAGTTCCAACTACTCTTGAAGTTTTCAACTATTACTGTCAACTTTTGCTTCATGTATTCTGGGGCTATGATGTTAGGTGTATATGTGCTTATAATTGTTATTCTTCTTGATGAAGTGACACTTTTATTATTATATAGTATTCTTCTTTGTCTCTGGTAAAATTTTTGTTCCAAAGTTTGTTTTTATCTGATTTTAATGTGGTTACTACAGTTCTCTTTTGGTTACTATTTACATGATCTATATTATATTCTTTAACTTTCAGACCATTTGTGTCTCTGAATTTAAAGTATGTTTCTTATGGGCAGCAAACAGTTAGATGATGTTTTTAATCTGTTCTGCCAATCTCTGCCTTTTAATTGGAATGTTAAATCCATTTATACTTAATATAATTACTGATAAAGTAGGACTTACATCTACCATTTTGCTGTTTGTTTTCCATATGTCTGAGGTTTTTTGTGTTTTTTGTTAAATAGATGTTTTCTAATGTACCTTTTTTTAAAGATTTTAGTTTTTTAAGTCACCTCTACACTTAATGTGGGGCTTGAACCCACAACCCTGAGATCAAGAGTCACACACTCTAGCAACTAAGTCAAACAGCTACCCCTCTAGTGCACCATTTTATCTCCCCCACCCTTTTTTTTTTTAAATTAAAACTCTATTTTATACAGGAGTTTTAGGTTCATAGCAAAACTGAGCAGAAGGTACAGAGATTTTTCATATGATAGCTGCCTCCAAATAGGCATGGCTTCCCCAGTATCAAAATACCATAAAATATTTTTGTGGTTTATAGCTCATTTCTTTTTAATGCTGAATATTTCATTGTCTAGATGTGCCACAATTTATTTAGCTATTTACCTACTGAAGAACAACTTGGTTGTTTTTAGTTTTGGCAATTATAAATAAGGCTGCTATAACATTCATGCGGAGGTGATTGCATGGGTAAGTTTTCAGCTTGTTTGGTTAAGTACCTAGAAACATAATTGCTGGACCATATGGTAAGAATATATTTAGTTTTAAAAAAAACCTGCCAACTGTCTTCTGAAATGGCTATACCATCTTTCATTTCCACCAGCAGTGAATGGGAGTTTCTGGTGTTGCACATCCTCATCAGTATTTTGTATGGTCAATGTTTTGAATTTTGGCTATTCTGGTGTGTGTGTGTGTGTGTGTGTGTGTGTATGTGTGTGTATATATATATATATATGTGTGTGTGTGTGTGTGTGTGTGTGTGTGTGTGTGTGTATATATATATATATATATATATATATATATACCTTTGATATCTCATCATTGTTTTAATTCTCAATTCCTTAATGACATATGATGTGCAGCATCTTTTCACATGCCTATTTGCCATCTGTATATATTCTTGTGTGAAATGTCTGTTCAGAGTTTTGCCCACTTTTTAAATCAGGTTTTTTGTTTCCTTATTGTTGAGTTTTAAGATTTTTTGGATACAAGTCCTTTTTCAGATATTTTCTTCCATTTTGTGGCTTGTCTTCTCATTCTTTTGGCAGCATCAATTACAGAGAAGAACTGTTTTTAAAAAAAAAAACAGGAGCCTGGCTTGCTAGTTATTTCTTTGCTACATTGTCTTTGGTGTCGTAACTAAAAAGTCATCATCAAATTCAAGGTCACCTAGATTTTCTCAAAGTTTTGTTTTTTTAAAAAATTTTTCAAAGTTCATTTATTTTGAGAGAGAGAGAGACAGAGAGAGACCAGGGGAAGGGCAGAGAGACAGTGAGAGGGAGAGAATCCCAAGCAGGTTCCACACTGTCAGTACAGAGCCTGATGCTGGGCTCATATCCATGAACCATGAGATCATGACCTGAGCTGATATCAAGAGTCAAATGCTTAACCAATTGATCCACCCAGGTGCCCTGATTTCCTCAAAGTTTTATAGATTTGCATTTTACGTTTAGGTTTATGATCCATGTTGAATTTTTTTGTTTGTGAACGGTGTAAGATCTGTGTCCAGATTTTTTTTTTCATTTGGATGTCCAGTTGTTCCAGCACCATTTAATGAAAAACATTTCTTTACTGCATTGTACTGCTTTTACTCCTTTGTCAAGCATTGTTTGAGTGTATTTATTTTATTTTACTTATTTAATTTAATTTTATATTTATTGTTTAATGTTTGTTTATTTTTGAGAGAGAGAGAGAGAGAAAATGAGTAGGGGAGGGGCAGGGAGAAATAGGGAGACAGAGAATATCAAGCAGGCTCTGTGTTGACAGCACAGACACAGGGCTCAAACTCACAAACTGTGAGATCATGACCTGAACTGGAGTCAATAGACAGATGCTTAACCAACTGAGCCACCCTGGGGCCTCTAACTGTTTTTTTTTTTAATTTTTTTTTTAATGTTTATTTATTTTTGAGACAGAGAGAGACAGAGCATGAGCAGGGGAGGGGCAGAGAAAGAGGGAGACACAGAATCTGAAA
Organism: Acinonyx jubatus; assembly: GCF_027475565.1. Lineage (NCBI taxonomy): Eukaryota > Metazoa > Chordata > Mammalia > Carnivora > Felidae > Acinonyx > Acinonyx jubatus. The sequence goes on from NC_069385.1 coordinate 36,474,373, forward strand.
CAGGCTCCAGGCTCTGAGCTGTCAGCACAGAGCCCGACGCGGGACTCGAACCCACGAACCGTGAGATCATGACCTGAGCCAAAGTCGGACGCTTAACCGACCGAGCCACCCAGGCACCCCTAACTGTTTTTATTTTAAAATCCACTTGTTCATTACTAGTATATAAGAAAGTGATTGGTTTTTGCATATTAACTTGTTATCCTACAATCTTGCTACACTCAGTTATTAATTTGGTCTTTTCTTTCAGATTTTATATATAGACAATCATATTATCTGTGAACATAGTTTTTTTTGTTTTTCCCAATCAATACACCTTTTATTTCCTTCCCTTGTCTTATTGCATTAGCTAGGACTTCTGGTACAATGTTGAAAAGGAGTGGAGAGAAGGGACATCCTAGCCTTGTTCCTGATCTTAGTGGGAAAGCTAGTTTCTTAAGTATTATGTTATCAGTAGGTTTGGGCTTTTTTTAGATTTTCTTTATTGAGTTGAGGGAGTTTTGCTCCATTTCTAATTTACTTAGAGTTTTTGTTGTTGTTGTTGTTGTTTTTTCTTTTTACATTGAATGGATGTTGGCTTTTGTCACTTTCTTTTGGCATCTATTGATATGATCATATGATATTCTTCTTAGCCTAATAATGTAATGGATTACATTAATTGTCTCTCAGCTGTTGAACCATCTTTGCATAAAAGGATAAATCCCACTTGATTGTGGTGTATAATTCTTTTTATAAATTGTTGGGTTTGATTTTCTAATATTTTGTTGAAGATTTTGCATCTATATTTATGAGAAATATTGATATGTAGTTTTTTTCTTATATCTTCTCCCGGTTTTGATACTAGAGTAGTGCTGGTTTCAAAGAATGAAGTAGGGAGTATTCCCTTTACTTCTGTCTTCTAAAGATGTTGTGAAGAATTGTTATGACTTCTTTCTTTAAATGTTTGGTAGAATTCACCATTGAACCTGTTTAGTCCTGGTGCTTTCTGTTTGGGGAGGTTATTAATTATTGATTCACTTTCACTAATAGACATAGGCCATTTAAATTGTCTGTTTCTTCTTGTGTGAGTTTTGGTCGATTGTGTCTTTCAAGGAATTGGTCCATTTCATGTAGGTTATCAAATTTGGGGCATGGAGTTGTTGATCATAATATTATTTTATTATCCTTTTAATGTCCATGATGTCTTCTCTTTCATTTCTGACTTTAGTAATTTGTATCTTTTCTTTCTTTCTTTTTTTAACCTGGCTAGAGACTTATCTATTTTATTGACATTTCCAAAGAAAAAGCTTGTATTTTTGTTGATTTTTTTCCTATTGATTTCTTCTTTTCCATCTTAATTGATTTTTCCTATAACTTTTATTATTTCTTTTCTCCTGCTTAATTGGGTTTAATTTGTTTTTCTTTCTTCCAGTTTTCTAAGGTGGAAGCTTAGAGACTGATTTTTAGATCTTTCCTCTTTTCTAGTATATTCATTTAATTCAGTCTTCCTCTAAGCACTGCTTTCACTTCATGTCAAAGTTGGTAAGTTGTTATTTTCATTTTTATTTAGTTAAAAATATTTTAAAATTTCTCTTGAGAATTGTTTTCTTTGACCCCAAGTGTTATTTAAAAAAAAATTTTTTTTAACGTTTATTTATTTTTGAGACAGAGAGAGACAGAGCATGAACAGGGGAGGGGCAGAGAGCGAGGGAGACACAGAATCTGAAACGGGCTCCAGGCTCTGAGCTGTCAGCACAGAGCCCGACGTGGGGCTCGAACTCAGCACCGTGAGATCATGACCTGAGCTGAAGTTGGACGCTTAACCGACTGAGCCACCCAGGCGCCCCCTGCCAAGTGTTATTTATTACGGGGGTGGGCGTAGTTATCTTTCTGTTATTGATTCTATTTTAATCCACTCTGGTTTCAGAGCATCTATTGTATGATTCTATTTTTAGAAATTTGTCAAGATGTTTTATTGCCCAGAATGTGGTCTATATTTGTCAATGTTTCATGTGAGATGGAAAGGAATGTGTAATTTGCTGTTGGATAAGTGCCTATAGATGTCAGTTATATCCACTGATTGATGGTGCTGTTGAGCTCAACTATGTCCTTACTTTTTTCTACCTGTTGGATTTATCCATTTCTAATATAAGGGTGTTAAAGTTGCCAACTATGAATTAGATTAATCTATTTTTGCATGTAGTTCTCCTAGTTTTTGCTTCACATATTTTGACACTTTTTTGCACAGGCATATACACATTAAGGATTGTTATGTCTTCTTGGAGTAGTGACTTTTTATCATTATATAATGCTCCTCTTTATTCCTGATAACTTTTCTTGCTCTGAAGTCTGCTCTGTCTGAAATTAATATAGGTACTCCAGCTTTCTTTGGATTAGTGTTACCATGGTATATCTTTGTCTCTTTACTTTAATCTATATGTGTCTTTATATTTAAAATGGATTTCTTTTTTTTTTAATTTTTTTTAATGTTTATTCATTTTTTGAGAGAGAGAGAGAGACAGAGCACAAGTTGGGGAGGAGCAGAGAGAGGGAGACACAGAATCTGAAGCAGGCTCCAGGCTCTGAGTTGTCAGCACAGAGTGCAATGCGGGGCTTGAACTCATGAACCATGAGATCATGACCTGGCCGAAATCAGACACTCAACCGACTGAGCCACCCAGGTGCCCCCAAAATGGATTTCATATAGAAAATATATAGTTGGGTCTTGTCATTTGATTGACTCTGATAATCTCTGTCTCTTAGTTGATGTATTTAGACCATTGACATTAAAAATGATTATTGCTATCCAGGTGACCCTTGAACAATGTAGAGGTTAGGAGCAAAATTCCCCCACACAGCTGAAAATCTGCATATAACTTTTGGCTCCCCAGAACTTAACTACTAATAGCCTACAGTTGGCTGGAACCCTTACCAAGAACATAGTTTACTAACACATATTTTGTAGGTTATATGTATTATATACTGTATTCTTACAATAAAGTAAGCTACACAAAATAAATTGCTATTAAGAAAATCACAAGGAAAATAATGTATATTTTAGTACTGTACTTAAAAAAAAATCTGTGTATAAATGGACCTGCACATTTCAAACCGATGTTGTTCAAGGGTCAACTATAGTTTCATTAATGTCTACAGTATTTGTTACTGTTTTCTTTTTGTTGCCTTTGTTCTTTTTTCCTATTTTTGTCTTCCATACATTCTTTGCTTTTTGTGGTTTAATTGAGCATTTTGTATGATTCCATTTTCTCTCCTTTCTTAGCATATCCATTATACTTATTATACTTAAAACTTTTATTAGTGTTTGCTGTATGATTTGCAATATAAATTTACAACTAATCCATGTCTACTTTCAAATAACACCATATTCCTTCACATGTAGTGTAAATACTTTATCATAACAAAATATTCCTAATTCATTCCTCTTGTCCCTTGTATCATTGCTGTGATTCATTTCACTTATACCTAAGCATACATAATTAAATACATTGCTGATATTATTATTATAAGCGTTTTATCTGTTAGATCAATTAATAATGAGAAAATAAAAGTTTTTATTTTACCCTCACTTATTCCTTCTCTGATATTCTTCTTTTCTTTATGTAGATCCAAGTTTCTGACGTGTACATTTTTTCTTTTCTCTGAAGAACTTCTTTTTACATTTCTTGCCAAGCAGGTCTACTGGCAACAAATTCCCAGTTGTCGTTTGTCTGAGAAAGTCCTTAATTCTCCTTCACATTTGAAGGATAATTTGTCAGGGTACAGAATTCTAGGTTGATTTTTTCTTTCTTAGCACTTTAAATATTTCACTCTACTCTTTTGCTTGCATGATGTCTGAGTATTTGGATGTAATTCTTTGTTCATCTGTATGTAAGGAGTTTTATTCCTGTGGTTTCTTTCATGATGTTTTCTTTATCTTTGATTTTCTGCAATTTAAATATAATATTCCTATGTAGTTGGGGTTGTTTGTTTCCTTGTTTTCATTTATCCAGTTTCGTTTTTCCCAAGCTTCCTGGATCTGTGGTTTGTTGTGTGACATTAATTTGGTGAAATTCTCAGGCATTGCTTCAAATATTTCTTCTCTTCTTATTTCTCTTTCTTTTCCTTCTGGTATTCCCGTTATATAGATGGTACACCTTTTGTTGTTCCACAGTACTTAGATATTCTGTTATGTGTTTTTGTTTTTGCTTTGCTTTTATGTTTTGGAAGTTTGTATTAATATATTCTCAAGCTGAGAGATTCTTTCTTCAGCTATGTCCAGTCTACTAATGAGCCCATCAAAGACATTCTTTATTTCTGTTATAGTGATTTTGAACTTTAGCACTTATTTTTGCTTCTTTCTTAGGCTTCTCTATTTCTACTTACATTGCCCACCTTTTCTACATTATCTATTTAGGCCCTAGCATATTAATCATAATTGTTTTAAATTCCGGGTCTGATTATCCCAACATCGCTGCCATATCTGAGTCTGACTCTGCAGCTTGCTGTGTCTCTTCAATTGTCTTTTTTGCCTTTTAGTATGCTTTCTAATTTTTTCTTGATAGCCAGACATGATGTACTGGATAGAAAGAAACCATAGTTAATAGGACTTTAGTAATGTAACAGTAAGGTGTGGTAGGAGGGGAAGCATTCTATGGTCCTATGATTAGGTCTCAGTATTTTTATAGACCTGTGCCTCTGAACTAAACTGCACAAGTGCTTCTCAATCTTGTTACCCACTCTTTATGTGGGAAAGGGTGGCTACAGTAGAGTTGGGTATTGCCCTTCTCATATGTGGAAGCCTAGAACAGGCTAGATCTGGGTATTTCCATTTCCTCAAATAGAAAGACTGGAGTGGGTTTTAGTTGCATATTTTCTCTAAGTGGAAGGCTAGAGGGGGTGTTAGTCGTATATTTTCCTTCCCCCCAGGTCAGTTAGTCCTAATAAAACACCAATCGTGTCTCTTAAGGGCAAGCCTTATTAAGAAGAACAGAATGTTCTGACTATTTTGAATTTTTTTTTCCTCTCCCCCTGCCAGAAGCATTAGGAGATTTTTCTCTGATACTCACTGTGAAAGCCTGGTCAAGTTCCTAGAGGTAGAACATACAAAATTATGAGAGCTTCCCCATGATTGGGACCCTGGAGTTTTTCTCTCAGACTTGTCCATTCAGAGCTTCTAGCAATTATACTTCATATTTTTCTAGTCTGGTATTGGTTCATATTGAGGTTTCTTCTCTGGTAAGTTGTGGTTCTCTGTACTTGCCTATCTGTCTCTTCAATTCTGGAGGCATTTATCCTCTGACCTCACTTCTCTAATGAATCCAAGAATAGTTGCTGATTTTTCAGTTTGTTTGGCTTTTTACTTTTTGCTGGGCAGAGTGGCAGCTTGAAAACTTTTTATATCCAAGGCCAGAAACCAGAAGCCCAATGTTTTTTTCCTATATATATATTTTTGTTGTTGTTCTTGTTTTGGTTTGTTTTTTTTTTTTTAGTTATTTTTTTAGTGGTTGCTTAGGGATTACAATTCATGTCTTAATTTATAACAATCTAGTTTGGATTAACTAATTTAATTTCAATAATATGTAAAATTGGACTCCTTTGTAGTTCTATTCCCTACCCTATCTTTCTAATTGCTGTTATCATGAAAATTATGTGTTTATACATTATGTGCCCACCAACATAGATTTATGACTATTCTTTATGCAATTGCCTTTTAAATTAGATAGGAAAAATATTTGAAAATAAATACACTTAAACTTTATTTTATTTTTACATTGATAGCTACTTTTACTAGACTTATTTCTTGACCCAGAATAAAGTTACTGTCTTATATCCTCCAGCCTGAAGGATTCCCTTTAAGATTTCTTGTGTGGCAGTTTTGTTAGTAATAAATTCTCTCAGTTTTTGTTATCTGGAGATGTCCTAATTTCCTATTTATTTATTTCTTTATTTAAGTGTAGTTAGCACACAATGTGACATCACTTCCTGGTGCACAGTGTAGTGTGACTCCACAATTTCATACATTATGCTATGCTCACCACAAGTGTAGGTACCATTTGTTGTCATACAACACTATTACAATATCACTGATTATGTTCCTTATGCTGTGCCTGTTATTCCTGTGACATATTTATTCCATATCTGGAAACCTGTATCTCCCACTCCGCTTCACCCATTTTACCCATCTCCTCACACGCGTCCGCGCTGGCAACCATCAGTTTGTTCTCTGTATTTATGAGCCTGATTCTGCTTTTTGTTTGTTTGTTTTTTAGATTCCACGTATGAGTTACCTCATACAGTATCTGTCTTTCTCAATCTGATTTATTTCACTTGGCATAATATCCTCTAGGCCCATACATGTTGTGCAAATGGCACAATTTCATTCTCTTTATGGCTGCATAATATTCATACACACACACACACACACACACACACACACACACACACACACAGACATCTGCTTTGTCCATTCATCTGTTGATGAACTCTTAGGTTGCTTCCATATCTTGGCTATTGTCAATAATACTGCAATAAACATAGGCTGCACATATCTTTCAAATTAGTGTTTTTAATTTTCTTTGGGTAAATACTAGTGGAATTGTTGGCTCATATGGTATTTCTATTTGTAAGTTTTTGAGTAACTTTCATTTTTAAAGGATAAGTTTTCTGTATACAGAATTGGTTCACAATTCTTTTTTTTTTCAATACTTTAAATATGTCATCCCAATGATTTCTGGCCTTCATGGTTTCAGAGTGGAAATTAACTTTTAATCTTATTGAAAAAATCCATATACTTGAGGAGTCTTTTCTGCTGTTTCCAAAATTCTCTATTTGTCTTTGGTTTTCAATAGCTTGATCAGAATGACATGAAGCTTCAAGTTTATCCTATTTGGAATGTGTTGAGTTTTTGAATGTGTAGATTAATGTTTTTCATCAAATTTTGGAGGTTTTGGTCATTATTTCTTTAAATAGTCTTTTGATGTCTTTCTCTTCTTCTTCTGGAACACACATTATTCACATATTTATATGCTTGATGCTGTCCCTATGTCTTTGAGACTCTGTTAATTTCTTTTTGTACTTTTTTATTTTTGTTTCTCAGAATGAATAATCTCAACTGACCATCTTAAATTTTGATTTATATTCCCTATTTGGTAAGACTTCATTTTAATACTTCCTTTTTAGTTCTTTAGACATAGTTTTCTTTATTTTTTGAAGGCATTTAAAATAGCTTATTTAGAATCTTTCTCTAGGAAACCTAATGTCCGGGCTTCCTCAAGAATAGTTTTTATTGATTGCTTTTTTCCCCTAGTGGATGGGTCACACTTTCTTGTTCCTTTGCCTGTTTCATAGTTTGTTTTTGAAAGTTGGATATTTTAAACAATATAATTTGGCAACTCTAGAAATTGAATTTTCTCCCCTCCTTAGGGTGGTTTGTTATTGCTGGTTGTTGAGTGATTTTTTTGAACTGTATATGTGAAGTCTGTGTTCTTTGTCATGTGGAGCCACTGAGTCTCTGCTCAGTTAGCTTGGTGGGCAACTAATGCCTGGACAGAGATTTCCTTAAACAACTGGAAACAGGAGTTCTCCCAGTCCTTTTTGAGGGGATCAGTGTTCATTTGGGGGCCTGCCTTCTACACTCAATCAGGCAGGTAAACACTCTTGTTTGTTTGCTCATGTAGAGCCTCAAAGTCAGCTGGGTTTGATAGCTGAGGACTTTCTCAGGTCTTTCTTAAACATACATACAGTCCTACACATGTATGTGGTTTTCTAGATTACGAGGAATATATTAGAACTTTTGAACGCTTTTTTGACATCTTATTTCTCAGCTTTTCCCTTTAAACTTTTTTGGTTAGCCTATTTTTTCCCCAACTGTTACACATCACCGCAGGCAGTCACAAAAATTAAATAATTATCTCTTATTGTTTTTGACACATGATCCCTAGGAAAAGTCTTTTCCCACTGAGTGAGCTCAAAATGAGATCAAATAAAGACAATGTTGCAAGTAGAATCTTCCAGGTAGTCACCAGACATGTCAAAAAATAACAATTCCCTGAGAATGAACTCTGAAAGATTTCCAGCTCCTTTCTGCCCCCTCTTGTGACTACTGCACTGGGGGTTTTGCTATGATTGCAAGCTGTTAGTTTCACTATGAAGTTGAAAGGGACGGGGAGGGTGGAATACTGCAAGTTAAATTGTCACAAAGTTTGCTGTTTTTAACCAAGATTCAGCCATTTTTTTCTTCAATACATGCTCCCCAGATTGCTGTAATCCTTTGGCTAATTTACAAAGTTTTTGAAAAAATTAATTCTGACCATTTGTTTTTTTACCCAGTTACTCCATTGCTTTTATAAAGGAGGAGATAATTTTCAGAGGTCCTTATTCTATCATACTTGCTGCCATCATCTACCCTAGTATGATAAAGTATGTTAACACAGATCCTTAATTTCTCATTGTAATTTAAAAGTTTTGGTGAGGATGATCATACCCTTGGCAAGGGTGCCCATGAAGAGTATTTCTTTGTTAATAAAGATGCTCTACTCGGGGTGCCTGGGTGGCTCAGTCAGTTAATCGTCCAACTTCAGCTCAGGTCTTGATTTCACAGTTTGTGAGTTTGAGCCCACGTCAGGCTTTGTGTGGGCAGCTGAGTCTGGAGCCTGCTTTGGATTCTGTGTCTCCCTCTCTCTCTGCCCCTCCCCCACTCACACTCTGTTTCTCTCTCTCTCTCTCTCTCTCTCTCTCTCCCCCTCTCTCTCAAAAACAGCTAAACATTTAAAAAATTAAAAAAAATAAAGATGCTCTACTGAAAAAAGTTACCCACCCTTTGACCAGTAAATATGGCTTTGTAGATGCTCCAGTAAGTGGAAGGAAGCTCAAGCAACTGTCCAGAAAGGAAAGCTTTGTAGGGATTTGGTGAGATGCTTCCAGGGGACAAACTGGAGTTGATTTTTGCTAAGTGTGAATGGGGAGCTAAACTTGCGATATATATTGCTGGTTACATTCTATGTTAGCGTTACATTTCCATATGTCTATTTTGTCACTTCAAAAACTGTTCAGTATATTAAAACAATAAAGAGCAATTATTTAAGTCCTTTATAGAAATAAACATACTGCTTTAGAAGTATAATTTTTCTTTTTTTTAATGTTTGTTTATTCATTTTGAGAGAGAGAGAAAGAGAGCAAGTGGGGGAGGGACAGAGAGAGAAGGGGAGAGAGAATCCTAAGCTGACAACACAGCACCCAATGTGGGGGTTGAACCCACAAATGTGAGATTATGACCTCAGCTGAAATCAAGAGTTGGACACTCAACGCACTGAGCCACCCAGGTGCCCTAATTTGTTCTTTTAGAAGATAGCCATCTTGACTAAGACCCTTTTTCTGAGCTAGAAAACATGCCATTCTTGCCAAGCACAACAAAAATATATATCCTGATATTTGGTAGTGGATTACATTATCCCCATAGATTGATAAATCATATAATGTTTGGGTTATAGTGAAGTTTCAAATTTCAGATTACTTCCTGGAAAGATCTTTCTTTCTAATGTTATAAAGCATCAATATTAAATGCCTTCTCTTTAGACATAAGAAATTTCCTGGGAGGAAGTGTTACAAAGAAGAAATACATTTTTTTTGGTAATCAGAGTCCTGCCACCCCCAACAGCAGGTTTACACAAGTGTCTCTAAACCATGTCCAAGAACGGTTGTGGTAGCATCTGTAAAACCACTGTTAAAGTTATATAGCCAGGTTGAAGTTTTCTGTTTGAATTTATAGGTCATACTCCATGAATTTTATCACTGTGTGGAATGATTTTGCTGGAAGGTGGAGGCATGTAAGAAATGTGATAGTAAAGCTTAGAGATAGAACATTCTCTACTACCCTACACACACTTAAATTAGAATCCTGATGATGTGCTGAGCACTGTTCTAAATACTTTTATGTATGTATATATTATCCATATGTATCCATATGTATTATCCATATGTATATGTATCCATATGTATGTGTGTGTATATGTATATCTATATAACTAATTGAATTCACATTTACATATGAGAAAATAAGGAACTTGCCCAAGGCCAAATAGTTGTTAAGCAGTTCCATTGAATCTATGTTAGCACTGTCTGATATAATATAAAATATAATATAAGACTCTCCATTCATGTTCCTTCAAGTTCATTTATAGGGCTATTCCAGGAGGCTTCAGTTCTTTGATACATGCCCACTCTACAAAGTTCCTTTTGAGTGAATGATCTGAGAATTAGAGAAATCGCAAGACAGAAATCATAGTCTTTCACTTCTGCTGTTTTCTTTTGATCACACAAATGCTGGTGCATGCTAGGGGGAGACTGCACAAGGGTGGAGGAGGCAGGAATCCCTGGGGCCTCTCTTGAAGGCTACCTGGCACAGACATTTAAATAAATAAAAAAAGCAAAGCAAAACAAAAGGAGAGAGAGTTGTCAAATTAATTTTAATAAAATATCTTATTGAAAATATGTATGTAAATATTATGCTTTTAACATCTAATCAATATAAAAACTATTGAGATATTTCACATTCTTCTCATGCCAAGTCTTCAAATCCAGATGTGTTTTCTAACTCCTAGTACCTCTCGATTCAGGCTACGCTAGTTTCAAGTAGCCATGTTTCAAATGCTCCGAACAGTGCCTCTAACAGTAGTACTGTATTGGAGAAGCACCAATACGGATGTAAACAGTATAATTCCAGAGTCTGTGCTTTGAAGCACTTCTTGCTTAATCATAGAGAAAAAGTGAAATGATTTTTTTTGTCAGCCAGCATCAGGGTTATGATGAAGATCCAAAGATGCCTTGGATATGTGGCATCCTTCCTAATTTTTCTGTCATATGCAGTAAGCATTGTAATAGTAAAATGAACTAAATCGATCCCTGTCCTAAAATAACATGAAATAGGAATTTTTAGAAGACTTAGAAAGTTCACTAACTATAAAATTTCCTTCATATGTTTAATGGATTTAAATCATATCTTAAAGATAAGCTTCAGGCAGTGCTTCTTAAAAAGAATTTCTACAGGCAAATGGATAAACGGATTTTATCTGTCAGGTGGGCAGTCCATTCCTAAGCGCCATGCAGCTGCCAAGTTCAATTGCCACACTTTCATAAAGGCAGTCAGTAATGAAGCAGTGAGTCCAAATGAAAGCAGCAGTTTATTTCTCATGGCACAACAGACAGCATTATCTTCATGCTTTAGTGTCCCCTCAGCCCCGTGTGTGTGTGTGGGGGGGGGGGGTGTGTGATAATAGAGTAGGGTCAGGTGGGTGCTAAATGCACAGCAGAGGAACAGTAAGTTTAGGAAATCCCAGACATGGAAGCTGCTTCTGGCAAACTGGCCAATCTTTGCCCTCTAGGAAAACATTGTTTTTATTATCCTGGAATGTAAGAAAGTCTTTAGGGAGGAGGAAGACAACTTTGCTATCCTAGAATGTCTCTCGGGAGGGAGATATTCTCTCACTTTTCTGCTGGTCAGGAAATAAAACCTCCAGCTTCTGAAGCATGTAGACGTGCCATGGAGAATTATCTTCCAAAATCTCTCTCTCTTCTGAACAGTAAGATTCTTTTCAAAATCATTTTAATTATAAATGTGAAAAGTACAGAAAAGTACTAAGAATAATCAGTGGCAAAAGTTGGATTAATAATAGAATTATATCTTCAAAAAATTCAGATTAAATGACTAAAATTTATGAAACTGTTTCTTTTATGTCTTATCAAAAATAGTATGTTCACTTTTTCAAAATGAATTTTCCCTTTGTTTCATTTGGAAAACTATGTGCTTAATTGTAGACAACATATAATATTACATTCAATGGTCATTCGTTATATGTTTTATGTACCATTGAAATGACTAGATCTTTCATGTTTAGCCATTTTATGATTGTAGGTATCTGTTTGACTAAAATATCAGTTTCTAAAAGGACCTAATAGGAAAATTGTTATGCAAAAAATATTTAAAATATATTTACTAGATTTATAGTTGAATAACCTTTTTATCTTTTTTTTTTTTGAAAGATTTCTGCTAAAAGAAGCAAGATATAGTGCAGAAATTGCTCCTATTTTCCCATCTGGATGTTATGATCACATAGGATTCAGAAAAGCCCTAAATAGGGCTTCTTGCCTTTTGGATAATTTGCTATTCAAGGGATCATGGGATATTCTTCCAAATTTTCTGGGTCAGCCTCTCTTAAGGCTTCTCTTCCCACTGTGCTCACTTAGGCAAAATAAATTGAGTTATGTCTACTATACAAAATATTTTCCTAAACAAAAAAGGAGTATTCTGCATATACTGTACAAGAAAATCTGAAGCAATCTAAATGCACAAGAAATGCAGGTTTTTACATTAATTTTCAGTTCCTTTTGGGGGGGGGCTCTTTTTCTTCTATTCTTTAGTATGCAATCAAATTCTCTAAATCCTTGATCTTTGGATAACTAAAATGTATATTATCTGGAAGATAAGAGACTTTGCAATTCTAGGTTAAAATGTTCTTTTCACTCACCTATATACATTTTATCATCAGCCCAGAAGTCTGTCAGAAAGATTATTTTAAAATAGGCTTTTTTACAACTGGCATTTTCCCATAAGTTTTCATAGTATTGCTATCTTATGTACATCTTCTAAAAATCTGTCTCATCACATTTTGCTCTTACCATCCTCTTTTCTACATGCATAATTACTCTAAATCTTTTTCTGGTGTTATTTCAATGTTATCACCATAGAGAGACTCTCATGAGAAGAATCAGATTGTCCTTAAAACATTGTCTACTCAGGTCTTCAGTTCCTTGACTCTCTTAACTGAACATTGATAAAGCACACTACTATATTTTTTCATAATTACATGCTGGTGATTTAGAGGTTCTGCCATTGGAACAAAAGCTTTTTAAAAATAGCCTTTATTGTGAAGAACAGCTTTAGGTTCACAGAAAATTAAACAGAAGGTACACAGATTTCCCATATGCCCACTACCCCCACATATATATAGCCTCCTCCATTATCAATGTCCTCTGACAGAGTAGAACTCTTGTTATAATTGAGGAAACTACCTGGATGCATCATAAACACCCAAAGTTCAAAGTTTACATTACGGTTCACTCTTGGAGTAGTACATGGGTTTACACAAATACAGTGACATGTCTCCATCACTATGGTATTTACAGACTATTTTAACTGTCTTAGCAACCCTCTGTGCTCCTCCTGTTCATACTTCCTCCCTTACAACTCCTGGCAATCACTGATCTTTTTACAGTTTCCAGTTTTGTCTTTTTCCAGAATGTCATACAATTGGGATCATGGCATACGTAGCCTTTTACAGGTTAGCTTCTTAAACTTAGTAATAGCGTTCCAAGTGTCCCCCATGTCTTTTCATGGCTTGGTAGCTCATTTCTTTGTAGTGCTCACTAATATTGCATTGTATGGATGTACTACAGTTTATTTATCCATTCACCTACTGAAGGACATCTTGGTTATTTCTAAGTTTTGGCAATTGAATAAAGCTGCTATAAACATCCATGTGCAAGTTTTATTATGGACATAAGGAACACAACTTTTTAAAGTAATAAAATGTATTGATTTTTTTCAATTTTACAAATATCACATATATCTTGTAGAACATTAGAAAATGGAAGAAAATGCAGTGAAGTAAATTAAAGTTCCCTATAATCTCATCACCAAAGCTATCTTGCGTGAATCAGTTTGATACATTTCCTTCCATTGTTTTCCAGTATATTGTACATGCACATACATATAGACATATGTTTTCATATAATGGGAAACAGGCCTGTTTCTTTAAAAAAATTTTTTTAATCTTTATTTATTTTTAAGAGAGACAGAGTGTGAGCAGGGTAGAGGGCAGAGAGAGAGGGAGACACAGAATCTGGAGCAGGCTCCAGGCTCTGAGCTGTCAGCACAGAGCCCGACGCAGGACTCAAATTCAGAAACTCCAAGATCATGACCTGAGTGGAAGTCGGATGCTTAACCAACTGAGCCACCTAGGCACCCCTGAACAAGCTTGTTTCTGAGGCTTTGCCCATATGATTAAATACTCTTTAGAACATGATTTTTATTTTCTATATAATAGGAAATACATTCTATGTAATAGTTTTTCATATACATATACTGTAATTAAATCCATCTATGCTATTACAAGCAGCTTTTTAACTCGAGTTTTGTCTGCACTTCTGTTTATTATAATAATTTCATGTATATGAAATTATGACTTCAGAAATAAAAATGTTTTATAGGTTTTTTTTTAAGCTTATGCATTTATTTTGAGAGAGACAGAGAGAGCACGTGTGTGCACGCAGGAGCAGGGGAGGCGCAGAGAGAGAAGGAGAGAATTCCAATCAGGCTCAGCACTGCCAGCCTAGAGCCCAACTCCGGGCTTGAACCCACGAACCGAGATCATTACCTGAGCCAAAATCGAGAGAAAGACACATAGAAGACTGAGTCACCTATGCATCCCATTTTTAAAGATTTTGATGTGTATTGCAAAATCATATTTGATAAACAATCTGCCAGTGTACTTTCTACCAGGAACTAATGAAAGGACCAATTTAACTGCTTTTTTGAATCTACGACTTAACTGTCTATCCTTTCCCCCTCTGATTTTTAAAAAATAATGACTTTATTGAGTTATAATTTATGTAGCATAAAATTCAGCTGTTTAAAGTATACAATTCAGTAGCTTTTAGTGACCCTGTCTCAGGTTTTGTTTTGTTTTCGTTTTTGTTTCTTTTTTAGCAACATGAGTTTTAAAAACCTTTAAAATCCTAGAAAATGGAGGGCCTGACACAGGGTGGTAGAAGGTTACACTGCCAGAAGTGCAAGTGGACAGGGGCCTTGAGTGGCTCAGTAAGTTAAGTGTCTGACTCTTGGTTTATGGTTCAGGTCATGTTCTCATGGTTTCATGAATTTGAGACCCGCATAAGACTCTTTGCTGACAGTGCGGAGCCTCCTTGGGATTCTCTCTCTCTCTACCCCTCCCCTGCTCATGCTATGCTGTCTTTGTCTTTCTCAAAATAAATAAACTTTAAATAAGTAAAAAAAAAAAAAAAAAAAGATGTGCAAGTGAGTTTACCAGGATAACAAGATAAAAAATGTATAGAAAGCAAATACATATAAAATATGTACATAAATATATATTTATATATAGAAGAATATATAAACACAGTCATAACTTCTCAATTATAATCCTTTAGAATATGTAAGGATAATCTATTTAAAACAGCAAGGTAAAAGCATAGAACAACTAGACTTAATATCTTTACAACCTAGTATAAGAAATATTATAAGGCTTGAACTTATTATTTACTTATGTACTTACAATATTGTAAAAGCTTACTTATTGATTAAAAACAAAAAAGAAAAAAATAAAAACAAAAAACATTTTAAGTGCTTGAATCAGAAAACTGAATATTGTGCATATTTGTATATATATATATATCAATTACACATGAATTAATTTGTGAGATTAACACAATGGTAAACATAATTCCCATATTGTAATCATAATTATTATATCATAATAAGAAAGTAATTCTAAGGTTCATGTGGGAGAATAAGCATGTGAAAATATTCAAGAAAATATTAAAAAGAAACCAATAAGGGAATATTTGTCCTGCTAATACTAAAGCCTATTACAAAGTTATAGTAAATTTTGCTGAATGTTATTTATAGAAAATAAAAAGCTGAATTAATGCATTAATAACAGTGATACTAATTATAGAAGCATCAAAGCAATGCTTTGAATTTGACTCTAGTGACTCTGAATTTAATATTCATTTATAGCTCTAAAATAGACCTTCATATAGAGTATTACTTTCTATTTGATGAAGTTGGTACTACCTGCCTGGGGTTAAGGAAAGTTATTTAGCAAATTATTGTAGTATGGTTATCAATCTAGGAAACAACAAATGAAATTGGATCATCACCTTAATACCACACAGCAAAGGAAATTTGAAGTAGATGAAAAAGTTACATTTTAAGTAAACTATTTTATTTGATACAAGTTTCAGATTATAAATATAATGAAAACCATAAAGAAACAATGTATTTTATTACATAAAATGGAATTTCTGCATGTCAGAAAAGTAAAGGGCAAAAAAAAAAAAAAAACAGTTAATAACAAACTGCCACAATTGCAAAAAAACTAGATATCACTAAAATGTAAACAAAAAACCAATTAGTCTAGTAGACACTACTGGGAACCACCCATACAAATTAGTTTGGACACAATGTAAATTAAAACAATAACGACAACATTTCCACATATTTACTAAGTTTTATAATTAGGATAATAAAATTGAGAAAGATATTATCAAATGGTTACTCTCAAACCCAACTGAAGGGTGTATAGAATGTTATAACCTTCCTCAACATAAATTTGATACTCTGTTTAAAGAGCCATCTGCCACTCAATTGGCAAATGTTTCTTTTGTACATGTATAGAAATAGTGATTGATGGCAGAGATACACTTATGTCTTGGTCCCAGTCTCCTGGAACTAGTTGTCGGCCTGCAAAAGAGCCCTTGACTCAGTGATTGCACTTATTAGAGTAAACTCTAAGGGAATAATCATCTTAGAATTATTTGTAATAGCAAAATAATGGAATCAATTTAAATGCCCAATAGTGCAGAAAAAGACAAGTATACATTCCTTATAACATACTGTTACAGCCATTAGAAATCTTACTTGTGAAAAATATTTTAAAACGTGAGATTTAATCATGGTTCAATGTTTAACGAAGCAAGTGGAATCCAAATGAATGTATATGATATAGTTTCAATGTTGTTAAAGCATTTCTATCTCTATCTATTGATATGTACGTCAAGATTTAAAAAAATACCAAAATTTTAAGACTGGATGATCTCCTTGGTGTGTTTTAGTTCATCGGTTTACTAATTTCCTTATTTATAAAGTTAGGAAATATGAATACTCTTTTTATCATAAAATTCTTCCAAGAAGAAAAAAATGAAATGATCATTAAGTGCATACTACAAACATTGGTCTATAGAAACTATTCAATGATTTTAATTCTTATTGTTATTAATCTTGCTATCTTAGAAAATTTAGAGGGGCTCCTCTGTGGCATGAGACCCAGTGTGGGGTTCTCATTTCAGTTCTGTTTTCCTTAGTATGAAAGTAACTCCCTGGCTTTGGGGGCAGTTAATCTATTATTCTTAGTTTTTGACGGTATTGTAAGTTTTCATCTTTTTCTGTCATATTCTGTGTCTCTTTGCAAAAGAAAGAGAAGCCAGGGACTTTCATGTCCAGCCTGCTAGACAGTTGATATTTAAATTCCTCTTGATCACATAAAAACCGTATAAAACTCTAATTCATTTATCTTCAGTGTCTAAAACGATCAACAAGAGCAAGTCCAGTCTCTCTGGTCTTTCCAGCAAGCTACAGTCTGGGCCAATCTCTGAATAGCCTGAGGCAGCTCCACAGGCATTTCCTGCACCAGATCTCCCAATACTCTAAAGAAACTCATCTGGGAGCTTCTCAGAACTCTTGCTGACTAGGTATCAGGTCTGATCTTCTGTATGGGATCCGAGAGGCTGCTTTCCAGAGCCAATCCAGTGGGCCTCGTGGTGGACTAGCCAGTTGAAGATCCATTGCCCATTTTCAAATTCATATTATTCAGGTTAGTTTTTTGTTGCTTAGTAATATGGAATCAAGAGGATGTGTCTAGGAAGAAAATGTTCCTTTTTATATGCTGGCGAATTTAGGGAAAAAAAGTTCAGTTTTCTTTATCGTGCAAATCAAAATCTATTTAAATCATAAGCTCTGAAATCCATTTAAAACTTATGGTTGCATCAGGAAATTATGTCTCTTCCTAATTTGAATTTAATGTAAACTGATTTTTAATTGTTTTGTATAACCATGGGTAACAGATATTTTTGAACACTGCATGGTAAAAATCAGCAAATATGTCAGACAAAGCACAACATTAAAGGAACTACTACAGCATATGTTGACAGTTATAGAAGGATTGCTGCTGTTTTCACCCTTCACACCAGAATAATTTTTTCAATATTTACCTCCCATGTGTAGAGAGGGAAACATATGGGGCTTTACATAATCGTAAGCATAAACAGGTGGCTACTTAGGTACATTTAATTTGCAGGCAACAGCAATACTGAAAAACGCAATCAGCGCCACATGGCTCCCCAACTCCTTCCACTAACAGTCCATTAGCAAAATTAAGATCATTAAAATAGAGGGAGGGTATACTCCTCAGTCAGTTGGCTTCAACCACCTTTCAGGGCCATGAATAAAACACATTTTCAAAAATGCATTGGCATTTTGCTGTTCCTTTTGTTCAAGGGAACTTCAGCAACTGTGTATAATGTATACCTCGTGAATAACTACAAGCAGCACAATATTTGCATTTAAAATTTGCTTACATCTCCCTGTAATCTGCTCATTATGGGCTTAAAATTATGGTAGTTAAATTCTAAGCAATTTATCAAAGCATGGGGTCAGACGGACTCCTCAAAGCAGCCTGGAAATATTTCCCCAAAGGCAGTCCACCTCAAGAGGTCACCTAAGGCTCATTTCCATATTCTAACACCCTGGCCAAATCTGTAGACATGACTGTGGCTGTGATTTTTTGCTCAGTCTCTTTCAGATGCTACATTGTAGATTCCATATATTTTGTCCCATCTAATGTGATACAGACTGGAATATTTATCTTGTCCTCTTTGACCATGTAAAGACTAATCTCTCTGACCTTATAATCATTCCACAAAGGTTTAGAATTCCAGAGTTAAAGAAAATGAGTAGGAAGAATAACTATTATTATTATTATTATTATTATTATTATTATTATTGTCATCATCATCATCATTATTTTGCCTTTTGGGGGCTTGCTATGTGTGAAGGAATCTCTAAGCATGTGATAGATGATATAATTTTTCTCTGTTATGTAGAAAAGGAAATTAACTGTAGTCCTGAGAGTGTAAGTTCTCAGGTTTACACAGGGATGAGAGGCCTGAAGCCAGAATTCAACCCAGGCTGTTGAAATTAACAATTAATATTTTTTAAACCACTCCAGTTTACTATTGGGATAGTTGTGTATTGCTGACCCTGAAAATTCTGTTGCCTAAAATCATCACCCAAGGCCAGGAATAATAAATGTGTAGTATTTTTGAAGAACCTCCTAAAAAGGCTAGTGAGAGATTTTGGGGTGCCTGAGGTCTAGGGGGGTTCTTTCCAGTCCTGATGCCTCTGTGTATGTTCCTATAATGCAAGGGGCATGCTCTGAAGAACTAAAGGGTCCAGGGAGCTGTGCTCTTGCCAAGGTTTGTGAGAAGTTCTCATATTCTCTCTCCTCTTTGTTGCTCTTCCTCACTGCTTGGGAGAGAGAAAACTTTAGCATGAACAAGTATGTATGACACATTCATTGTTAAGCTAAGATGATAACAGAGTTTTGGCATAGATGTCGAGTTACATCATTTGATTTCAAGACCTAACATTAATGTAAATTATCTGTTAAATACGCAAAATGTATTAAATATTACATAGTCACTCTTTCAAGGAGTTTAAGTGTTCCTGGGAAAGTAAGTTTTTTGCTTGTTTGCTTTTGGGTTTTTTTTTTTTAATGCAAAATTTGAATCAAAGAGATAAACATCTAGATAAATTTTTATATAAAAATCTAAAGTTTTTTGGGGGGGTTTTAAACTTTTTTTAAATGTTAATTATTTTTCAGAGAGAGAGAGAGAGCACAAGCAAGGCGGGGGAGGGGGAGGTGCAAAGAGAAAAGGAGACAGGAATCCTAAGCAGGCTCTAGGCTCTGAGCTGTCAGCATAGAGCTCTATGTGGGGCTTAAATTTATGAACTGTGAGATCATCTCCTGAGCTCAACGGACTGAGTCACCCAGGTGCTCCATAAATCAGAAGATTTTATGATTTATTCTTTTTATCTCCAGGTAAAAGAACTGTTAAAAACTGCTAGTAGCAGTTACAGATAATTTTGATCCCATTGTAAATGTAAAGATATTCAAACACAGGAATTCTACAGTCTCAGTTAATCTCATTTAACATTTAACAAACATGGTCACTGTCTTTGATATGGCTCCCCCTCTCTCAAATACTCAGTAAATTACTATGCAAAATTTTGTTACCTTAAACTTTGACTTTCCTTCACATTTCTTGTTTCTGCCCTTCTAGCAAGGTTCTTCTGTCTTCTTCTATAAAGACTTTTGGGGTCACTCATTAGTTGCTGATGTTTACTAATCCTATAATTGGCTCTGAGTAATCTGGACAATTTTCTCACAGTTTGGACATTGTTATTGTTATTATTAATTTCAATCCTTTGCTCAAGGATTTTGAGTTTTTGCTTTGATAATGTATTTTATGCACCCATTTCATTCTGAAGCTGAATAGAGGTACCTGAGCTAGAATTTCTTGTGGAAATACTGGGTTTGGGATAGTCTTGAGAAAGATAGTTTTTGTAGGATATGCTGACCTAAAAATTATCTTGGAAATATAACAAAATGATAGAAAAGCCACAGGAAGCATGTAAAAAGGGAAATCTACTCAGGAAAGTATAAAATAACAGGGATGCTTAGGAATTTGACCGCAGAACAGAGTGCAGTTAAAATTCTTTTTTTTTTTTTTGTTAAAATTCTTAAAGAGGTGGAAGCACATACCCACAAAAATAAATGAGACACACTTTGCATTATTGGCACAGAGATAAGACCCATAATCAAAATATACAGCAGTCTGCTTCCTCTCCAGATCTTCTTCACATAGCTCAGTTTATTAGAAAGTTTTGAACATACATCTTAAATACCTATTTATTCAAAATTGTGTGTGTGTATTTGACATATCCTTACCTGTATTTCAAAGGCAAATTTCTTTGTAATGATAGTGGATGTGAGTCCACATTTTAGTAACTTTGAGATGTTAAAGGAGTTTCAGCTACTTTTCATATTTCATTAAACTAGTCTATCATTGTTTTAGCTCATAACATGGCTGCAGAAAACGCTTAAGTGGGAGTAGAAATGTCAAATCCATCATTTCTTCGTTGTTCACCTGTGTTTGTATTAGTTTGTTTTCAATACATAGTTTCTTTGCAGGAAATGTTTGAAGGCATTTACCCGTTTTGTGAGGATTACTTTCTTTAGAAACTACAATAATATATTCTGAACACCCACTTATATATGGCTGGGTGACCTGCAGCACCCTGGGACTACGTGAATTTGTGTGGGCAGCACTGTCAATCCCTTCGCTTTGCATAATCCCTCAGCCTCCCCCAGAGGCCTCACCTACACCTACAAGCACCTGGCCATCTGAAACATGGACAGATGAGACTAGTGCCAATCAACATCTTAAATATCGGTGAAGTTCACTTTCTTATGTTGCTTGATTTTAAAAGTGCTAAGATTTTCTGTACCCAGAAGGAGGGTGGACATCCACCTTTGAAACCTTCCCTGTTAGCTAACGAAAGGCTGGACAAACAATTTATCATTTACAATAATAATGAAAGATTGAAATGTGTAACTCTGTGATTAAGCCCTTGACCTTTGGAGATACAAAAACCTACTGTGTATCATGTGAGCTATGTGATGATAGAGGACTTATGGTATCTTTTCCAAACTTTCATGTCCTTTTTTATCTGTGAAGTGTTGGTGTTTTATTTGTAGCTACCTCATATTGCAATTGTGCAAATTAAATATACGTGTACATTTCTAGCACATTCTAAGCTGCATATTTCAATAATCTTATTTCGGGGCAGTTGTTTGTTTTTTCATTATTTTGTTTACTTTTTTTTCTTCATGATAAGTGTACTCTTTAATCCCCAGCACATATTTCCCCCATCCGCCACTCACCTCCCCTCTGGTAACCATCAATTTGTTCTCCATAGACAAGAGTCTGTTTTGTGGTTTTTCTCTTTCTCTCTCTTTTTCTTTTGTCTGTTTGTTTTCTTTCTTAAATTCCACATATGAATGAAATCATAATGATATTTGTCTTTCTCTGACTGGCTTATTTGATTTAGCCTTATACTCTCTAGCTCTATTCTTGTTGCAAATGGCAAGATTTCACTCTTTTTCGTGGCTGAATAATACACACACACACACACACACACACACACACACACACATATACACCACACCTTCTTTATCCATTCATTTATTTTTGGACACTCGGGCTGCTTCCATAATTTGGCTATTGTAAATAGTGCTGCTATAAACATAGGGGTGCATGTATCCCTTTGAATTAGTATTTTTATATTTTGGGGGTAAGTATCCAGTAGTGCAATTCCTGGATCATATGGTAGTTCTATTTTTAACTTTTTGAGGAACCTCCATACTGTCTTCCACAGTGGCTGCACCAGTTTGCATTTCCACCAACAATACAAGAGAGTTCCCCTTTCTCCATTTCCTCCCAGCACTTCTGTTTCTTGTGTTTTGATATTAGCCATTCTGACAGGAGGGAAGTGATATCTCAGTGTAGTTTTGACTTGTATTTCCCTGATGATGAGCAATGTTGAGAATCTTTACATGTGTGTTAGGCATTTGTATGTCTTCTTTGGAGAAATGTCTGTTCATGTTTTCTGCCCAGTTTTAATTGGTTATTTGGTTTGGGGGTGTTCAGTTGTATAAGTTCTTTATATATTTTAGATTCTAACCCTTTATAAGAAATGTCATTTGCAAACATCTTCTCCTATTCCATAGGTTGCCTTTTAGTTTTGTCAATTGTTTCCTTCTCTATGCAGAAACTTTTTATTTTGATGTAGTCTCAGTAGTTTATTTTTACTTTTACTTCTCTTGCCTCAGGGGACATATCTAGAAAAATCTTAGTATGGCCAATGTCAGAGACATTACTGCCTATGTTCTCATGAAGGGTTTTTATGGTTTCAGGTCTCACTTTTAGATCTTTAATCCATTTACAGTTTATCATTGTGTATGGTGAAAGAAAGTGGTCTCATTTCAT
Organism: Acinonyx jubatus; assembly: GCF_027475565.1. NCBI lineage: Eukaryota > Metazoa > Chordata > Mammalia > Carnivora > Felidae > Acinonyx > Acinonyx jubatus. The sequence continues at coordinate 36,497,308 of NC_069385.1, forward strand.
TCTTTTTGCATGTAGCTGTCCAGTTCTCCCAACACCATTTGTTGAAGAGACTGTCTTTTTCCCATTGAACATTCATTCCTCCCTTGTTGAAGATTAATTGATCATATAATTGTGGGTTTATTTCTGGGTTTTCTATTCTGTTCCATTGATCTATGTGTCTATTTTTATGCCACACTGTTTCAACTACTACTTCTTTATAATATAAAATGAAGTCTGAAATTGTGATACCTCCAGTTTTGCTTTTCTTTTTAAAGATTGCTTTGGCTATTTGAGGTCTTTTGTGGTTCCATAGAAATTTCAGGATTGTTTGTTTTGGTTCTGAGAAAAATGATGTTGGGTATTTTAATAGAGATTGCATTAAATCTGTAGATTGCTTTGGGTAGTATACACATTTTAACAACATATTTGTTCTTCCAAATTATGAGCATGGAATGTCTTTCTATTTCTTTGTGATGTCTTGAAATCTTTTTCATTGCTCTTTTATAGTTTCACAGTATAGGTCTTTCACATCTCTGGTTAAGTTTCTTTCCCCTCAAATACAGTATTGTGATCATTTCCATGGTAAATATGTAAAATATGAATAATAGAATGTATGTGTCTGTATCTAGTCTTTTGAGGTCTTTTGAGGACTTTCTTTTATATATAGCAACATATAGGGGCGCCTGGGTGGCTCAGTCGGTTAAGCGTCCGACTTCGGCTCAGATCACGATCTCGTGGTCCGTGAGTTCGAGCCCCGCGTCGGGCTCTGTGCTGACCGCTCAGAGCCTGGAGCCTGTTTCAGATTCTGCGTCTACCTCTCTCTCTGACTCTCCCCCGTTCATGCTCTGTCTCTCTCTCTGTCTCAAAAATAAATAAACGTTAAAAAAAATTAAAAAAAAAATATAGCAACATATAGTGCCCTTTATCCTTTCAGCAAAGCACATGTAATCACTACTATCCTGTGCATTCCCCTGTTTGCCTGTTAAATGACTGGTTAGTGGGGAACCAAAGATTCCAGTGAGTCAATGTCCATAACTTTGTGCATAACATAGCTGTATTACCACATACAACAACAATCTGGTGCTAATATTTTGCCCTTGGCATTCCTAGATGGTGGCTGATTCTTCCCCCCCTTTGTCATAGCTTAGCTCTATAGAGCGAAATTTCAGTCAGGGGTATTGCCTGTGGCTTTTGTCCTGTAGTCCACTGTGGAAAATGCATATATATTTCATGCTGGACACTTCCCACTAACCTCTTAACAGATCATCCTGCTTGACCTTAACAAAATAAATAGTGTGTTTGAGTGAGTGGGAAAAAAATTTTTACAATGGTTACCAAATGTTAATTTTTAATCTCTTAGATAATACAGGGAAGAGGGAACCATAGGATGTGGAATTGGGGATGTGGCAATTAACGACTAGAATACATCCAAGCTTTTACAGAACAGACTATCTGATTATTTACACTATGTTGGGCCATTACTTTCAGAGAATTAGTAGGCAAAGTTCACTGTAAGATTCCTTATCTCAGGGATGGAGGGAATACATTTGGTTCGAACTTGGAAAGCAAGCTAGAGATTAGTCTATGAAAAACATTGTGAAATCTTTATAATGATTTCGTGTATATTAAAAAATATTGTTATATATAGTTGGAAATTTTAATTTTTAAAATTACACCCATTTATTGATGATAAAAAAAGTAGAAAAACATCTGATAAGCATAAATTGTACACAGTGAACCAGGAAGTTATTCTTGCTCTTCTTACGCTGAAGGGTCTAGAAAGGGAAGACTGGCTCACAAGACCCATATAAATAGTTTGCCAACTTGAATAAACGTGTTTTTCTTAGCAATGTCCTTGTACGTTATATGCAAGACAGGGAGGCAGCCTTGTGTGGTGGCAAAAGCATAAGACTTGGATGTCAAAGGTCTGATATGAGATTCTAGAGCCATGACTATGAAAATCATGACTATTTTTATATCCTTCAATAATAACGTTTGTTTTATTGTCCTTAAAGTATTTTTGTCAGGATAAATGATTCATAAAAAAAATCATTCAAGGGGCACCTGGGTGGCTCAGTCAATTGAGCATCCGACTTTGGCTCAGGTCATGATCTCACAGTTTGTGAGTTCGAGGCCCGTGTGGGGCTCTGTGCTGGCACCTAGGAGCCTGGAGCCTGCTTCGGATTCTGTGTCCCCATTTCTCTGCCACTTCCCCGCTCATGCTGCCTCTCTCTCTCAAAGATGAATAAACGTTAAAAAAAAATTTTTTAAATCATTCAAACTTGTAAATTTCTAAACAAATTTCAGTTATTACTGTTACTATTAATAATACTTGTGGATCATTAAGAACTGGTTAAAATTATAAACTCTCCAAAAACTTAAGACTCAGAGAAAAGATCTTAAGGACTAAATTCACTTGGGGTGCCTGGGTGGCTGAGTCGGTTGAGCAACTTCAGCTCAGGTCATGATCTCACAGTCTGTGAGTTCCAGCCCAGCGTTGGGCTCTGTGCTGACAGCTCAGAGCCTGGAGCCTGCTTCAGATTCTGTGTCTCTCTCTCTGCCCTTCCCCTGCTCATGCTCTGTCTCTCTCTCTCTTAAAAATAAATAAAAACATTAAAAAAAAAAGACTAAATTCACTTAAAGCTGACTTTCAATAGATCAATTAATTGTACTTCCTTATAATTTTTGTTTCTCAAGTGCATGCTCTTTATGGATAATTTTTCTTAATTTAAAAATAATAATATACATTTTAATAGATGACAATCAAATTTGGAAATTGAAATATATTGTCTTTCTGCTTCCTAGTTTACTTTATGAAGGTTACACACTGGCTTATTTTATAATTACCCTAATGATCATTCAGCTTCTGAAATGTGTGTTGTTTTTTTTTGTTGTGGTGGGGGTTTTTAGTTTTTGTTTTTGTTTTCTAGGAAGCAAATTATATTTTGTCCAGTGTAAAACTTTTGTACTCTTTGTGAATAAGATGTAAGAAAATTGATGAAATTTAAAGCTTATGGTGCTTCAGTTTACTGTGAAATATATATATATATATATATATATATATATATATATATATATATATGGTATTAAGTTCTATTTATAAGGAAGGACTCTTTGGATTGGCTACAATAGTAGATGAAGAAATAAATTAATCGAAGTTATTTTCCTGTATCTACCACTTAGTATGCTAAACTGTGTACTTAATCATCATGTAAGGGAAACACACAGAGATTCATAGATAGATTTTTCTTGCAGTAGAGACATTCAACAAGACAGCTCTGAAGTATGTGATTAACTTGAAATAATGGTGGCCCTTAGGGTTCCAGGCTTTTTCTACTTCGTAACATTTTAGGTCTGTTATTACCTTAGGTGAACCCAATTCCCCAAGAAAGAAGATGCTGAATTAATTCTTCTGTGACTTATGTCATCAATATATCTAGGATAGAAATAAAACTATGTGTCTCTACCATTTATGAGATTCTCGTAGCTATTTTTTTAACATTTCACAAAAATAGCTGAATTTTCTATACCGTGATAATGATTGTAGACTCAGAAATCTTCATGTATAGCCAAGTAAGATTAAACATATGTGTGCACGTGCACACACATGCATACATGAAAATTCATTTATTGTGCAGAATTCAAGAATATTCTTTTATTGGATTTTCTGTGATACAAGATATAATAAAATAAGAAGTTCCTTCAAAGTAAATGTTTCTTTGCCTTACTGTCTCCAAGCACAGCGTACAGTGAATGAACCCTAGTCAATTTCTGAAGCTTTGCAGGACAGATTGCACATGCTACCTTACTTACTGCCAGGATGCATCACACACACTTGTTTGGAAGTTTATTTCTAAAAATAACCCAAATCCTGTTTTTGTTTGAGCAAAGATCAGCTACAAATATAACTGATCATAAATCTTTGTGTAGTAACCCAGAATAGACATGAGACATTATAGTCTGGTTAATAATGATTTGATATATAGATGAATTTAATTAGAACATATTTATTGAGTAAACTCTTAAACTATTTTTCCAAGCTATATTGAATTCTAGTAAGATTGTCTAATTGTCTAATGAGTATCTACTAAGATAATCTCACTATCTTCTTAGTTTGTGCTAGTGTATCATATTATCGTTAGTTTCGTGTTAAGAAAGCAGTTACCTAATTTTTGCTTTGCTCATATTTTCTCTGGAATTTTTTATAATCTTTTCAGTAAATACATTTCCATAAGTGCTACAAAGCAGATGTGCCCATAAAATAAAAGTAATTCAAAGAGGAGAATTAAACATGCAAGCTTAAAAAGTTATACCTTAAACAGTAAAAATTTCATCATATTAGTGACTGTCCTAATAGTATTAGAGGAAGAAATTTTTAATAGTGAAACAATGGCAAAATTACAGAAGTAATGAGAAGAATGATATATAACCAAGAGTATCAATCCAGAACAACTACCTAACCAGGCATTTTCCAAGGAGAGTTATATGCTGCACCAATATATCATGATATAATATGTTATAATTTATTATGAATATTTCCCCAAGAGTTTTATAATAAAGGAAATTTGCAAAATCCTGCATGTTACAGTCTCTTCTTGTGAGTTACAATGCATCTAAAGTTTCTGAGAAGTCTTTAATTGGAAATATGTAGGTACTTTTTATTGTGGTAAAATACATAACATAAAATTTACCATTTAAGAATGTACAATTCAGTGTCATTAAGTACATTCACGATGGTATATAACCATCACCACTGTCTAGTTCCAGGTATATATAACTTTGTAATTGTTAATTTGACCATGAAACAGTTTTCTCCTGAATATCTTTTAATTTTGTTATGTCCAGGAAATGTATTTATGGAAACACCAACCTAATCCAATCCTCCCAATTTAAAACTTAAAAACAGAAAGTGTGATCTTGAGAGATTAAATGCCTTCCTCAAGATCACACACGTAGTTGGTATACAGCCAGTCAATATCTCATTCCTATTTCCCATTTCTAAGAACAGAGGCTTTTCTATTTCAAGATATTTTCCCTTGTTTTTACTTATGTTGCCTGGATCTGACAATCCAGTAATCTACAGACGATACGTTACAATTTTACCTAGAGTATTCAGGATTAAAACAGATACATCACTTTTTAATAAAGGACACTGCACTTGTTTTGTAACTCTCTCACTGTGATTTTCTTATGAGAACTTGCCTTGTAGGAACTCTCTTTAATTTGCATAATTCTTCTGTTCTTAGGTCTTTTTAAGATTGTGGCTGATAAAACTCCATACCTTACTATGGAAGAAATTACGAGGACCATTCATATTGGATCAAGTAGACTAGGGCATCCTTCCTTCTATCATCAGAAGGATGTAAAACTAGAAAATCTCATTATAAAGCATGGTGAGCAAATCATGCTCAACTCAGTTGAAGAGATCAATGGAGAAATAATGGTGAACTGTGGAGTGGTAAGGAATCATCAAAATCACTCATTTACCTTGCCTTTGTCACAAGAAGGAGAATTCTATGAGTGTGAAGATGAACATATTTATACCCTAAAGGAGATTGTCGAATGGAAGATACCCAAGAACCGAACACGAACTGTGAAACTTACAGGTTTTTCAAATAAGTGGGATTTAACAAATCCATTTCCTAAAGGCTTTTACGGTGCTCTGATTCTCAAGCCTGTTTATGAAATTCAAGCTGTGATGAAATGTAAGTATTCACTAAGAATGATGCTCTATGGGGGCACCTGGGTGGCTCTGTCATTTAGTGACAGTCTTGGTTTCGGTTTAGGTCATGATCTCACAGTTCATGAGATCAAGCCCCTTCATGGAGCCCCACATCCGGCTTCACACTGACATCGCAGAGCCTGCTTGGGGTTCTCTCTCCCCCTCTCAAAATAAATAAAATTTAAAAAACAGAATGATGCTCTATAAGTATGAGCATTGTGGGGTTTGGGAAAGAGGCTCTTTAAAGTTTGAAGAATGGGACACTGTCCTGACTTGTCTTTTGAACATGCTGACAGATTCTCATCTATAAATAAGTAAACCACTTAGTTGGTACAAGGATCAAATTGAATAATATATATAAATATATATTGTAAATTGTGTGGTGCTATCCAAATGTAAATTGCTGTAATTGTCAGATGCAGACAGATTAACCTACTAATTCATTTCTATCTCTGTCAGTTAAACATGGTCAGAAAAGAGCTACTTTTTAGGATAGAGTTTAATTTGTTTGAAAGGGGCTTTCTTGTACGGACGTGGCCTACAAAGTGGCAAAGATACAAAGTTCCTTTAATGTATTCCTTACTAGTATTTTTGTGATGCCTTTTCTTTTTTTCTTTTTTTCTTTTTTTTTTTCTCAACTACCCATCACTGGTCATAAATCCTATTAGCTGAAAGTCCCTCTGACTTAAGGGAAATGATGTGACAAAATAATTCACACATAAGTATGTTTTAATATGTAATTTAGATAGGATTATTTGCATTTAAAAATAGGAAAAGCTCTAGAGAGCATTGTTACCCTAAAGGAATTAATACCTTGAGTTTTCAAGGTATTGCACGTGGAGTTTTCAAGATTATAGCACATGGAGCAAAGAGTTCTGTATTTGCAATCAAAGTCCTGGATTCTAACGTTGGGTCATTAACTTTGGTAGGTGGTAACTTTGGGTGAACCATTTAAACTGTGTCTTTGCAAAGGGGATAATGATACCTCTTTTGCCTACCTCTTAGAGTTGTTTTGAGAATGAAATAAGATGGTATTAAGGTACTATATACAATACACTTGAGGAAAAAAAGTATGTAAAAATGTTTGGTCAAAGGTTGTCCCATGAACATCTCAAATTCTATTTATCTCTGTTCCTATACATATTGTTGGTCACTTATATAAATATGAAAAAACTTATGTGTTTTAGAACCACATGTTAAATTTTGTGGCATGTTAAGTATTTAACTAGAAATTGATTAATTCATCTGAATTAAAGGTACAGGTAAGGAATTTCACTCAAGTAGTGATTATATTTTAATACTACAAAAAATTGAGACAACAGCATGATCATTTTTTAATATGACAAAAAATGGAAATCGCAGCAAATTTTAGACCTCACATTAGTGTTTTGTTAGCTATCCCCAAATGTATAATTGAAATTGATAATTGAGTTTTCCTCAGTTTTCATAAATAATGAATATAGCATTTTCTCATTTTTAAATTTGTTAGTTTTTAAAAACCACCGACATCTCCTATCACACAGCTGCAAATGTAGACCAACCCACAACATAAGCATGTGAACAAGGTGGTTACTGAGTTCAGTGAATTTAGGTCAGGGGTCAGCAAAGGCTTCTGTGAGGAAATGGCATTTAAACTAACACCTGAATGACGAATAGGAGCTGATGAGGCAAAGAAAGAGGGAACAGCATTGGAGGAAGTGGTAACAGTCTCCAGGAAGGCAAATAAGCAAGATATTGGAGCTCCAGTGCAGCTGATATGGGAAAAGAGAGGGCAGATTGAGACAAATATCAAAACATACAATGGGGTTGTGGAATCAGTCATGGAGAGTCTTGAAATATATGTTAAGGAGTTAACGTCTTTCCACAGGGCAAATTAAAAGGGTTTCAGTGAAAAGGACAGGGGCAGAGTCATGTAGTAAGGCTATTGGATGTGCAGTAGGGTATTGGGGGCTTAGTACAATAGTGATATCAGTTGGACACTTGCTCCTACTGGGTATTTAAGAAGTACAACCACCAAGATTTGGAGGTCTTTTGGAAGGAGGAAAGAAATCAATCTGATTCCCAGACGTCTGACTGGATCTACTGGTTGGCTGGTGATGCAATTTACTAAACATAAACATTGACAGATGAGCAGGGCATTATTAACAGAATTGTTTAGATGGACTTATATATTGTTTCATGCTAACCCAGGTCCCAGAAGAAAGCCTTTGGTTAAAATAAAGACTTTTCCAAAGTTTTTTGGTCCAATTTCCATTATTTAATGGTATTGAAATTGAATTTTGATTTAAATTATTTTGGATCTTTAACTTCTTAGGGGTTATTTTAAACATTAGTTCTTTTTGTAAGGCAATTTCAGGACAGATGCTGTATGGGACTGCTTTGCATGTATACTGACTGCAGAATATTTCCTAGAAATAGAGGATGGTTGTCCAACACAAAAAGCCCAGTTTTAAAAATTGTTGTAGACATTTTTTCTTCTAAATATAAAATGTAGACTATTTTTTAAAATCAGTTGTGGTCTTGTTTTACGTTATTCTTTCTTATATTGAAGATTCAAACTTGCCTTGAATACAACAGTATATTGCTTGCTAAGTTACTTTTCAATGGCCTTGAGTGTCAGGCACATTTGAATACCCTCCTGTCTCAAGTCCTTCCTTTCTAAAGTGACAAGAAAAAGAATAGGTCTGTGTCAGGGATAGAAAATTTTAGAGAAACCTTAGGGATAAAAGCAAGATGAAAAAGATTGAGAACTATAGGAAGTTTTGAAATATTGATTTGCTAAAAGAGAACATAGTGAATAGAAAAGAAACAATATAACATATTTTATTCCTGGTGCTAGGTTTTTAATATGTTATTGATGTGAAGATTCAGGCATCATAAACAAGTAGCAGGGCGTGTTTAAATGAAATATTAGTTCCTGGAAACTCTTGGTCATAATCCCCATTGCAGGCCTGAAGCCCCTCTGATTCTCGCTATACATTTCATGATTTGTAAAAATTTCTGCCTCTTTGAAAAATAGATACAAATAACCACCCAAGACCTTTAACTACTAGTCTTATATAAGTAATAGTAAGATCTGTTTGGCCTTTCATAGGAAGATAAAACTCATATTAGTGTGGCAAATGCATAATATTTACAAATGAAAAATTGAGCCAGCTCTTTTGAGTTGCTTCTAAAACTCAGAAGTCTTGCAAGTTAAAACTTGTTAATTGTGCTGTGTTTTGATTTATAGATTGATAATTATTTCTCCCCTAGTGAAAATTCTGAGTTGAAAAGCTACCTTTCATTTTAAGAAAGAAACCTCAATGCCTTCCAAAATGTGAGGGTACAGGTTTGCTGAGATATATGATATATTAACTCATTTATAAGGAGAGGGCTGACATCACATGAGCAGAAAGATGGTATCAGAAAAGCAGTGTCTGAATATTGTATAATAGGTGATAACTCAATAGCAAAAAAAAAATACATTGATCTTTTAGTATTCTGAGACTTCCTTTTTCTTTCATTTTATTTTTAAAAAATAATCTCAATCTTTATCAAAGTCAAAAAGTCAAATAGTGGTAAAAGGACTTATTAGTGTGATTAGCACACTTTATGCCCTTGACCATTCCCAAATTTTCCCCACATTTTGCTACTTGGAGGTAACTACTTTAAATATTTTGTCCTTCGGGGCGCCTGGGTGGAGCAGTCGGTTAAGCGTCCGACTTCAGCCAGGTCACGATCTCGCGGTCTGTGAGTTCGAGCCCCGCGTCAGGCTCTGGGCTGATGGCTCGGAGCCTGGAGCCTGTTTCCGATTCTGTGTCTCCTTCTCTCTCTGCCCCTCCCCTGTTCATGCTCTGTCTCTCTCTGTCCCAAAAATAAATAAACGTTGAAAAAAAAATTAAAAAAAAATATTTTGTCCTTGCTTTCTTGTATTTGCATTTAAATTTCCAAATAACTAAAGAAACTGCCTATTTTATCAGGTCAATGACTTTATACAGGATGGAAGGACACTAATCCCATTCATGAGGGCTCCACCCTCATGACCTCATCAAATTCTAGTAACCTCCCAAAGGCTCCGTCTCTTAATACCAGCACCTATTGGTATTGTGGTATTGGAGTAGGGTTTCAACATGTAAATCCTGGAGGAGGAAGACAGTCCAAAATAGTGCTGTCCTGGGACTTCATTTAAAACCATCTGGGTAGGTCTGTTCTTTCATTACCATGGCAGTTTTTAGTCTGGAAATGCAGATATTTCATTTCTGAGATAATTTCTTTGACAGTTTCCTTTCAACTACTTTTTTTCCCTTTCCTCTTTCTGTAACATCTAATCTTATGTTGAAGATCCCATACTGATCTAGGACTATTTTCTTCTCTATTTTTCTTGTCTTCAGTTTACCTTTAGGAAAAATCCCTTAACTGCATTTCCAACTGTTTTAATGAATTTTTAATTTCAGCTATCATATTTTTAATTTCCAAGAGTTATTTCTCACATCATTTTTTAAATGTTACTGTGTTCTTGTTTTAAGAATGCAGTATCTTATCTGAGAATATTTTACAATTCCTGAAAGTTTTCTGTGTTCCTTACATTTTATCTGCCTCTTTCAGGCTTTTTAAAAGAAAGTTTGGATCTGTCATTCTCATTGACTGTTTTCCTTGAATGCCTGGTGATTATTCGCCATTTGTTCACATTTACATATGAGACACTTTTTTTTTTTTTAATTTACAAGTGAAGCACTATTTACATACAAGTTTTTTGTTTATGAATTTTAGGTTTCATTTTTTCAGCTTTTTCATCGGAGCATACCCCAAATTCAGCCTCTTGTGAGCCTTTCCTCTAGGACTTGTACAGTTTCACCTGAGAAGAATCTTTCTGATACCTTCCAGGGATTCTGAAACTATTGTAGCTGATGGGAAACTTGCTGAGGGTTTCACTATTCCCTACAGGTTTAGACTTACCTTCTTTGCTTTTAACCTGTGTTTCTTCCCTGCTCACCAATGCCTGGCTTCCAGATTCTGGGCCTCTGTATTTACTGTTAACGGCACAGAGTGGTGGAAGGGGTGGCCGCCTTCCCCAACATAGAGTTGGAGAATGGGTTAACCACTCTTCAGACATCCAGATAACCCCCTTTGCCCTCTAGCTTCTTACTCACTGGTCAGAGGGGACTTACACTTCCAATTTATGAGCCTTTTTGAGATCCCATGGGGCGATAAAGAACAACTTTTCATTGGACTGTGGCTCCTTAGGCATGTGACCTTTCCTTGTTCTATTCTGCCAAAATTTTGACTATTCTTCCATCTGAGTTCTGTTTTCATTCACTGTAAGGATTGTAGATGCCTTTTAGATTCATGGGATCTTATTCTTTTCTTCCCTTTGTCTTTCTTCTTTTTATCTTCATGGTAAATTTGAGAGAGAAAAAGGGTTGGGAAGCAATATATTTTGCTTATAAACCTCACTACTTACTTAAACTAGTCATAGCCCAGAGCTTTTCCTGGAGCTAGTTTAATCCTGAAAGAACTGGTTGCTAATATTGCTAAAAAGTAAGTAAAATTTATAAACAATATTTCTAATAAAATGTAATCTTCAGTAATTTATAAACATATCAGAGTCAAGATCTTATGTATTTTTATCTTCTCAATGATGAGATAAAGTAAATATTCAACATTGAACAAATTGAATATATGAATTAATGAAGAAGCTTAAACATTTGTTTCTCTGTGTGTGTGTGTGTGTGTGTGTGTGTGCATGTGCATGTGTTTATTGCATAGTACAGAGTTCCTATTTAGGTAACAAGAGATTTTTCTCGCTCACCATATCCAGATTTGATTTATTATGATAACATACTTATGAATTTAACACCTAAGGAGAATGAATATTCACTTCAGGGCACCAAAGTTGATACCATTTATATTTGTATAACAATTCAATTTTTATTAGTGATGCTTTTCCTAAGGTGCCTATGAAAATATTGTGACTTAACATGATATTTAGAACCAGTGAATACCCTAGTCAGCTTCCATTTCATTTTCTTCCTTTAGGCAAGTAATCTTACTGCTAATAGAAATATCAAACAGCAAGAAGAAGAAAGTACAGCTTTCACTGTGTATATTTATTCTTTTACTACCAACTATAAATATTTTACTAGTCAGGGTTCTCCAGAGAAACAGAAGGTATTTATAATGTCATATATAATTATATTGTTTAATATATACAAGACTACATATTAATCAATTAATTAATTTTAAGGACTTGGCTTATGTAATTATGGGAGTTATAAGTTCTGCATTCATAAGACAGATTGGAGGCTGGAAAATCAGGCAGAAGTTGATGCTGTAGTTTGAGGCAGTGTTTTTTCTTCTCTGAAAAACTCTAGTTTTTGCTCTCAAAGCTTTCAGCTAATCAGGTGAGTCTCCCCTACCTTATTGAGGATAACATACTTTATCCTAAGTCAACTGATCAAGATGTTACCCACATCTGCAAATGTGGGTGCAGAATAGTGTTTGATTAAGTAACTGTGTACTGTAGCCCAGTCAAGTTGATACATAGAAATAACCATCACAAACATCAATGGAGAACACAGGTTGACATGTATCATCCAATATAAGAAAATGGCTAATCACTTCTCCTAACTTTTATACATTAAATAAAAATGCAAAAAGAAAAGTATCATAAATAAACCCATATTAAATATAAGTATATTCATTTTATTATTTTATTTTATTAATGTTTATTTTTGAGAGAGAGAGAGAGAGCACAAGTTGGGAAGTGGCAGAGAGAGAGGGAGACACAGAATCCAAAGCAGGCTTCAGGCTCTGAGCTGTCAGCACAGAGCGGTACACGGGGCTCCAACTCATGAACCACAAGATCATGACCTGAGCTGAAGTCGGATGCTTAACTGACTGAGCCCTATTTATTTTTATTTTCGAGAGAGAGAGAGAGAGTGTGTGTGTGAGCAAGGGAGATGGGCAGAGGGAGAGAAAGAATCTTAAGCAGGATTCACACTCAGCACATAGCCTGACGTGGGCCTTGATCCCACGACCCTGGGATCATGACCTGAATAGAAATCAAGAGTCGGATGCTCAATCCACTGAGCCACCCAGGTGCCCCTAAGTATATTCATTTAAAATGACCCTTGATTTCTCAGTGAAGGTCATGATCAGCAACCCAAAAGGCACTTTCTCTATTCATAAATACAAATAGCAGTAGAAATGGGGAAGAACTATCTAACCAAATGGAAATTCACAGTATAGTTGCTCTTAAATTGAAATGAAGCTAAGTAAATGGAAAAAAAATATAATTCACAGAATATTCATAAAGGAAACTGAAACCAAATGGATGAACTATGAAGAAAATTTTAATTTAAAAGTCTAGAATAAGGATGGCAGTTTGCTGCTTCTCTCGTCCTTGAAATGCAGCTAGGTCAGCACCAAACCATTTTGCACACCTAGAAAATTGATCTGAGGACTAACACAAAAATCTACATAACTTGAGCCACAGAACTCAGCAGGTATGTGGCACAGAGAGGTGAAGTAGGGGAAAGAGAAGCCGTGGAGGTTAGGGAGCTGTGGTTTCCAGAGAGAAGATGGAGACAGAGGGGAGAGTACAGGAAAAACACTCCCCTCAAAAGCAGCTGGAGAGAAAGAGAAAGAAGGGACACACCCATAAGAAACTGAACAAGAAAGGGAGAAAGGAGAGGGTTTCAATACCATAAAGACTATAAACAGGGGAATGCAGAGTCGGAAACTCCACAGCTCAATCACTGGCAGTGCTCTGGTGTAAAGGGCAAATTCCCAGGAGAAGACGGGTCCAAGGGGTCTGAGGGCCACATGGGAGAGGTGATTCCCCTACCGGGAGGGCATTCAGTAGAGGCCATGCAGCCTCCCTACAAAGGTCCCAGAAGACCCAAGATTACAGCCACATTTTCTGGTATTGGAACAAGGTTGCTAGGGTGTTGTGAAGCCTGGCCAGATTCATGTTGTGAATTACTATAGTCCCTGAACCACTGCTACTACACGATCATGTGAAATTTTTCTAGGGTTGGCTGGCACCTGGCTGCAGTCTAAGGGCCTCTGCAGTGGCATGGTCATGTAAATGTTCCTGGGGGCAGACCAAAACCTGGCCATTGCTCCCCAAGATCCTCCCCCAGAGGGTCGGAGTGGGGTCAAGCCAGAGGGCTCTAAGAAATTAAGTTTGGAAACATAGCCCCATCTGAGATAAAATTCAAAAGAGAGGTGTCACTTGGCAGGCTGACAGCTTTGTCACGGACAATGTAGAAGCAAGGAGTGGATGGAAGCCAGAGACAAAGGAGGGGTGTTTGATTGCCAGTTGGTGAGAGCAGAGTTCTGGTGCAAGAGACTGGAAAGCTGGGTGACAACATTTCACCTCTCCCACGCATGTGCATACATGCATAGGAGCACCACACCTATCCACCCCAGTGAGCTAAGCAGCACCACCCAGTGGAGAATGGAGCTATTACACCAACCTCTATCCAGCTGCACCAACCAAGCCCTAGAAGAATGCCACAAGTCTCTCTGCCTGCTTAGTTTAGGGACTATGAAGTGCTTCATAGGGGAAGAACTTCTTAGTGCCTCTAGGGGAAACTGGATGTAATTTCATTCTGATTTCATTCTGTTCGCTGATCCATGTATTCATTTTTTTCTTTATTGAGTACAGAAAGAGAAAACTTTATTTTGTTTTGATAAAAAAGATTTTTGTTAAAATTTTTTCTACTATATTTTTATTTTTTTGTAATTTTTAGTCCATTTTACTTCATTTCATTTTATTCTACTTTATTGTATACATCTTTTTAAAATTTTAAACGTTTTCCTAACTTTTTCCCTTTTTTTTCCTTTTCTTTCCCTTTTTTCGCTATTTGATCAAGCTTCTTTCAACAACCAGACCAAAACACACCTGAAAATCTAGCTTCCTTTACTTGATATGTTTGGTGTTTTTAATTTTTTTAATTTTATTTTTTATTTTATTCTTTTTCTTCCTCCAAAATGACACAATGAAGGAATTCACCCTGCAAGAAAGAACAAGAAGAAATGATGGCCAGGGACTTAATCAACACAGATATAAACAAGATGTTTGAACCAGAATTTAGAATCATGATAACAAGAATACTAGCTGGAGTTGAAAAAAGCATAGAATCTCTTTCTGTGTAGATAAAAGAAGTAAAATCTAGTTAGGATGAAATTAGAAATGCTATAACTGAGATGCAATCTCAAATTAATGCCATGGTGGCAAGGGTGGATGAAGTACAGCAGCAAATCAGCTATACAGAAGATAAACTTATGGAAAATAATGAAGATAAAAACAGGCATATTAAGGCAAAAGAGCATGATATAAGAATTAGAGAACTCAGTGACTCATTAAAAATGAATAACATCTGAATCATAGGGATCCTAGAAGACGAAGAGAGAAAAGGGGGTAGGTTTACGTGAGCAAATCATAGCAGAAAACTTTCCTAACCTTGGAAAAGACACAGACATCAAAATCCAGGAAGCACAGAGAACCCCCATTAGATTCAACAAAAAATGACCATCAGCAAGGCATATAATAGTCAAATTCTCCATCAACAAGGCATATAATAGTCAAAAGAAAGAATTATGAAAACATCAAGGGAAAAAGATTCCTTAAACTATAAGGGAAGACAAATTAGGTTCATAGCAGACCTATCCACAGAATCCTAGCAGGCCAGAAAGGAATGGCAGGATATATTTAATGTGCTGAATTGGGAAAATATGCAGTCATATTTATCCAGCAAGGCTGTCATTCAAAATAGAAGGAGAGATAGCAAGTTTCCCAGACAAACAAAAACTAAAGGAGTTTGTAACCACTAAACCATCCCTGCAAGAAATTTTAAAGGGGACTCTCTGAGGGGAGAAAAGATGAAACAAAACAAAAAAAGACCAAAAGCAACAAACACTAAAAAGGACCAGAGAATACCACCAGAAACTCCCAACTCTACAGGTAACACAATAGCAATAAATTCATGCCTTTCGGTACTCATTCTAAATGTCAGTGGACTCTCACATCAAAACTCTCACATCAAAAGACATGGGATAACAGAATGTATAAGAAAACAAGATCCATCTATATGCTGTTTACAAGAGACCCATGTTAGACCTACAGACACCTAAAGATTGAAAGTAAGGGGATGGCAAACCATTTTTCATGCTAATGGTTGCCAAAAGAAAGTCAGAGTAGACATATCAGACAATCTAGATTTTGAAATAAAGACTGTAACAAGAGATGAAGAAGGACATTATATTATAATTAAGGGGTCTTCCCACCAAGAAGATCTAACAATTGTAAACATTTATGCACCCAATCCACATTGGGTAACGCCACAGTAACTCAAATACATAAATCAATTAATCACAGACAGAAATAAACTCATTGACAAAAATACCATAATAGTAGGGAACTTCAACACCCCACTTACAACAATGGACAAATCATCTATGCAGAAAATCACCAAGGAAACAATGGCTTTTAATGATACACTGGACCAGATAGACTTAACGGATATATTCAGAATATTTCATCTTAAAGCAATGGAATACACATTCATCTCGAATGCACATGGAACATTCTCCAGAATAGATCACATACTAGGACACAAATTAGCCCTAAACAAGTACAAAAAGATCAAGATCCTCCCATACATATTTTCAGGCCACAATGCTATGAAACTCAAAATCAACCATGAGAAAAAACTTGGAAAGACAAAAAATACCTTGAGACCAAAAACATCCTACTGAAGAATGAATTGGTTAACCAAGAAGTTAAAGAGGAAATTAAAAGGTACATGGAAGCCAATGAAAATGATAATACCACAGCCCAAAACCTCTGGGATGCAGCAAAGACAGTCATAAGAGGGAAGTATAAAGCAATCCAGGCTTTCCTAAAGAAAGAAAGGTCTCAGATACATAACCTAACCATACATCTTAAAAAGCTGGAAAAGAACAATAAATAAAACCCCAAAACAGCAGAAGATGGGAAATAATAAAGATTAGAGCAGAAATCAATACTGTCGAAATGAAAAACAAAAACAAAAAAACAGTAGAACGGATCAATGAAACCAGGAGCTGTTTATTTGAAAGAATTAACAAAATTGATACCCCCCTAGCCAGTTTGATCAAAAAGAAAAAGTAAGGGGTGCCTGAGTGGCTCAGTCAGTTAAGCTTCCGACTTCAGCTCAGGTTGTGATCTTGCTGTTTATGAGTTTGAGCTCCATGCCAGGCTCTGTGTGGACAGCTCACAGCCTGGAGCCTGCTTTGGATTCTGTCTCTCTCTCTCTCTGCCCCTCTCTCACTCACACTCTGTCTCCCTCTGTCTCTCAAAAATGAATAAATATTTTAAAAAAACTTTAAAGAAAGAAAAAGGAAAGGACCCCCAAAAATAAAATCAAGAATGAAAGAGGGAAGTTCACAACCAACACTACAGAAATACAAACAATAATAAGAGAATACTATACACAGTTGTATGCCAATAAATTGGGCAATCTGGAAGAAATGGAAAATTTCCTAGAAACATATAAACTATCAAATCTGAAACAGGAAGAAATAGAAAATTTAACAGACCCATAACCAGTAAATAAATTGTATTAGCAATCAAAAATCTCCCAAAAAATAAGTCCAGGGCTGGATTGCTTTCCAGGGGAATTCTACAAAACATTTAAAGAAGAGTTAACACCTATTATTTTGAAGCTGTCCCAAAAAATAGAAATTGAAGGAAAACTTCCAAACTCATTCTATGAGGCCACCATTACCTTGATTCCAAAACCAAAGTCCCCACTAAAATGGAGAACTACAGACCAATTTCCCTGATGAACATGGATGCAAAAATTCTCAACAAGATACTAGCCAACCAGAACTAACAATACATTAAAAGAATTATTTACCATGATGAAGTGGGATTTATACCGGGGATTCAGGGCGGTTCAAATCCATAAATCAATCATTTTGCTACATCACATTAATAAAGGACAAGAACCACATGATCCTCTCACTAGATGCAGAGAAAGTATTTGATGAGATATAGCATCCTTTCTTGATAAAAACCCTCAATAAAGTAGGGATAGAAGGATCATACCTCAAGATCATAAAAGCCATATACAAGAGACCAACTGCTAATATCATCTTCAATGGGGAAAAACAGAGCTTTCCCCTTAAAGTCAGGAACATGACTGGCATGTCCACTCTTGCCACTGTTATTCACCATATTATTGGAAGTTCTAACATTAGCAGTAAGACATCACAAAGGAGTAAACAGGCATCCAAATCAGCAAGAAGTCAAATTTTCACTCCTCACAGATGACATGATACTCTATATGAAAACCAAAAAGATTCCCCCCAAAACCTGCTAGAACTGATCCATGAATTTAGCAAAGTTGCAGGGTATAAAGTCAATTCACAGAAATCAGTTACATTTCTATAAACCAATAATGAAGCAGCAGAAAGAGAAATCAAGGAATCGATCTGATTTACAATTGCACCAAAACCTGTAAGATACCTAGGAATAAACCTAACCAAAGAGGTGAAAAATCTATATACCGAAAACTATAGAAAGCTTATGAAAGAAATTGAAGACACACACAAAAAATGGAAAAATATTCCATGCTCATGGATTGGAAGAACAAATATTATTAAAATGTCGATACTACCCAAAGCAATCTACATGTTTAGTGCAATCCCTATCAAAATATCACCAGCATTCTTCACAGAGCTAGGACAAACAATCCTAAAATTTTTGTATGGAACCAAAAAAGACCCCAAATAGCCAGAGCAATCCTGAAACAGAAAACCAAAGCTGGAGGCATCATAATCCTGGACTTCAAGATGTATTGCAAAGCTATAATCATTAAGACAGTATGGTACTGGCACAAAAGCAGACACATAGATCAATGTCCAGAAATGGACCCACAAATGTGTGGCCAATTAATCTGTGACAAAGCAAGAAAGAATATCCAATGGAAAAAAGACAGTTGCTTCAGCAAATGGTGTTGGGAAAACTGGACAGCAATGTGTTGAAGACTGAACCTGGACCACTTTCTTACACCATAAACAAAAATAAACTCAAAATAAACATAATACAAGAGCCATCAAAATTCTAGAGGAGAAAGCAGGAAAAAACCTCATTGACCTTGGCAGCATCAACTTCTTACTCAGCATGTCTCTGGAGTCAGGGGAAACCAAAGCAAAAATGAACTATTGGAACTTCATCAAGGTAAAAAGCTGCACAGTGAAGGAAACAATCAGCAAAACTAAAAGTAACTGACAGAATTAGAGAAGGTATTTGCAAATGACATATCAGATAAAGGGTTAGTATTCAAAATTTTTAAAGAACTTATCAAACTCAACACCCAAAACAAAGAATCCAGTGAAGAAATGGGCAAAAGGCATGAATAGACACTTTTCCAAAGAAGACATCTAGATGGCTAATAGACCCGTGAAAAAATGCTCAACATCACTCATCATCAGGTGAATACAAATCAAAACCATAGTGAGATACCACTTCACATGAGTCAGAATGGCTAAAATTAACAAGTCAAGCAGCAACAACAGATGCTGGAGATCATGCAGAGAAAGGGGAACTCTTTTGCCGGTGGGAATGTAAACTGGTTCAACCACTGTGGAAAACAGTATGGAGGTTCCTCAAATGATTAAAAATAGAACTACCTTTTAGTTCTACTAAAAACAGAACTACCCAGCAATTGCACTACTATGTATTTATCCAAAGGATACAGGTATGCTGTTTCAAAAGGACACATGCACTCCAATATTTATAGCAGTGCAATCAACAATAGCCAAAGTATGAAAAGAATCCAAATGTCCATCAACAGATGGATGGATAAAGAAGATGTGGTGTGTATATACAATGGAATACTACTTGGCAATCAAAAAGAATGAAATCTTGCCATTTGCAACAATATGGATGGAACTAGAGGGTATTATGCTAAGTGAAATTAGTCAGTCAGAGAAAGACAAATATATGACTACTCATATGTAGAATTTAAGATACAAAACAGATGAACATAGGGGAGGGGCAGCAAAAATAATGTAAAAACAGGGAGGGGGACACAACATAACAGACTCTTAAATATAGAGAAAAAACTAAGAGTTTTTGGGGGTTTGTGGGTGGGGAGATAGCTAAATGGGCAAGGGGCATTAAAAAACACACTTGTTGGGATGAGCACTGGGTATTATACATAGGGGATAAGTCACTGGATTCTACTCCTGAAATCATTATTGCAGTATATGCTAATTAACTTGGATGTCAAATAAATAAATAAGTAAATAAATAAATAAATAAATAAAACTCCGATAGAGTAAAAACTTCTTAAAAATGTCTAGAATAAGGCAGATCTTGGAAATTATTTGTGCATCTAATAAGCACCATATAGCAAAGAGTATAATGTGATACAAAAATATAAACAAAACAACTCACTGGGCCATCAAATGTGAAAACACTTTTCAGAAAAAAAATAATTATAATCTTGGAAAGTAAATGGCAAAGAAATCAAACTTAGAAAAATAAAAATTTCCAATAAGTATATGAATTATTATTATTATTGGATAATAATATAGGAGGAACTAGCAATTGAAACTGCAGGGCTAGAATTGACAGAACTTACTTTTTAAAAATTTTGTAGAATGGAAGTCACAAAAAAATAAAAAATAAAAAATTAAAGAATTTGTAGGAACAATCACTTCTTAGGGTTTATTGTCCGGGCCTATTACACTGACATTAGACAGATTAAATAGAGAAATGTATACAGATTTATATGTTTTATGTGACTGGGGAGCCCTCATAAAGGAATGAAGACCCCCAAAATGGCAAAACTTGAATACTTTTATATCGGTTTGAACAAAGAGAGGCAACTGTGGAAGAGTAGCTACTCTAAGAATGTGGAGAGGCTAAAGGAAGATAAGAATTATTTTAACAAGGTCTGTTTGGACAGATTTCTCTTGGCTTTAACTCCCTATAGAAGGATGATTCTTTTCTACTAATACAGGGAAGGCATCTTTCACATGGGGGTTTTATCACCTGTTTTCAGGAAGAAAAGGAGAGGTTAGAATACCCTTCATATATCTGCTGTTTTTCAAGTCCCTTTACCTCAAAATAAGCTTTGCCAAAGTGGTATATTTTGAGGTGGCATATTCTGCCACCCTTGAATTTTAAGGATAATTTTGCTGGAGACAATACTAGGTTCATGGGCTTTTTCTTTGAATACTTTAAGTGTGTCACTTACTCTCTTCTTGCTTGAATGGTTTCTGAAGAGAAATATGATCTAATTTTTATACTTCTTCCTTTAGAGGTAAGATTTTTTTTTCCTTCTGGCTCCTTCAGGTTTTCTCTTTTTCTTTGATTTTTCTACAGTTTGAATATAATATGCTTAGGTGTAGATTTTTTGGCATTTATCATGCTTGCTGTTCTCTAAGCCTCCTCCATTTTGGAAAATTGTCAGACATTATTACTTCAGATACTGTTCCTGTTCCTATCTCTGTTTTCCTTTTGGCATCTCCGTGGTGCACATGTTACACCTTTTGTAGTTGTCTCATGGTGCTTAGATATTATGTTCCATTTTTTTCACTCTTTTTCTTTTGCTTTTCAGTTAGAGAAGTTTCTACTAATATATCTTGAATATCTTCAAGCTCACTGATTCTTTCCTTAGCCATATCCAGTCTTCTGATGAACCCATCAAAGTCATTCTTCATATCTGTTTTTATGTTTTCAATACCTAGCAAATCCTTTTAATTCTTTCCAAAAGTTTCCATCTCTCTGCTTACCTTACCCATCTTTTTTGCCATTTTCTTTCACTAAAGCTCTTAGCATATTAATCATATTTTAAGTTCCTAGTCTGAAAATTCCAAAATCTCTGCATATCTGGTTTGGCTGTATCTCTTCACACTGTACTGTTTGTTTGCCTTTTAATATACCTTGTAATTTTTGTTGAAAGCTAGACGTGGTGTGTCAGATAAAAGAAACTCAGGCAAATAGGCCTTTAATGTGAGGTTTTATGATGTCTGTCTTTCTCTGCCTGACTTATTTCACTTAGCATAATACCCTCCAGTTCCATTATGCTTTAAATGAAAGTACAATACCTTCTATGATGTATAGCAGGAATGTTAGTCCTAGAAATTTATTTTCCCCAATGAAATGTTATGTGGAACCCTACTTATTTACTGGATCACATCCTTTAATGCTCAATCAAAAGCATTATTCTGGCAATAGTTTTTCATTTATTCAATTCATTTGTTGAGTACCTACAATGTACCAGGCACCATTTAACACATTGTGATATATTGGTCAACAAAATAATCAAATACCCTTGTGTCCACAGTACATATAGTGCCCCAATATAGATTGGGATCTAAGTTACATTAAGGTCCCTATGTTCTGATGGATCAATTTAGAGCCCCCAGAAAGTCCTTAATGACATCTGTTCTACCAATGCTTAACTATTCCAACTTGAGAAATGGCATGAGCCTAAGATGCTGATCTAGTGATAGCTCTACAATTTTTAAACCTCATTAATTTCTAGCCAATTACTGAGATTTTAGTGTTTTAAAATTACCTTGGGGTCCAGGGAAGCCTGTGGCAACTATCTTAAAAGTTTGGGTATGCTAAATGTTATACAATGAATTGATGAAGTTAAGAAGTGTTCTTTTAGCTGCCTTTTTATTTTTTTAAATAAAGAATCTTTACAGTTTTTACAGACCTTTATCCTATTGATAACCATTGATTTTTTTCTTTTTTCTGTTCTCTATTCAAAAAAATAATACTTTTTTATGTTGTGTCTTCAGCAACTCTGTTACACAGCATGTGCAAGTAATATGACATAAATTATAAAGTTATAGTTTCCAGAAGTTGCATAAAGTTAATAATATAAGAAGTAGTATCATAGGTAATGCTTTATAAAAAGAAATTCTGTCGTTGAAATCTGCCAACTTAATTTTTTTCCAAAAGCATGCAAGGAAGAAAGTGTATTGACAGAGGGTGGCTGGGGATATTGGGAAACATGAAAATGTTGCAAAACATTAAGTGGTAGGAAACTGTCAAGAAAATATAAGCCAAAGTGGTGCCTGGGTGGCTCAGTCGGTTGAGGGTCCGACTTTGGCTCAGGTCATGATATCACGGTTCGTGGATTCAAACCCCGCGTCAGGCTCTGTGCTAGCAGCTCAGAGCCTGGAGCCTGCTTCAGATTCTGTGTCTCCCTCTCTCTCTGCCCCTCCCCCACTCACACTCTGTCTCTGCCTCTCAAAAATGAATAAACATTAAAAAAATTTAAGAAAATATGAGCCATTATAAAATCCTGTTAATAGTAACTATGTTTCTAATTCAAGACTATTTATAACAATCTATGTGGGAGAGTGCATGGACAACAGGTAGATAATTTTAGGACAATATTTTAAGTGTCTCTGTAGTCTCAAACAAAGACTTATAGGATAGTGAATGCTTAGAGAAAGAATTAGAGATTTCTTAGTCTGCAGTTCCACATTAGGCAAGGAATACTGTGGTAAGCAGCCACCAGCATACCTAAGGCTCCTGAATGGCTCCTCTGACTGTGACCCGTCCTATGATACTCCTCTATCCAGGTGTTAATGGAACATCAGCAGAGGAAGGATAACTTTCACATTGGAAAAGGATTCCATCTTGTTGTCCACTTCCCTATGTTAATCTTAAGTACCTTATATCCCATGATCTTGCAGTATTGTCCTGCAAGAGGATTGAATTTTATGTAAAGAATGTATGTCTTGGGCCTTCTACAGGAAGGGTGTTATTCAGAGTACCAAGTATACATTTACAGATGTGTGCATATATTTATGTATTTATGTTATGTATGATAAAACCAGGGAAATAATCAACACTAGAATCAGGAGAACGATTTACCCTTAGGTTGTAGTGAAGAGGATGAGATTTTGGTGAGCTTCACAGAGCTCTAAAGGACAGCTTAATTCCTGTGTTTTAAGCTGAGCAGTGGGCTTATGGCTGTTAATTTTACATATTATCTACTTCATTTTAAAATTTGAAAAAAAGGAAGTCACACATACGAAATGTTATATCATGAGTATCTGATTTTTTTAATGGAATTTATCTGTGGCACCAAGAGAGATTCTAATAGTATCTCGGAGCAACATTTTGATGGACAAAATGTCATAGTCTTTTTTTTTTTTTTTCAGTCCGAAAGGACATAGTCCGCATCCTCCCCAGTTTAGATGTTGAAGTCAAAGACATTACTGACAGTTATGATGCCAACTGGTTTCTTCAGCTATTATCTACACAAGAGCTCTTTGAAATGACCAGTAAAGAGTTCCCCATAGTGGCTGAAGTCATAGAGGCACCTCAAGGAAACCAGCTGCCCAGAAGCATTTTACAGCCTGGGAAAACCATTGTGATCCACAAAAAGTATCAGGCATCGAGGATCTTAGCTTCAGAAATTCGAAGCAATTTTCCTAAAAGGCACTTCTTGATCCCCACTAGCTATAAAGGCAAATTCAAGCGGCGACCTCGGGAGTTCCCAACTGCCTACGACCTTGAGATAGCAAAGAGCGAAAAGGAGCCTCTCCATGTGGTGGCCACCAAAGCCTTTCATCCCCCTCATGATGAGCTGTCATCTGTATCTGTCGGGGACCAGTTTCTAGTGCATCACTCACAGACGACTGAAGTCCTTTGTGAGGGAATCAAAAAAGTGGTGAATGTTCTGGCCTGTGAAAAAATCCTCAAAAAATCCTATGAGGCAGCACTGCTCCCTTTATACATGGAAGGAAGTTTTGTAGAGCTGATTCATGACAAGAAACAGTACCAGATTTCTGAGCTCTGTTCGCAGTTCCACTTGCCTTTCAATGTGAAGGTATCTGTGAGAGATCTTTCCATTGACGAAGACATTTTGGCTGCTACACCAGGACTGCGGTTGGAGGAAGCCATCACAGACTCTTACCTACTCATAAGTGACTTTGCCAACCCCAAGGAGTGCTGGGAAATTCCTGTCAGCCGCTTAAATATGACTGTTCAGTTAGTTAATAGTTTTTCTAAGGACACAAAATCATTTCTAGTCAGGACTCTGGTTGAAGAGATCACTGAAGAACAATATTACATGATGCGAAGATATGAAAGCTCTTTCTCCCACCCCCCACCTCGCCCTCCCAAACATCCCGCAGTGGAGGAAACAAGGTTAACCCTGCTCACCTTGGCAGAAGACAGGGCCATAGGTCTGCCTAAGTCTCCCAAGGTAAGGCTATGATTTTGTGATTTTTCCTCTTTAGCATTTTTCTTGAGGCACTTTATCTCAAGTCTTAGTTCTGAATTTGTTTTTTGCTTACTTTTCTTTCTTTCATGCCGTATTTGAAATGAGCCTTTCTGGTGCACAGTAGATGAATGAACATCAACAGAGCATAAGCTGTTGCAGCATTTTGTATTTTGATGCTTAACCAGTAGATGTGACAAGAAGTTTATATTGAATTAGAAATAGCAGGGATGACATTTGGATATGATGACCCAAATTGCCGTCTCAATGGGTTTTGGTAATTAGGAATGTTTTATAAGGTGCCTCAGAAGCAAATCTCTTTTATTTTGAAAGTGCTGTTCATTTTTTTCTAGGTAGAGTTGTTTTAATACTTCATCCAGGAAATGAGCATACCATAAACTCCCTTCTTCGGGGGGGTTACCAGTAGCATGGGTCTATAACACATGTCTTCATTTTGTTTTATGTGCAGAAAGATGTAAAAATATCTTGGCAGAACTGTGTGTGAGCATATGAGCATCTGCCCACATTCTGCCTATCTGAGGATTGTAATCTTTAACAGTTCTATTGAAAAACAAAATCAATAAAATTGCAGACAGTGTGAGATCATTACAGAATCAACAACTCCATAACCATTGTAAAGATTTGGGGAGGGGTGGGGTTTCAGCTTCATTTCTACTTGAAGTCTTTGCCTCTTGAAAACTGCCTGCTGAGTGCCTGGAAAGCACTTGCCCTTACCCCATGGAGCGCAGGTCGTTCATCTGGACGGCAGTGGTTCTGTGGTGTGTGGAAGAAGCGGTTCTGGCCTAGCAGATGTTGTGCTAGCAGCTTGGGGAAACAAAGCAATTAGTAAAACAAAGAGAGACGCTGTGTTTACTCTCTACACTCAGGAATGATAGCAGCCTCAGGCTTCAAGTATGTGGGTATGAAAATACTTTTAATTCTCCATTTCAAAGATTGCATTCTGAGTGCATGCTGGATAAATCCAGTAAGAATCTTCAAACTCATCTTCAGAAAAAGATAAAAGCAGCAGAAATTTCCTTTCCAGAAAAACAATCTTGAAAGAGTCATTTTAAATTAAATCATTGTTCCCAAATAATGTTGATTAACAGGCTGCTATTAATGTGGAGAGTATATGGCTTTTCCTGTTTCATATATTTTTATTGCTGAATGGAATGATATGAGAGATGCGATGCTGGTCTCATTTTTAGCAGGAGGCATAATAACCCCCTTACCCCCCGATGCCCTCCCAAGATGTTCGTGACTAAGCCTCCAGAACCTATGGATATGTTGCATTAGATAGCAAAAGAGACTTTGCACATGTGCTAAAAATTAAGGACTTTGAGATGAGATTATTCTGGATTAACCACATAGGTCCAACTTAATCATGAGTTTCACCGCTTGATAAGAATATCATCTCTTTGTTTTGTTCCAATTTAAAAAGTCTAGGATTTGGGAGCACATGCCCATCTCTTGGATGAATCAGTTCATTGGCTGCCCAAGTAGTAGAGATACTGGAACAGTTTGTGAAGATCTGAAGATGTCCATTACAATCAGGAAGGAAGGAGTCAACAATCCTAAACTATTGGGAAGAATTCATAGGAAAAAAAAAGGTTAAAAGTTTTTAGAATGCCATTTCACAGAATGTCAGATGAAAACGATGTACGTGTCTTATTAGGAGAGAACCTCAAAAAACAAGTTACACATAGGTTACTGACTTGGAAAAACCTCCAGACCCCCTCCTGAGTCTCTCCTTTACTCTCACATGGCTGCCACACTCACAATACTGACACTAGATATGTGAGTGTTTCTCATGCCAAGCAATTTATTGACACCAACTGGACATTCTACAACTTAACTCGATTCTGACACTATCTACCCAGAGATAGAATCAGATCCCACATGTTAAGGGCTCAGTCCCGCAAGACTGCCCCCCACTTAAGATGCTAATTGCAGGTAGTAGGTCCTCAGGTTACCTATAACTTCTGTCCGAGAAGGCTTCAAATTGGAGGTTCCCACGAGCCCCTCCTCGGGTTCAATGAATTCTCTAGTGTGGCTCAGACAACTCAGAAATACTTAGGTTTACTAGTTTGTTAAAGGATAGGATAAAGGATACAGATAAACAGTCAGATGAAGAGATAAGCAGGGCAAGGTCTGGTAGGGTCTGGAAACACAGGAGCTTCTGTCCTGTATAGTTGGGATGTGCCACCCCCTTGTTAACCTGGAAGCTCTCCAAACCCCATACTTTTGGCATTTTTATGGAGGCTTCTTCACACAGGGACAATCAATTATTAACCTTATTTCCAGTCCCTCTCCCCTCTCTGGAAAATTCCAGAGCGGACAGTGGGAGAGGGGCTGAAAACTCCAAGCTTCTAATTATGTGGTGGTTTTTCTGGTGACCAACCCCCATCCAGAAACCCACTCAGGGTCACCTCATCAGAAAAAAAATATGTATATTCCTATCACCCAGGAAATTCCAGGGGATTTAGGAACTCAGTGTCAGGAACCTAAGGTAGAGACCTATTTTTATTTTCTGGTATCTCACAGTTACTAAAATAAAACTAATAGAGTCTTTGACTAAATCCTATGCCATTTACATATAGAATTCCATATCAAGTTAATAATTTCTGACTGCTTTTTCACTGGTCAGACCTCACATGGATTCTTTTGTCTATTTCTGAGTTCCACCTCTGAAGAATATTAATTAAAGTTTATTAAACGCTGAGTTGTTTGTTAAGATGTTAAAAAACCCAGGAGCCAGGGGCGCCTGGGTGGCGCAGTCGGTTAAGCGTCCGACTTCAGCCAGGTCACGATCTCGCAGTCCGGGAGTTCGAGCCCCGCGTCAGGCTCTGGGCTGATGACTCAGAGCCTGGAGCCTGTTTCTGATTCTGTGTCTCCCTCTCTCTCTGCCCCTCCCCCGTTCATGCTCTGTCTCTCTCTGTCCCAAAAATAAATAAACGTTGAAAAAAAAATTAAAAAAAAAAAAACAAAAAACCCAGGAGCCATTTTCATCTGACAAATGGTTGAGGGAACTGAGTGATAGATAGTCTAAACTTGAATGACTTGGAGCTAGTTGATACTATTGTATACATTTAAGGAGCTACTGTGTGGCCAAGTTATCTTCTCTCTCTCTTTTTTAATGTTTATTTGTTTATTTTAAAAGAGAGAGCGCTCACGAGCTAGCATATGCGTGCAAGTGGGGGAGGCACAGAGAGAGAGGGAGAAAGAGAATCCCAAGCAAGCTCCATGCTCAGCATGGAGCTAGGTTGGGGGGCTCCATCTCACATTCAGGAGATCATGACCTGAGCCAAAATCAGGAGTTGGATGCTCAACCCACTGAGCCACCCAGGCACCCCACGTTCTCATTTTCTATCACAACGTTGGTTGCGAGTTAAAGGGAGGACAACTTTGGTGTGATATTTTGGAACAGATTTCTTGTCCCAGAAAAGGTGAAAGCAGAAGCTAGGAAAAATCCCAGGTCAGTGATGTTATCAGGACACTTCTCCTCGGTTGACAGTTTATCAGTCAGTTGAGAAGGGTCTATAATTCTTTGTTTGTAATTAGTTTCATCAATGCTAGTGTGGTAGATAAAAAACTATATTTTCTCTGAAATCACATTAAAATCAGAGGATGCTATAATTTACCTGTGCTCAGACCTACTGACCTCCTTTTCAACAATTTTTTTCACCAGGAAGATAAAAATCTGCTTAGTGGATCATTTTTGGAATATAAACAGAAGCTCTGTCAGTTTCTGCATAATCTACTTGAAAAGTCTTGCAACCAACTATTTCTTATCATCACAGTGTCATCCTTTCATATACTCCTTTTATGTTTCTTCTGATATCTGCATTAAAGCTCTTCTATCTATGTATGCTTTTAGAAGTGATTGGTTAGAACACTTTTTATATTCCACAGACAGAAAGCAGCCATTGGAAATAAGCCTCTAAGATTTTGAATTGCATATGGAATATTGCTTGAAACTCAGAGAATAATTTGCAAGGGCTATTCAGTGTTTAAATATTCAAACTCACTTAACTCATTAAAATACCTTATTATATATGTAGAGTAGAGTATCAAATTCCTCATTATGTAACTTTACTTATACCTTCCCAGTGGGTCATTAATTTTACTAGATCACTTCTTGCACTATTAAACAACAGGACAGACACATGTACTATCTAAGAGTACAGGTATCCACTGTTAGTTATGAACTTACATGTTCAAAGAAGTTTAGAAATGAAGAGAATATGAGGACAGGTTACAGAAACTAGAATAAATAG
This sequence comes from Acinonyx jubatus, assembly GCF_027475565.1. NCBI lineage: Eukaryota > Metazoa > Chordata > Mammalia > Carnivora > Felidae > Acinonyx > Acinonyx jubatus. The sequence continues at coordinate 36,526,521 of NC_069385.1, forward strand.
AAAGAACTATTTTCCAGGGTAGGATTACAACTGTTCTGTAGCTTCAGCAATGCCTAAAATAAGAATCAATTGTAGTAGCACTTTGAGAACTGTGATATGGATATGAGCAGGGCAGGTGAGGGGTGTGTGTGTGGGGGGGGGGGGGTAGATCTCAATAGAGATGACAGCACATCTCAAAGCCTATGAAGTTTTACACTGAAGGAATTTATTGTTGTTTTGAAAATGTGATAGCTGTTAGGGAAAATAATGTATGGGGTCTAAACAAAGGGATAAGAATATACCAAGTGACCCCTCAAAATTCCTTTTAGCCTGATGACAATGTAGACATAGTATCTTTAAGAGCTTTGCATTCAGATTCTTAATGAGATGAGAACAATATTATAAAATGACTAAATAAATGTCTGGGCTTAAAACTGTTTTCGAAATAGGAATCTTCTGGGGCAGACTCTCCTTTCCTGAGGGTTAGTTCCTATGTCAGAAATAGTTTCAGATAGTTTGAAAGAACATGTACTCACTGGGGTTTCTGCCTGTCCTGGATATATATGGCTATGACTGCTGAGTGCCACATAGGAGAAATGTAACTTCTGTATTCTGATGAAAGGGCCTATAACCACATAGAAAAACAAACCTTTGGTTGAAAAGATGAGATATTCTACTCCTTCCAAGGCTGCACCTGGGACCAGAAATCTTGCATTTCACTAACTCTGTTTGGCCATTTGATGCCCAAGTGTCCACTTTGCTGCCGGAATTCCTAGATTTCTGTCAGACAAGAACACCCATAGGAGACATTAAGGCAAAGAGCAAGGGAGGCAGTAATGGCAAGGTAGTGTGAATTGAGCAGAAAACAAACCCTGTACCAGAATTAGAGTGAGAGCAGAAAAAGCCAGAGGGAAGCAATCGTTTCTGGGAGGTGTAGAGAGAACACTTCACCAGCTGCTGCTGGGTGTTAAGACTCACTTCTGATCTGATGTGACAGTGGATGAAAAAGCATTAAAGAAACCATGCTCCTAGGGTAAATCTAGATCGTTAGACAATAGTATTATATCTCCTTCTTTTATTTTTGTTAATGTAATGTGGTGTAGACATTAAGAATGTTTGGATTTGTAACCACCTCTGCACTTTGAAAGATCACTATCTCTCTACTTGTGGTGTATTCTCTTGGTCTAACAGAGAAGCTGGAAGTCTGTTTCCCTATGAATAACGAAAAGTAATGTTTTAGCAGTCTTCAGACACCAAAGGCAAAGATGGTGGAAAACATGCACATAATTGAAACACTGAGATTTTAAATCTGAGAAATAAGAAAGATACAGGGAGCTTATGATCTTCTTTTAAAAAGTTGACAAATTTGGGGCACCTGGGTGGCTCAGTCGGTTAAGCGTCCAACTTCGGCTCAGGTCATGATCTCACCATCTGTGGGTTCGAGCTCTGCGTTGGGCTCTGTGCCGACAGCTCAGAGCCTGGAACCTGCTTCCGATTCTGTGTCTCTCTCTCTCTGTGCCCATCCCCTTCTCGTGCTCTGTCTTCTTTCTCTCTCATAAATAAATATTTTTTTAAAATAAAAAAAAAAAATAAAAAGTTGACAAATTCGGCATATTTTTAGCAGATATTTGAGCTGTCCTCAAGGTTGAGACACATAAAGATTCATACACCATGGTTTTTGAGTTACCCAAGGTCTGGAGCCTGTAAACAGCCAACTGTGGTAGGAGCAAGTGAAAAAGGTGGGAGGGGAAGGAAAAGGATGAATAAAGGAAGTGCTGAGTTGAAAATTAGCCGAACTCAAGTTCCAGCTGAATCCTTGCAGGTAGAACCCTGTGCCCAATGGGAAGTGTGGAATAGTTACAAGTTGTTTTTGTGCTTTTGGAAGTGGGAGAGTAAACAGAACTGTTAAAATTTTCCTCTGGCATAACATGTACTGTATTACTACTTCTAGCTGGAGAGCCAAAGAATGGTTTAAACGACCACTAAATGAAAACAACTCCTAAATGGCAGGCATTAGGAGACATGGCCTGATTTTAAGGAAATTTCAACCAAAATGAATGTTATCTGACTAATAATAAAATACTCATTATCTCCAGAGAGTTTATGTCCAAAGAACACTGTTTCCTTCTGGGAGACTAAAGTATACTCCTACTCAGAAATACTTGAATTGACCTAAATTTTGGCCCTCTTTGAGTTTTCAACTAACAATGTTCTCATCAGGAAAGTGAGGAAATGCTGATGAAAAACATTAGTTAATACTGTTCCTTCCCTCCCTCTGCCATCTGTGGGGTAAAGAACTAAAATATACCACCAAATATGTGATTGTCACATTTTCGGTATTAGTGAGTATTACTTTTTAGCTTCAAAAAAAAGTCATTTAAAAAATGTGTTCAGGGGAGCCTGGGTGGCTCAGTTAGCTGAGTGTCTGACTTCGGCTCAGGTCATGACCTCACAGCTCCTGAGTTGGAGCCCTGTGTTGGGCTCTGTGCTGACAGCTCAGAGCCTGGAGCCTGCTTTGGGTTCTGTGTCTCCTCCTCTCTCTGCCCCTCCAACACTCATTCTCTGTCTCTCAATAATAAATAAACATCAAAAAAGAAAAAGAAAAAAATGTATTTATTTTCCCAGTGGATTGGCAAAATGAGTGAATGAAATTTGTAGTAAATCATTTCACGTTAGATTTCTGGCTTTTATGAAGATTAGGAGAGTTTTCATCTTTTTAAGATGTTCATAACCTAGAAATCCCGTTTAGAAATGGCCAGCTATAACGGAAGAATCAGTAATTTGGAATGTTCAGTGCACAGTACGTATAGAGTAAGGGCATTTGAATTGCCAATTTCCTGTAATCCTATGGGGATTCATTGATTCATTGAGTTAGGTGTGGGCTCACTAGATATTTAAGTTCTGTTCTTTGAGCTCAGTACCTTCAGTTCTGTTTTTTAATTTTTCAAAAAAATATAAAGAGTAGTTGGGAAAATCTAGAGGAGGTAAGTTGGCTGGCTTTGCAGTTTTAAAAACTGATTTATCTGAGTTTTCCATTACTATATCAGTTCTGAATTTATTTTAGAATAAAAACCATACCCCGAAATAAATTGATAAGACATAAGCTATATATTTGAGCAAATAAGTTTTGCTACAACTCACAGTTTCTTGCAAGTGAACCATTACTTTTAATCTTTGGTAGTGTTTCCAGGCCTGTATAAATGAAAACATTTATGTTTTGCTTCCCAAACCAAATTTCCTGTGTAAATGTTAGGAGAGAAAATGAGTATAAGAGTGCTATGAAAGCGTGCATGGAGATAGGCTTCCAAAAATCAGTATTTTTTTTTTAATTTGAAAAGTAGAAAACTTAAGAAAAAGATTTATCTCAATAATAGACGAGTAGTAAGTAAAAATGAACATAGAGTTTAAGAGAATAGAGGGTCCATAAAAACTCTAAAAATTAAAAGAGAAAGAAATGACTCATATTAATACATTATTTAAGGACAAACTCTCAGCCAGCCTATTATAGCACTAAGTTTTTTTTTATCACACTTCATCAGACTCTAACAACAATATGATCATGATGTCTTAGAAAACCTCCACCCAGTACTTAATTATCAATATACACTTCTATTAGAACAAGCGTCTTTTAGCTATTTTGTAAGATATGCCACTGTTTAAGGTATTTGCCATGAACCAATTACATAGGTAATTTAAAATCTGGTGAAGAGAGGAAAAAAAAATTAGAGGAAGTCCTATAAGATCAGGTCACTGACTACAAAATTAGCCAAATGGAACAAATATAAATATATCATGGACCACAAAAATTGTATAATAAGTCTATTGTTATTTGTGTAGACACAGAATTGGAAAAGGCTGATTGTAAAGTTGTGGAGTTACACAATATATAAAAAACAAGAAATACCTGTTCTCCTAGGTTAAGAGATACGAGTGTGATTTTAACTTGTGATGTTAAGCTTATTCAGATAATTAAACTTTATATAACATTTGTCCTTAATGGAAAATTGTTTTTCTTTCACATGGTTTCCAAACCTTAACAAATGTTTAAAAAGAACATGCTTACTAGTTGTGAAATAGTATAAAATCCAGAGTCATATCAATTGTGTTATACAAGGATGGAAATTGCCCTACCCAAGGTATTTTTCTCTTCATTGTCTCTTGTTCTAGCTTTTCCCCTGAGCTGGAATCCTTTCTATATGTTTCTACTCACACCAGACTCTTCTGTACCCAAATTCTCTCTCACAGGGTTGTCAGGCATCCTGTGTTCAATAAAATATCAGAAGTTCTATGATCAAAGCTGTTCAGTGTTCCTTAATTAAAATATAGTTGCCCATCACTGAGCTCTTCCTCTGTTTCTAGCATTATGCTAGGTGCTTACATGTATTATCTTATTTAACCCTTCACACAGCTTCATGAAATGGGTGCTGTTATTATCCTGTTTTGCAGATGAGGTAGTTGAGGCTGAGAGGTAGGTCATGTGTCCTGGTTATCAGTGATTCTCAGATTGGCAAATTTTGTGGTCAATCCTTAGTCCTCGTATTATTTTTTTCAATTCCAGTATAGTTAACATACAGTGTTATATTAGTTTTAGGTATACAATATAGTGATTCAACAATTCCATACATCACCCAGTGCTCATCACGACAAGTGCATTCCTTAATCTGCTTCTTCTATTTCACTCATCCCCCCACCGACTTCCCCTCTTAATGCAATCCCTATCAGAATACCAATTACATTTTTCACAAAACTAGAACAAAGAGTCTTACAATGTATGTGGAACTACAAATGACAACAAATAGCCAAAGCAATCTTGAAAAAGAAATGCAAAGTTGTCAGTATCACAATTTCAGACTTCAAGCTATATTACAAAGCCGTAGTAATCAAAACAGTATGATCCTGGTGCAAAAGTAGACACATAGATCAACAGATAGAATAGAAAACCCAGAAACAAACCAACAATCATATGGTCAATGAATCTTCAACACGGGAGGAATGAATATACAATGGGAAAAAGTCTCTTCAACAAATGGTGTTGGGGAAAGCAGTCAGCTACATGCAGAAAAATGAAACTAGACCACTTTCTTATACCATACATACAAACAATATGGATTAAAGACTTACAAGTGAAACCTAAAACCATAAAAATCCTAGAAGGGAACCAGGCAGTAATGTTTCTGACATTGGCCGTAGCAACATTTTTCTAGATGTGTGTCCCAAAGCAAGGGAAATAGAAGCAAAAATAAACTATTAGGACTACATCAAAATAAAAGATTTCTGCACAGTGAAAGAAACAATCAACAAAACTAAACCTCCTGAATGGGAGAAGATTTTATAAATGACATATCCGATAAAGGGTTAGTATCCAAAATCCTTGTATTATTTGAATACTAGTTGAACACTCCCTCTTTTCTGAAATCCTTTCTTTATTTTCGTGGTTTTCTTATCTCGTTGTGGTTGAATTTCCTCCTGAATTTTTGACTGGCTTTCCCTCTGGTTTCCCATAACTGTAAGTTTTTGAGTGCTTTAGAGTTTAATCCTCAGTGTCTTCTCTATCCATACTCACTCTCCATATCTACACTCATCTGTACTCACAGATTCCTTATTTTATACCTATGAAATGGCTTTCAGGAGAATTAGTCATGTGTATGGATTTATTAAGAAAAACAACTGGAAATGATCTCATATTTTTCATTTAAAATCTATTTTTATGTGCTTAGATATCGTCTGCTAAAAAAAGTTCAATCTTTAGGGGTGCCTGGGTGGCTCAGTTGGTTGAGTGTCCGACTTTGGCTCAGGTCATGATCTCGTGGTCCATAGGTTCGAGCCCCACGTCGGGCTCTGTGCTGACAACTCAGAGCCTGGAGCCTGCTTCAGATTCTGTGTCTCCCTCTATCTCTACCCCTTCCCCACTCATGCTTTGTCTCTCTGTCTCTCAAAAATGAATAAACGTTAAAAAAATTAAAAAAAAAAAAGAAAGTTCAGTCTTTAAGAGATAGTAGCCTGTGACATTGCGTCTGATCTATTGTAGTTGTCAGATGTCAGGGAAGTGATCAAGGTGAGGACAGACACTTCCTTCTGATGTTATTCTTGTAAATGTAGGTTTGTTGGGCTTGGGATTTTTTTTAAAGTTTATTTATTTATTTTGAGAGAGACAGAGAGCATGCACAAGCAGGGGAGGGGCAGAGAGAGAATCCCAAGAAGGCCCTGCAGTTTTGGTGCAAAGCCCCACACAGGGCTCCACATGCTGTGAGATCATGACCTAAGCTGAAATCGAGTCAGAAGCTTAACTGACTGAGCCACCCAGGTGCCCTGTCATGCTTAGGATTTTTCTTTTTAATGTTCCAGTGATGGCAAAAAGCTGGAGAGTACCTTAAACTATGTGAGAGATGTTAGAATTTTGGGGAAGGCCTAAGGCCATTCCTGGCATCAGCAGAAAGCTTTTTTAGTAACAATTCAGTTTTAGCTGAAATAAACTTAAAAAGCTGGATCTCAGACTAGCACTAGAACTAGTAACTTTGGAATTTCTACATCAAGTAGGTGATAACATAAGATCCAGAAAGACTGTCAAGCCTTTTTTTCAAGGGAGAGATGAAACTAATAAAGAAAAGAGGACTAATAAGGATCAATATGTTAAAGAGCTCAAAATAATGGACATATTCTTAATAAGCCAAGAAAAATACAACGTACATTACTGCTACATAGAGGAAAACTACAATTATATAATTGCAAGAAAAGATTGACAAGAAAGATTTAAAAATCTATTACTTTAATTGTATATTGTATGTAAAATGCTTTTAAATTATTTATATCTATAATTATTTTAAAATGTTAAAATAATGATTATTATTATAATTGTTTACACTTATTTTAGCTCCGTAGATGTAAAATCTTAATTGCGTGCCATTTGCTGTGATAAGCACTGGAGACACATTAAGAAAATGAAATACAGTATCTAAGCTCAAGAGACTTTCTGTCTAATGTATTAGATACAAGAAAACAATTTCAGTATGAGAACTCAAGGGAAGAGTGCTGTTAGTTGGAGACTACAGGAGTTTGGGGGACAATTTATTATGATCTATCAAAAATTAGGATTGAGATCAGAAAGGGATATTTAGATGTCCAGATTGAAGTATGTCAGTTTAAACAAGTAGAATTAGTCAGATGTACAGTGATGTTTAGTGTGATCCAGCCAGAGGAGCATCTGGTGTAGACATAACTGTATCAGGATCCTGGATAGGTTTATCATGTCTGTAGCACAGAGTAATATTATGAGGATGGAAGAGCGAAGAGGACCAGATCAGGAAAAGTGTGTCATTACCAAGTTTCTTAGCTCAGGCTTGCAAGTAGTTCAGTTCACTTCTTTAATCATTCTGTTCCAGATGAAGAATGCGACTTCTTCAATATCACCTTCTTAGGTTCCCTGCCACACTGTGCTCTCTCGGTGCTCGGGGCTCAGTCTTTATGTTACTTGATCTCTCCTTTACCTGGTTCAGCCATCGGACAATTGCATGACTATGGACCCCTCTCTCCCTGGCTAATTTCGTAAAGATTACCTCTATGTTCTTGGGGACTCCACCCATAATCCCTTATCTTTCAAACTTCTGGTCATTTCTTCCTTTCTTTGGATTTTGCTAAGAGGTGCTGTTCCTTGTTTTGTTTTGTTTTCTGTACTTCCACTCCTTTGACCATAGACCCTGGTGCCCCGTTACGCCCACAGTTAAAAAACATTAGCACGTGAAACAAGCTAGTTTCATATTCACCTCACCCTCCTAAAAAAAAATACTACATTTTGTTCTTCTAGTACAGAAAAGAATGAAGACAAACAAAATCAGTTGTATTCCATATTAAAAAAAAAGAAAAAGACTGGTCCTTCCTTAAACTAGTCTATGTTTAAAGGAATTTGTACTTTCTACAGAGGAAAAATTGAGGGCATTTTAGAGTTTCCAGTAGGAAACTAACAATAAAATTTCTATTTTTAAATACAAAATATCTAGATGTTAAATACAAAACACCTAGAAAAGGCAAGTTTATGGAGACAGACAACAGATCAGTGGTTGCCTAGAGTGGTGGGTAGAAGCAGAGGTGAACTGCAAACAGGCTAGAGGGAAGTTTTGGGAGGATAAAAAAGTTCTACACCTGGATGGTGGCCCAACCCTTTAAATTTATTAAATTCATTGAATTGCACACTTACAATGGTGAAAACATCACTTATACCTCCATAAATACCAATTTTGGAAAGTCAACCCAACTTTAGAGCAGAGTATCAATTCAAACAGAAGCAGGAAAACAAAACGGAAGTACTCATATCAGAGAGAGATGACCACCTGTGTGCCTGGAAGACTAATATTAAAAAGGACTCTATGAGGTGGTACTTGTAGGACAGGTGGTTGATGAAGTGTAGGGAATAAGAAAGTCACAGTATGAGGAAAATACCCAGGTTCCTGGCATAAGCATCAACACAGATGGGGGTTAAACTTACTAAATCAGGAGCTCAAGACCTGGATAGAACGGTGGTTTTGCAAGGGCAAGGGCAAGGGAGGAGTTTGGTTTAAAGTACGCTCAGTTTGAAATGTTAGTGAGATGTCTGAGCTGAGATGGCCAGTATGAAGTTAACGACGATCGACAGTTTAGGAAAGAATTCCAAGCTGAATCTGGTGATCCAAGTGTCGGCAAATGCAAATGGTAAATAAAGTTCTGTGACAGGATGAGATGAAGCTGGAGAGTGTGTAGCTCATGAGGAAAAAAAATGAAAAAATGGTGTACTTCTGTGAGGAAGTCCAAAATATAAGGAACAAAAAAAAGTACATATAAAGCCTAAAAATAACCAACTGGAGAGCTTCATTAACTAAGTGATTACAGTGAATCAGTCACAATTCTAAGCTTTTTACATGTATAGACTCATTTAATCCTCACGAAAATCCAATGAAATTAGTTTCAAAATTATTATCTCAATTCTACAGGTGATTAAGGCTCATCAACTTTGGGTAACTTTCCAAGACCAAAAGTCTGTATTACTGGCCTTCAATAGAAGTAATGATCAATATTTTAAGAGACTTAGTCAGTCTTGGAGAGTATTTGTGATTTTAGAATCAAAATTCAAGTTATGACTAAGTGATGCTTATTTTTTTCCTAGAAAAATTGTGGAAATCATTAAGATACAGAATTTATATGGAATTTAAAATTCCATGGAACTATACATTGTCAAAAGAAAATGTTCTCAAACACAGAATCTTCTAGTTAGGGACCCATATTAAGGGAGGCTCCTTCTGGAACATGGCCAGTTGTCACTGTGTGAGTAAGAGAAGGTACACAGCCATGAACTTAAAATAATGCACCAAGAGATCTCTATGTGTAGCTCTATCCACTGCACTGACTACTGTATATGTCTGTTTGGGGGTGAGAAAGTGTAATCTTTCCTTATCCCTCAAAGTAGGAAGAAACTGGGTAACAGTAAACAACAAAAGGACAGCTATACTGTCTTTAAAAAATTAATCACATTAATCCTCCTTCTGATTTCTTATTTTTGCGAAGGCCACCAGCATCTACTGAGTAGCCTAAACCAGACCTCTAGGAACAGTCCTTCCTTTTTTTCCCCCCTCTTCCCATTTATTAGTTGTGAAATCGTCTGGATTCTTCTTCTTTAACATTTTTGAGTATATACCTCTCTACTTGAGGTCTTCATCATTTCTGGATTCTTGAAACCGTCTTCTAACTAGTCTTTTTATGTCTGGTCACATTATATTCAAATTTATTATCCACACTCTGATATATTTATCATTATAAAAGAAAAATCTTACCGTGTGACTCTCTTGCTAAAAATTCCTTGTGGCTTTCCTTTTAATTTTTTACCATCTGTCCCTTATTTGTTTCTTCAGCCTACTTCTCTCTCTATCATGCCTCACATTTTTACCTCAGCCACACTGAATTTTCAGTTTGCAGAGGACTTTATTCTCTCCTGAGTTCCCAGTCTTCCCAAATGGAATTGTGTTATTTTTATTTGTTTTTAACAACCATTTATGGGGGACTTAATAAATTCTAAAGAACAAAATAATTCTAATTAAATCCCTTAAGTGTTCATATGAATGTTATTATCATTCCCAATTTATAGACAAGGAAACTGAGGCTCAGAGAATAATTGCCCATAGTAAGAGGGCTATCAATAAGTGTTAGAGCTAGAATTCTAAGCTATCCTTTATCCTTCATCTAAATTGCTCTCTGTTGTTACCTGTTGTAAGGAAATTTCCTTGGTGCTCTTCCTCCTGTCCTCTAGTTCACAAGTCTGTGTTTGGTGTTCCTAATTTGGGTTTCCATAATAGGCCTAATGAACTGTTATCAGAGTCTTTACCATAAAGTGTTATAATGGCTCCCTTAGTTACCTGTCTTACTAATTAGATACTGTGCTTCTTTAAATATATATTTGTGCTTGCTTCCCTGGTATTTTATTAAAGTTCCTGGTTCAGAGCAATCACTCAATAAATATTTGTGGAAAGGAGGAATGAAGAAAAGAAGGAAGGAAGGAAGAAACTTAACTTTATTTTACTCTCAACTCAGTCAGGGAGATTAAGCTACTATAGGAAGAAGCCTTAAATTAGAGAAGCTCTCTGAGCTTTCGTTGTTATACAAAACTGGCTTGGATCTAAGTGGCTAACACAAATGTGGATTTTTATACACTACTGTTCACTAAAGACTAAAAGGGATTTCCTCAAAATTTTATGCAGAGTTCAAACAACTACTAGTTCACAGAAATTTGAAGGGATATAAGAGAACAAGAATGAAGGCTATAAGAGAACAAGAATGAAGTTGGTTCCTTCTTATATCCATCAAGTCTAACTTTCTTAGTAAATTACTTGAGATTATGTGTGTGTGTACACCCATGTGTGCCTCTCTCTGTATATGAGTATGGAAGTGTGGGTATGTGCAATGCTGTTATTTCCAGCATCCTTTAGATGTCAAGTTTTTTAATGTCCAAATAAAATCAAATAAGCCCTCAATTTCATATAATTTTTGGCATTCCAGTGCCCTCCTCCTTTAGTTTCAAAAATGTATGTGGCAGATTTATATATATTCAACTTTGGTTTTTTTGTTCTCTTGCTCTTCACTCTGTTTCTTCCGAATTTTTTTTTTATTTTATGTTTTTGACATACAAAAAGTGATACATAATTAATGTATATAACCTGATGAGTTTAGTAATAAGTATACACCCAAAACCATCAATAGAGTCTATGCCATAAACCTGTCCATCAGCTCCAAAAGTTTCCTGCCATCCTCTTTATTATTGCTCTTCACTCTCACTTCATATTTATCTTTCATCTCAGTTCTGGTGTTCCAACTGCATGAGATTGCTCTGGTCTTTAATGCCCCAAACTATGAATTCAATTTATTTTCTTAGATTTTTCAAGGAACCACTAACAGGGCACTTGTGGGTAAAAATGAACTTGCTGAAGATCTGGTAATAATAACTGGGAACAGAAAGTGAAAGTTCTAAACCCTACTGATTAATCCTTGACCCTGAATCCTCTTCAGGCTTTTATCTCACAAAATTAGTGCCATTCCTTCCAGGATCATCTCATATTGGTTGTTTGCTTTTTAACAGTAACAACATTATTAATATTAACAATTATTATTATTTCCAAGTAATCTGCCAAAGTATCCCAGGAATGGGATATAGTATTATAATAATAATTATTAATAGTAATAATAGTAATAATAATGCTCTCAGAAATGTTCATCTCATAATTTAGTTATGAAATCTTAAACTTGGAGAGCTTGACTTGCCTTAGGATGAGACCCATTTATAACTCTTCTAAATCTGTATTTATTTTCTTATTTAACTCCTTAATCCATGAGGAATTTACTTTGTATGTTGTATGAAAAAACTTTTTTAAAACAAATGGTTGAAACATTTTCCCAGTTCCATACATTTACTAAATTATTCTTTACCCATCTGCTCAGAAAGAAGTTTCTCAATATTTTTATTCTATTTCTTTGATTTATCTGGCTTTTTTTTAAATCAGTAGCTCACAAGTAGTATTGTCTAATTTCGTTTTAATATTGGTATAATTTTTTTCTTCTTATCACTGATCAGGTAGGTTCTCAGCTCCTCATTCTTTCAAATGAACCTTTAAGTTATTTCATTAATTTCTGTAAAAACATCTAGTGGGGCTTTAGATTGAAATTTTATTAAACTTAAATATTAATTTAAAAGAATATGAATTTTTATTTTACCATCTTGGCCAATTGTTTGATATTCCATTTAGTTAAATCTTGTAATTCAAGTCCTGAATATCTTTTTTTTTTTTTAACATTTATTTATTTTTGAGACAGAGAGAGACAGAGCGAGACAGAGCATGAACGGGGGGAGGGCCAGAGAGAGAGGGAGACACAGAATCTGAAGCAGGCTCCAGGCTCTGAGCTGTCAGCACAGAGCCTGATGCGGGGCTCGAACTCACGGACCGTGAGATTGTGACCTGAGCGAAGTCGGACGCTCAACCGACTGAGCCACCCAGGCGCCCCAAGTCCTGAATATCTTTATAACATTTTTTTAAAATATGGAACGCTTCACAAATCTGTGTGTCCTCCTTGCACAGTGGCCGTGCTAATCTTCTCTGTATCATTCCAATTTTAGTATGTGTGCAGCCAAAGCGAGCACTATCATTATAACAAATTTTGACATACTTCTGACATTTCTTCGGATTGCCATTTCTTCATATTAGCCCCCTTCCTTCAGAGTTAGGAACACTCCGTTCTGTGGTACTCTCTCCAGTGTAGAATTTTTGTATTTTCATTTGAGTAAAACCAGAGATTATGGCTTTTAACATGGTGACCCTCTGCTTTTAGTCAAGTCTGTCATTCAGCAGATACTTCTTGATTATTATATTTTAGGTACTGTTTTAGATGCTGCATATACATCAATAACAAAACATCTTGGTAAATGCCTTGATACTCTGTTTAATGTTACATTCTAGTAGGAGTAAACAATATAGTAGTTCTTGATAAGTGCTATGTAAAAAAGAATAGACCAAGGTAAGTAGGATTTAGAGTGCAAAGTGAGTAGAATAATTTTAAATAAGCTGGCCATGGTGTGCCTTATGGAAAAGACAACACTTGTCCAAAGACTTGAATAGTTGAGCTGAGCTTTGCAGACAGAGAGTGGGGTAAATACTCCAGGCAGAAGAAAGAGATGGTACAAACCCTGTGGCGGGGATGTGCCTAATGTACTCAAGAATCACCTGGAAGGCCAGGATGGCTGCAATATGGTGAGCTAAGGAGACAAAAGGGGATGAAATCAGAGAGGGAATGCAGGACGCAAATTGTATAGGTCTTTGCAGGTCATTGTAGTAATTTTGGCTTAAATTTTTATGAAACGACGTGATTGGAGGATTGGGTCGGGGAATGACAATCACGTGTTAAAGGGCTCATTCTGACTTCTGTGCTGCTGTTAGTAGGGGAACAAGGATGGAAACAGGGAAGTCAATTAGGGGGACATTGCTATACATGATGCTTCCTTGGGTCAGCAGGACAGCAATGGGAATAACAAAAAATGGTTAGCTTTAGATATATTTTGAGTGAAAGTAAAAAGTATTTCTTTCTAGGTTGCATTTTTCCCCCCTTACTTTTTTTTTTAAGTTTTTTAAAAGTGTTTATTTATTTTTGAGAGAGGGAGAGACAGAGACACAGAATCCAAAGCAGGCTCCAGGCTCCAAGCCCTCAGCACAGAGCCCGATGTGGGGCTGAAACTCACAAGCTGTGAGGTCATGACCTGAGCCGAAGTCGATCCTTAACCGACTGAGCCACTGAGACACCCCATTTTCCCCTCCTACTTTTAATAAAGAATCTTCATTTTGTAAGTCTCTGCTGGTGACCTTTTAAATTTAGCTTATTCCTACTTGGGTTCTCTTATTAACAGAGTTTTCTCTTGGACTTTATACAGGTGCAATTCTCTTTTGAAAATATTGAGCTGTGGTGGAAAAAAAAAATACTGTATGGAAATCAAGAGAATGTGATTCCTGTCCTGGCTCTGTTACTAGCTTGCCATGTGATCTGAGATAATCCAGGCATTCCTGACTACACAGTGAGGTTAGAACAAATGATCACTACTATTCCTTTGAGCTTAAATATTCTACCCATCTATGATTCTGTATCTGTACATTGGTCAGGAAAGAGTTAAAAGTAACTGAAAAATCTTCATTTGAGTTCCTCGAAATATCAGCAGATTGTTTTGCCATAGCTGAAGAATTTTTAAGAGAAGAACTAGGAAGTTTCCAAAAATAAGCTTATAGTATTTTGAGGGGATGGTGGTCTTTCTGCTGACATTGCTGGCAAGTTTCTCTCTTTGACAGCGGAGGGGCCCTCGTCTGTAACGCTTGGCTTAATGGGGCCTGCTTTGTCTTTGTAATCCTGCATTTTGTGGGAACTTGGTTCCTACTTTGTCTTCTTACCATCTATAAGAGGATTTTCCTAAGAAATGTCTTTTTAGAATTACCCTTCCTTATTTCAGTCCCACACTTTCAAAACCTGATTTGTTGTGGTGGTGTCACTGTTTTATATACGCACAAGGCAGTATTTCCATTCACCTTTCTATCTGTTTCAGCCTAACGTTTCCCTGTAGTTGATGCTGTTCTTAAGATTCCTTTGCAGGGCTACCAGGGTCCATCCCATGTTGCCTCCCCTGGGTCATATTCTTCATGTGTACCTTGTGTCTGTTCTCTCTTAGATCACATAATACGTCTGATTCTGTGCCTAGGTGCAGCCTGCTCCTCTCCAAAGCTAGCTCAATCTGCTTTGAAACACAGAACAATATTGTTTTCCTCATCTCAAGGGCATTGCATTTATGACTCTATTTGACATTGAGAGACCAGAATTAAGATACTAAGAGACTATGGAATGAAAGGCAGAAATAGCTCGTTCTTGCAAATGGAAAGAAATTCACCCCCACTTTGCTAAAAGCACAAGATCTTTCTAATCAGACATTTGACATCATGACCAGGCTGGGGAAAAAGTGTACCTGTTCAGTTATAATTGGTTCTGCTCACAGAAGTGGATTTCTCATTGTCTGTGCAGCTACAGGAAATATGGTTAATAAAAGCACATGTCAGCCTGACTGAAGCTGTTCTACAAAACCCTGCCAGACCACTCTACAAAACTGTTATTTCCCATTATGAAAACTAAATCTCAAATCATAGTCGAAAGGTAATCAGTCTTCAAGAAAGTAGTCTATAGAAGCAAGCAGTAATTCAGATTTGATTGGCAATGTAAGTTTTTCAGGGAATAGTTCAAAATGGGAAGCATTTTGAGAGAGCCAGAAACACAATCCAAAATGATGATTCTCAGAATTTTCTAACATTGGGTTATTGATAAATATATACATTTTTTAAAGTTACGCTTTCCTGAGAACCATGATAATCATACACCATGGTTTTGTGTACTTCACCTCATTTAACTCTTGTAACACAACCTTGGGATATAGGTATCGTTGTCCCCATCGTATAGCTGAAGCAAATTGCCCAAAGTTCCTAGAGGTACGGCAAGTGCCATGTGGACCTTTCTGCTGCCAGCCGAGCAAGCTCCGGCCCTCCTTATAGTCCAATGATGCGTTCTGGAAAGGTGGTGTATGAACATCTCCAGCAACTTTTCTGCTCTACTGCTCCTTGCTTGATAGCCATGTTTATTGTTTCCATCACTGACAAAACAGAGCAGTAACACCTTCACCATAGAGTGGTTGTAAAGACAAAATACAAAGAAATGACACACATCTTAAAAAAAAAAAAAAAAAAAAGCCCTATCAAAAGGGAATTAATATGACCTCGCCTAAAAAGCTCAATTTTGTATATAAATTCCATGATTTAAAATAAAATCTTCTCCTCTAAGTGAAAGTCATTGTGATTAGGTACACCAGTAACATATAGAGCAAGCACATTTTTCTTTTCATACAAAAATGATGTTGCTGACACATTGCTGGAGAGACAGGTGTTGTATGCCCTTTTCCTAGTTGGATCTGCACGAATTCTGTAGTTCTGTGTGCTAACCAGGTAAACAAAGCCTGTGTTATGCCAATATACCTGTATCATATATAGATATCACTACCAAATTTTTTTTCTGAAATTTATAAAATTAGCGTCACCCTACTTCTGTTCTATCTTTCTCTGAAATAGGGCAAAACTAAATCTCTAGATATTCCTCATTTCACTCAGGAGAATTTTCCAGTTTGGACCAAGTAATCAGGTGATCTTGACTATAATTTCCTTGGAATTCCTTAGATTTCATTTTTTTTTCCTTTGCTACTTTGCTCATATTAATATTGATGTACATAGCTTATCTCCTCTGTTAGACCTGGGATAGTCTGTACTCCAAATACTATGTCTTGAATGAGTGTATGACTGCTCTCAAGAGATGCTTAATAAGTCTCTGTCTGGGGTTGAACAAGAGAACACATTTTCATGACACTTAAAAAATCTCCCAGGAGAAACCATTTGGATTATATACAGAATGTATCTAGCTTTAATGGAAAGCTAAGTAACCCTAGGACTTATTTCTAGTCTATATGCCAATCATACTCAGTTTATCAAACCATCCACCAAGTAGTTGGAATATGTAGATATAGCAATACAAAACAAAAGAAACAAAAAGCAACTGTTACTCAAGATGGGCAGACCATGAAGGTTATTATAGGCCATTCAAAAGGATTCTGATTTTTTTTCTGAGATAAGGAGTTATCAAAAGGGGAGAGTAGAGATGTGGCATGGTATGATTTATGCTTTAAAAGAATCACTATGGCTGTGAGGGGGTCCAGCTATTTCACATAGGCCATGCTCAGGATGTGAAGCTTTGTTTCTAAAGGGTACTCTAGATATTAGGGCCATTTTGTTTCATTTCGAAATGTATTTGAACATATCTTTGCTATATCAAAGTAAATAAAGTCAGTTTTATTTTTCTAATGTTTTGCCATATTCTGGGCAAGTAGGCAGAAGGTAATGAGGATTTAAGTAAAGTAACCTAGTTTGACCAGAATTTATAAGATATATAAATTTATTACCTATTCAGTGATGAAAAGGGACAATATCTGAAGCATGGTTATTTTTGTTGTGTCTTCTCAAGAAAAGATTTAGGAAGAAAAACATTTTTAAAAATCACTTACTTTCAAATAAAGAACTACAATCTGAAAATATATTATAGTTCCATGTTACTGCCAGTAAATGGTTACTCTAAAAGTTCAGGTAGTTTAGACTAAGACAATAATTATGAATGTCATTGATTTCTTTAATCAAAATGTCAATAATCGTCATTTTACTTTTTTCCCATTTACATTAGTCTACCCAACTTTTCATTATTCAATAATAGAAAGCTGTGGAATAAATCAGTAGAGGTCACTAGACTATTTAGCTTCACTCTCTATATCTTGATTGTTGGAAGGCAATTCTCTGAATGCTTTCATATTCCCTCATGGTCTAAACTTTCTGAGGAATGACCACTGTCAAATTTGGTTAAAGAAAGATTGAATAGCAAACATGTCCTGGAAGATAGAGATAGTATATTACTTCAGAGAGATTCAGAGACTTCTCTCTCCTGTAGTATTTGCTTATATCCCAGAATAAAAGCCTTTCCCTCTCCAGACGGTTGGGTGGGAGAATGTGCCAGCCAAGCTCTGGGTGTCATGCTTTTGTGAGTCTGTGGTACAACCCCTCTGTTTGTGCAAAATCCTAATTTCCCCCCAAATAATTAGACAATTATATCAATACCATTTTTCAGGATGCTTTTAGTAGTGAGGCCATTTATAGCCTCACCAGTGCTAAGATGATCTGTGATAATAAAAACTTTGTGTTTCCTGTCAGGATATCTATCTATCTATCTATCTATCTATCTATCTATCTATCATCTTTCATCTATCTTCTATCATCTATCTATTTATCTGACACTGTGGCAGGCTAACTTCTTGTGTTATAAGTATTGTCTCAGAGCCTTAAATTTCAGACTCAACACTGATGTCTTCTCTTTATGAGACTCATGCCACATTGATATTTGTACTGATGAAGAATGAGACTCATTTTATGTTAGTTGTCAAGATATTCTGTGTCATTTTTTCTTTATGATACATTCAAAACAGATAACAGAAATTGTGTGTAAATATGGAGTTCTTCACACACACATATTTGCAGGACTGTTGAGATGGATGCATAAAAGCATTTCATTGGCTGTGGTGATAGGTTTGAATTTCACTGAAACATGCTGTGAAGGATGATGTCATGCAAAGAACATGGTGACATGAGTACAGCAGAGAGTCATGTTGGCTTACGCCATGGATTGGTGACTTGTGAGGCTTTTTATCTGCATGAGTAGATAAGCAAGGTTTTTGTCTTCTGGCTAAAGGAAGAAGGTGTGGTATGTGGGGTGTGCGTGTGTGTGTGTGTACAAGGGTGCTGGAGAGACTTGGAGATAAATAAAGCAAGAAAGTTGCAGGGGAGGGGGTTAGAATATGGACATTTAACCTGATATCTTATGTTTTGATTGCCACAACTAGCGTCACAGCTTTGGGATGATGCAATGTTAAATAATTGCTGCTGATTGTTTTCAATAAATGGCTAATGATAGGACTGCTTCCAGAATGCGTGGAGTCAGCTCCAAAAGGAGCTTTTCTAGGGAGCTGCCAGATTAGTGTAACAGCGACAATAGTCTGTGTGTGAATGAAGCTTTTTAAAAAATTGTTTTATTGTGCTAGGAACATTTAACAAGAGATCTACTGTCTTAACAAATGAAGTGTATAATACTGTATTATTGCAAATAGGTGCAATGTTATATAGCAAATCTCTAGAACTTATTCATCTTCCTTAACTGAAACTTTATGTCTATTGATTAATAATTCCATTTTCCCCTCCTTCCAGCCTCTGGCAACCACCATTCCACTCTTTGAGTCTATAAATTTGACTACTTTAGATAGTGCCTATAAGGAGAATCATGCGGTAGTTGTCTTTTGGTGACTGGTTTATTTCATTTAGTATCATGTACTCAAGATTCATCTATGTTTTTGCATATTGCAGAATTTCCTTCTCTTTTAAGGCTGAATAGTATGTGTGTATATACCAGATTTTCTTTATTCATCCCTCTGCTAATGGATATTTAGCTTGTTTTCACATCTTGACTATTGTGAATAGTGTTGCAGTGGATATGAGAATGCATATATCTCTTTGAGATCCTGATTTCAATTCTTTGGGATAACTATCTAGACTTTGGATTGCTAGATCATATACTGGTTGTGTTTTTAATTGTCTGAGGAATTTCTATCCTGTTTCCTAAGGAGCTCCAAACCCGGTGTGCCCCTCTGGGTTGTTGCATGTCTGCTGGGTTTAGAGACTACTACAGAGCTGGGGGGAGGGGAATAGGACAAAAGCAAGGCAGGATGCCACAAAATTCACCGTTCTCATCAAGACTGAGTCATTTTTTGAATAAAAGCTTCTCAGATTGTTGAAAATATTTAGTTAATTTTGAGTTCTAAAAAATTTGATTCTAATGATTTTTGCCAGTGTTCATTGGTTTTATGGATGAGTGGCATTTTGGAGGTCCTTAGTCCACCATTCCTAACTGTTGATCTTGGGCAAATTATTTAACATCCTTTTTTCTCAGTTTTTACATTTGTAATACAGTGATAATAACATGCCTCAGAAAGTTGTTGCAAGTTTATTTAGGAAAATCACTGAGAATAGTGCCTGGCACATAACAAACACCCAATAAACACCTGCCACTAAGATCAAGTATATTTATTTAAAACATATTAGTTCTGAGGCACCTGGGTGGCTCAGTTGGTTAAGCGTCCAACTCTTGATTTTTGCTCAGGTCACGATCTCATGGTTCTTGAGATCGAGCCCTATGTCACGCTCTGCACTGACAGCACAGAGCCTGCTTGGGATCCTCTCTCCCACTCTCTCTGCCCCTCCCCCACTTATTCTGTCTCTGTCTCTCTCAAAATAAATTAATAAGTTAAAAAATTTTTGTAATAAAATAATAACAAACCTACCCTTTATTATTTTTTTTAATTTTGGTTTTATATTCATAGCATAAGTCGCACTTTTTTTTATTGGTTTATTTGGGTAGGTAGATTTATAGGTTCTATTCCACAAAGCTTCAGACTACAGCAGTTGAATATTCCCCAGAGCATTTTGAAACAGTAACTGATGGCCGGCCATTGCAGACATTATGGTTATAAGCAGGCTGAAAACCATACTCAAACAGGGTAATTTTGCCTTTTGTTACCTCAGGAATACAAGCCTGTTTATGTATGTACTTTTGCCAAGATGGTATATAAAACAGCACTTTTTGAGAGGGTTGCCTAGGGATCAAATATAAAATTTACAATATTTTATGAAATACCTAGAACTCTCAAAGTCATTGATGTTTTTATAAAGTGTTTTAAATTTTGATGATAAACAAAGATGTTTCCTTAAGACACTCTCTACTGAGGGAGAATGGATATTAAAAGGACTCATTCAGTGCCTTAAATGTCAGCGAACTCCAGCCGGTCTGAGAAAGCACGTGGCAATTCCATGAATAAGTTTAATGTATAATCAAAATGGTCAGTTCAGAATATTTAACAATAGTAATTAATTATGAAAAATTTTTAGTTATTTGCCCTCTATTCTATAGATATATTAAGCATAATATTCATATAATGACCCACTTCATCATAAATACCCTTTGAGGCTATATTTATTAGTATCCTAAAGGCTCTGAGTTTTGAATAAGCAAGAAAAAAATGCCTCTATTGGCTCAAGAGTTGTTCTTCATCTCTAACTGAACTATTTTAATTACTACATTTAAAAATATGTTTATTTATTTTTGAGAGAGAGAGAGAGAGCACATGCACACTAGGGGGGAGGGGCAGCGAGAGGGGGTACAGAGGATCTGAAGTGGGCTTAGCACTGACACCAAAGAGCCCGACACAGGGCTCAAACTCAAGAACCGTGAGATCATGACCTGAGCCAAAGTTGGACATTTAACCAACTGAGCCACCAGGCGTCCCTGATTATTACTTTTTTAAAAATCATTTCATATAGTAGAGATTACACCAAATCAGATCTAAAGGAAGGAAGTATACTTCATATAGAACTTTCTGACTTTAAGATGTATCATTCTGAAAAAATAACTTGTAATATATATGTATTGACCTATACATTTAATCCAATTCCAATAAAAATTCAGCTGACTTCATAAAAATAGGAATTCACAGCAAAGATTTTTCAAAAATAGGATACAACAAGAATGAACCATTTTTTAAAAATTAAATTGAATGTCATTGGATTTAAAAACTTATTCACTGGGGTGCCTGGGTGGCGCAGTCGGTTAAGCGTCCGACTTCAGCCAGGTCACGATCTCGTGGTCCGTGGGTTCGAGCCCCGCGTCGGGCTCTGGGCTGATGGCTCAGAGCCTGGAGCCTGTTTCCGATTCTGTGTCTCCCTCTCTCTCTGCCCCTCCCCCGTTCATGCTCTGTCTCTCTCTGTTCCAAAAATAAATAAACGTTGAAAAAAAAAAAACTTATTCACCTTTTAAGATATTCTATTAAAAATGAAAAGAAATGCCCCAGTCTGAGAGAAAATATTATACACAAATACAAAGCACTTGTATTTACTATACATTAAAAAAAAACTCTTAAAATTTAACAATGAGAAGACAACATAACTAAAAACAGAAGAAAAAATATTTGACCATTTTGCAAAGAAGTCATTCAAAATGGTCGATGACTGAAAAAAATCCTCTACAGGTAAGATAATCATTATCAAAAATTAAATCACAATGAGGTACCAAACAGCTAAAGTTAAAAAGGCTAACAAGATCAACTTTTGGTTCACTTGGGAAGAGTTGGAACTCTAGAAGAACTGGTACATGCTGATGGAGATTAAATGATACAACTTGAAAAAAACCACCAAACTGTATGACAGATTTTTAAAAGAAATTCCATATCAATCTTTTGTGAGACTTCGCCATTCCACTTGAAGGAACTTACCAAGGAAAAATGAAAGTGTGTCCAGAGCATGGCACCAGCAGCCAAGAAGAACCACCCAGAGAGTGTATTTGGGCCCTGATCAACATACTCCCTTCTGAGCAAAGTGAGATGGCAACTGTGCTTTGCTAGATCTGACTTTTTTCAGGCCAGTGACTCTATGTTGCTCCCATTTTTCCTCCTCTTTATGAATGGAAGCAACTATTACAGTTCTCCTGATCCAGTCTCCCCATTGTACGTTGGGTATGTGGGGCCCAATAGCTTTCTTTATTCCCATTTCTTTATTCCATTGTCTTCTGATCAAGAAGAGGCCCCCACAACTAACCTCAACTGCACCTGAACCTGATTTACATCATGTATTCCTGGACTTAAAGTGTGCTCCTGATGTTGAAATGGGATGAAACTTTGAGGGTTTAGGGAGTTTGGTAAATGTATTTCAGAAATGGGAAGGAAGTGTATCATATCTGGCCAGAGGACTAACTGTGGTCGTTATTCTCCAAAAACGGTCCCTATCATAATTTTATTAGATTAACATTTGTTAAGTTAAACACTAGGGTGTCATATGGTGAGCTTCATTTCAACAAAAGATCACGAAAGAATTGAAATAGAGAAGTTTATTACTCACAAGTCCTGGAAAAAATACATGGCAAGCCTGGAGAGACCACATGGGGAGGTCAAGACAAGGTACATCAAAAACAGCTGTCAGGACCAAGGGCACATGCCTTAATTAGGTCCTAGGGTGGAGTGCTCTGGGGAGTTTCCAGGCTTAGATTAAATGGGTCAATTTAAACAAAAAGAGTGAGATTTTGGTAAGCTTTGCAGGAGTCTTATCTAAGGAGCTTATAAGGAAAAGGCTCTGGGAGACAGAGGAGACTGTTTATCACAGGACCACTGGCGAAGTCATAACAGGAACTTAATGTTTATTTATGACTCTGTGGACTTGTATCTAGGGTGTCAGCTTGTATGATGGGCTGATCTCAGTTTAAGGCCCCTGCAGGATGCTTAGTCAAACAAAATGGATGCCAAGGCACCAATGCCATGGAGTTGCTTAACTAACTCTCAACAGCCCCCAATGAACCACGCCTCCTAGTGTTCATGCCTCTCTCTAGTGCTTTACCACACTGGATCTGAATTAGCCCCATGATTTGCTTTAACCATTTTACTGTGGTACAAGTATCAATGAGCCAGTTTCTCACCTTAGCCTTTAGAAGGCCTAGTAGGTTTTGCTTTGCCTTTTAGGATAACTCTGAACTGTGCTGTAAAAGAACTGGCTATCTTGTTGTAGAGACCATTGGGATATTCAGTTGTCACAGCATCCCAGCAGAGCCCAGCTTTCTCCACCAAAGTGCTGGGCACATAGCGAGCCATCTTGGACATTGCAGACCCAGATAACATCACACTGAGTTGGGCCTAGTTGATTTACAGAATGAATGGTGGAGATAATAAAATGCTGTTGCAAATCACTACCTTTTGAGATCATTTGTTATGCAGCAGTTGATAGCTAAGACATTTATACAAGTCACTATGTATCTGCACATAAGATTTTATAGAATAAAATCAATATATTGGCTAATTTTACTTGAACTTGAGCTAATCTTAAACCTTTTATTCTGGTATATAATTACATAGCCACTAATATTAAAGGCTTCTACAGTTGTTGCTGTATTGATTACCATTCTTTAGGTTGTTTGGTTTCAAAAAAGAATTGCTTCTTACAAAGTTAAGTGACAGTTTAAGCCATTTATAGATCTTGGCAAGGAAGAAGATACCAGATGTCATGTATGTGATGGAACTATCCATAATCTTCTTCTTGTCATTAAAAAGTCTTTTCAATCCTTTAGTGTTAGTTTAAAAATATAGTTGCTTCTCAGTCAATGGAAAGCAGATAATTTTTTAATAATAGATAAAGAATTCTTAAGGGATCTCTGAGTATTTGTACCTGTTTTCTTTTTAATGGTGGAAAATGGGATAAAGAGGCTCAAACACATTCTCAAAATGTAAATCCTTCTTTTGGAAATTTCTAGCATAACCACTTGGGATACAAGTTATGCTGAAATATATCCAGAGTATGTGAGATGATCGGAAACATTGATCCTT
Source organism: Acinonyx jubatus (assembly GCF_027475565.1). NCBI lineage: Eukaryota > Metazoa > Chordata > Mammalia > Carnivora > Felidae > Acinonyx > Acinonyx jubatus. The sequence continues at coordinate 36,550,582 of NC_069385.1, forward strand.
TACAGAAACGTTTTAAGTCTTAAGGCTTCCACATTAGCTTAATTACATAAGACCATTATAACAAGCTACGCTCTTTATCTTGCCCCCCGAGGAAGTGCATTTTAGGCCAAAGTTCTATTATCAGCAGAATCTTGGAATTACCTGTAGCTTCTTATTATTTTTCTGTCCTCAAAACCATGCAACAAGTAATGTTGAGGCTTTGGGTGTATAGTTTGAATCAGCATATCCTTATACACAGACAGACTTTGAATTCTGGAACCTATCCAGTGTTACCAACTTGATTTAGTATAACCTCATTTGTCTGTTAAGTAGATCACGACTGGCAGAGCCAAGAGGAATCTAATAAACACATTTTACTTCTCATAGAATAAGAATTCCTCAAAGACTGAGTTTTCCTCTCCTTTTAGTCAACCACCTAAGCAAAAAGATTAGACTTCTATGTCATTCACCAGAGCGAGTTTACATTTTTAGACTTCTCTGGGAATATAAACATCAAAATCACATTAGATTTCAAAGATGTTGTTGTTTCAAGGGGGGGAAGCCATAGGAATTAGAATCTGTTGTCAAGAATACGTATTAAAAGAGAATTAGGGAATGGAAGATATTTGAATGATTCTGGATACACAGAAATGAACCATCACATTCAAGTTTTTTTTTTTCCAGAAAAATGATCCCAAGAACTTAATCTTTAACCAATCAAATTGTAAATCAAATACATCATTAGCTCAAATATAAGGACTCTTCTTTAAAAATCCTCCATGAAAAATGAACATTCTCTTTGAAAAATGGGCAAATTACAGGAATAGAAAATTTATAGAAGTACAAATGACCAGTAAATATATAAAACACTTGTTAATCCCATTAAATAGATATATTCAAATTTTAAAATAAGCTGTTTTAATTCATCACAGGCAAAATAAAAAAAATATAAAAAGTTAATCGGATTGTACAAGGAAACAGCTTCTCTTATACTCTGTATGAATACTTTTTTGACCTGACAATTCCACTTAACATTATCTGACTGAGAAAGTCTTCCCATATGTGCATTCATAAGAATAATCATTATTACATTGTTTCAAATAATGAACATATGGAATCAATATAGATGTCTATTAATAGAAGAATGATTGTATAATCTAAAAAAATCTATAGTGTACATTTTAAAATGAGACGGATGTAGTGAAAGGTAAACATCTAAGATGTATTATTAAGTAAAGAAAGAAAATTATAGAACAAAATACACAGTATTTTTCCATTTATTAAAAAAATCACAAAACTACTCATTTCCATATGATCTTTCATGTATTCTGATACATATATGTGATGTGAAACACATATCATTCTGAATACAGTGATCTTGGGGATGGGTGTGGAAGAAATCGTGAAATCAGGGCTATGCATATATTCATTTTGTAATTATGCAGAAATAAAAGAATAGGAAAAAATCCCAGGCGCAACTTAAAAGAATCCCATCTTTGGTTTTAAACTATGCCTGGTGAATCATAATTAAACTATACTTAGGTGAACCATAAATAATTTAAACACTTTCACAGTTCCAAATTTCAGTGTGAGGTCAGTAATTGCCATGGAATGTAAAGGTGGTTTGTAAAGTCCTTTATCTAATGGAGCGGAAATAAAATCTCAAACCAGGGAAATAAGCATGACTGGCAGTAGAGAGCAAAGCCTCAGTGTAGGGGCTTAGTGACATTGAACATGGTGCTTCATCTCTCTGCCGCTCCTTCTTCGCTTGTACAATGAGGAGGTGATATACACCTTATAAGTTCCTGGGGGAGACCAAAGAAGATATTAGAGGACAACATTTCGTACACTGTCAAGCACATAAGTCCTGAGATACTGGTACGTGTTTTCACTTATTGATAATAAATACAACTAACTTAGAAATTTAAATCACTGATTAGAACCAAGTAAAGAAAGCTAAGGATCACTAACTCTGAAGATTTGCCCAATTTAATGGAATCCTTAAAAATGTTAGTTTTATTTCCGTTTATTTATTTCCTTCCTAAACCTTTCATTTGAAAGGTAGCTTTAAGAAATCAAATAATTCTTCCAAACATAATTGCTGTTTCCATCTCTCTGCAGAGCTGTATGCGGACTAAAATTCAGAGAGCCACCTAGTAAAGTCAGTAAAGTGAATTGGAAATGAATATTGTCTTCTGATGATGTGTTTGGAACACTGTAATATTTGCATTTTAGACTGAGCTCAACTTTGTATTGTTTAAGGTAAAAAGATTCTTTAGGGTTAGCCATGTGATAAACTAGCAAGATTGATTATGTGCGGTTGGAACTAAGACCAGGACTGCCATAATGATTAGATCCTGCTAGTAGAATCAAAGCCAATATAGTGAATACAAAGTGATACTTTTATATTCAGCATTGAGCTGTATCCAGGTAACTTTGTAGAAATGATGAGCAACTTGGGAACTTTTGTTTAGAAACATTGTAATATTTTTGAAACTGTTCAATTTATGATCTGAATAGTCTGAATACATGAATATTCAGCTGATAATTGTGTTGTGGTTTTAATATTCTAAATTTTAAAAATATAATTAATACTGTTCGAAGATCTCTTTTATACTTTGCCTTTATTCTTTTACAAAAGAAAGTTCCTTTGTCTTTTCTTTTTGGAAGAAAAGGCATACATATTTTAAAAGGAAGTGGTAATTAGCATCCCTATTCTATTGTTTTCATTGGAAAGTATGGTTTCTTTTTAGGTAAGCCAACTCTCCCTTCAAACTACAAAATTGATGATGAAGCAAAAATATTCACACTTTGAAGTTAGAAGGAACAGCTTGCCGGGTTGACAGAGGCAAGTGGAGGGAAATGTGCCTGGAGTTGTTAATGAATCCAGAAACACAGCATGACATTTAAGTTAGTTAGAAGGAATGGAAAATGAATCCCTGGAATACAAATAATGTTATTTAAGATTTATTTTGCTCTGCAAGTGTACTTCTTTAATTAAATGAAAGAAGCATCATATTCCACCAATTTATAATCTGTATGAATGGAAAAATCATTAAATACCTAGGCTCAGAACTAAGTAGAGTGAATTGTGTATTTGTGTGCACGTGTGTTCTACAGCTCAGAAAAAGAGATGTTAAGAAGAAAGGGTGAGATTTATTTATGAATATTTGGGGGTTCTATTACAAGCTATTAATAAAGAACTCATCAACTGTTTTACTGGAACTGACGAATGTATTTTACATTTTTACTTACGTGAGGAAGGGAATTCTGTTATTTCTAGAAGTAGAATAGAAAAAAGGCTAAATATGTGTCTAATAGCCAACTATTTTCACCAAAAGTATCATTAAACATTTTTTAAAACAAATATTTCCAAATATTGATTTATGGTTCATGCTGCATTCAGTAATTCTGTTGGTTATTGCATCAAACAAACAACAAAGCTACATAGAATGTATGAAATTCACTTTGGGGATTCCTAGTGGGAATCTCAAAGACATAAGCAGTCATTAGAAGGGCTAAATCAGAAACGTAATGAGCTTATTGGATGATGATTAAGAATTTATTACAATTCTCATATTAAGTTGCCATGGACACAGAAAATGAAATAGTGATTTCAGATAGGTCCCACAAATTGAAAGTCATGTGAGCAAGTGCTCTGACTTTTGGGTGCTAAATTTTGATCTGTTTACTTCTACATTAACCACTAAATAAAACCTTGCTCCAGATTTCACATAAAGAAGGATTTGCTAAAGTATAATTATAGATGTGTCCAAGGAATGCTCTAATGGTCAGCTAGCATTCAAATATACCCAATACAATTCAATTTTGATTAAATTGCTTGAGTAATCCTTTAAATTGGGTGCTAGAAAATTCCTTTCATTATTTCATAACCGATCTTTAGACACAATACCAAGTAATAATTTGTAATTTACCACAACTGAAATTGAATCTCATGTTTTGAAGCTAGTGTGCTCGAGTTAGCTTCCCCATCCATTTTTTCTACGTGGCAATCTTTGTCAACTTGGGTTTCTGTTGTTCTCTCTTCATCATCTTCTCAATAGTTACACTGGTGACATGATGGAAACTTTGTTGCTTTGTGAAATACTCCCCAGAAAATAGCCGGATGATAATGTTGGTGAGCAGGACAGAGACCTAAGAAAGTAACAATTCTTATCCCTCAAATAGCTTTATACATGATTTTGGCCTTGTGTTTGTAGACTGTTGAGAGTCTGAAGATATATATATATATATATATATATATATATATATATATATATATATATATATTTCATTCTGCATTACTGCATTGTTAAGGAAGAAATGTGCTATAATAGTAGTCTTAACTTTGAGAATTCTTGAAAGTCTCAGGGGGGTATCCCTTGAGAATGCAACGGTCTCCTATAACAAAATTAGGTTTATGAGACACTTGTAGTTTATATGAAGCTTTAAAACTCACAGTTAATGAGATTTCCCTGGTGGTGGCCCATATAAATGGAGATGTCAGAACAAAATGAAGAATAAACTCCTACTGTAGTGGGGAGAAGGGTCTGATTTTGTGATAATGTGGAAGAGAGAGAGCAAAACAAACAGTAACTTTTATACTAATCTCTTCAGGAAAAGCAGAATTGGAGCAACTCGTGGAGAAAATATAGACTCCCCAAAATTAAATGAGAGAATGCAAAGAGTAAGACAAATATGCAATCTGTCACAGTGTGATGACCAATGATTGCCACTGCCTTCAGTAAAGGCCAGCATGCCACACCCCTCCATGGGGTGTGTTCTAGATCTTTACCAAATATATTACTCTAGGAAATAGGGTCTTAAAAGTCAAGGTTCTGATAAGGTGTCAATAAACTAGTGCCCCATTCAGTCCCTCTCTCAGGCTATGATATCTCTCTATATACTTAATAATCAGTTTTATATTTTAATCTTGTTGATCATGGATTCTTCTACATACATACACTTCAGAACCAACTTTCTTTTTCATGTTTTAACATTTCTATTCTATCTGAAAATTAAAGGAAAGCTACTGAAGTATAAAAACCCCACCTTTGCAGACTTTAGATAAACAAAAAAGAAAGACAAGCTAATTTTTGGCAAATGACCATGGAAAATATACAGCAAGTGCCTTCAGTCCGATCTAATCTTTACCTCATAGGAGTTTTATGAGTATTAAATGGGATAAAGTATGTGCTATGTCAGGTAACTAGTGAGCACTTAGTAAATGTTATCAATAATTAAGGTGTCTACCAGGCAATCTTTGGATACAGATTATGTTGCACACTTTCTTGTGTCTTTCTAAATTGGTGATAGATACCTTTGTTGCTCTCAATTATCTCCTTCTTAATTAAATCTAAGTTAAGCCAGCTTTTAGGTATGTGTATGATTGATTCTATCATGTCTCATCTCAGAATTATCTATCCAATAATGCTATAATGTAAACCATACATGTTAGCCATATATGCAATTTTAAATTTCCTAGTGGCCATATAAAAAAAAACAGGTGAAATTAATCTGGTTCATATACTTCAGTCTGATATTTAAAAAATATTAATAATTTCATTGATTTATATATAATCAATATAAAATTACTAATGAGATCATTTACATTTTTTTAAGTTAAAAAAATATCTAGTGTGTATCTTACATTTACACACATCTCAGTTCAGATTGGCCGCATTTCAAGCATTCAATAGCCACATGCCGCTAGTAGTTACATATTGGATAATGCAGATCTATGTAAAGAGAGAATGACTTAAGCTAAAGGAAGTCATCTCTAATTATGTAATCCTCATCCTAACCCTTACTCTAATCCTTTAGTATGCATTTAATTCCCCTATATAAATTTATACTTCCATAATAAACTCCTTTTTTAGTTTAGGAAATTCCTAAATTCTGAAAATATAAGCAATTTCTGTATGTAAAATATAGTCATTTTCAAAGGGAATGTCTAATATGACTTCAGTGCTTTAGTATATTTCTTTTGGGACTTCTTGGCATCTCTAGCATTGAATTCTTTTGTTTATAGGTATTTCTTAAGTCCTTAACACATGTATGAAACTGCACCAAACTTTACCTAAGTATCATGTTAAAGTACACAATTTAGATTAAAAATTCTTGTAAACTTTTATTATAATTCTGATTATGTTATTTTACCACTAAAGAACCAGTTTCTTTTTCCACGAAATGGTCTAATATAATTCTTTCATTAATTATTGCATAAATAGTCTAGTCCATTCATTCTTCCATATACTTTAAACTTGTTCTTATATCAAGTCACATAATTGTTGTTTTTTAAATTGTTTTCATAATTATATTTTAGATAATTATTTATATATTTGCCTTCTTATAAAAGATAGTTTACTTTGTTGAGCTTTAACATTACACATTAAGAGACTTTTTACGTTGCTGCTACAGGAAACTTGACATTCCTATCTTTTTTGTTCCATGAAGTCAATATCTACTGAATGCCTACTGGGCATTAAGGCTGTTTATTTATTGTAGTGGCATATATTTATAATATATATTCATTTTGAGGCAAATTTTTTTCATTATCACATAGTGCTTTCATAAATTGTTTTACCAATGAAAGCTATGTTTCTCTAGGAAATTGATTTATTTTTATCTTATGATTAATGTAAATGTAAGAATTTATTATGTTTCCCTCTTTTGGTGTACTAGTAAGTTTAGAATCCGTTTTACAACTCAACTCTATCAATTATAAAGGACCTTTGATTTGATATTTATGTACTCCCTCTTTTTGACTATCTCTTATTTTTGTTGTATTCTTAATTCTTTTTTTGTATTCTCTTGTTGTTATATATACATGTATATGATTCAAATCTCTTTTGTAATGAAGCTGTGTAAGTATATATATATACAAATACATGAATGTATACACATATAGATGTTTGTGGTATATATCTGTATCTATATGTATGTATACATGTATCTCTAGAAAATAAATTATATTATTGTCAAAGTATTTGCTGCCTTTCTCTATCAGATTCTCCTCTACCAGGCTGTTTGTAAAGGAAGATAATATTCTCAACACCACTCATATCAGACTTGTCTACCATACTTGACTTGGCCGATGAAATGAGATATATGTGACATATGCCACTTCCAAGCAAAATCTTTGAGAGCCTGTACTTGGTTCTACCATCGTTCTCTTCTCTCTGCCAAGGAATTGATTAATTCGTTGATAGTAGCCACTACTTTAGCTTGGTCCCAGAGCCTAGTTATAACTGAATCCTGAAAAACAGAAGTAAGAAACAAACCTATATTGTTGTAGCCTACTAAGAATTAGTAGTTGTTGATACCACAACTAATTTGAGCTAATACAGTTTATACTAATATATATACATATATGCATATATGTGTGTCTGTATTTAAAGAGAAGTCAATTTACTTATCACATAGATTTATAGATTTACATATCTATATACAAACATGCACATATAAAGTACCTAAACATATTAGTGCCTTTAGAGATTGTCACAGTTTACTACATTTAGTACATTTTTAAACAGTTAGTACATTGTTTTAGTACATTGTATTCAAGAATAAATTCATATATATATGTATATACACACATATGTATATTATCATTAAAGGCTTAGATACATCAGTAACTCCTACAATAATTGTAAAAACTAGAAACATATTACACCATATATCATGACTAATATGGCCAGTAGCCATGTGGGGCTATTTAAATTTAAATTAGCTCAAATTAAAAATAGAGTTCCTTAGTTCAAACCTTTTAAGTACTCAATGGCCATATGTAGCCAGTAGTGAATAACACAGATATAGAACATTTTTATCTTCCCAAGAAATTCTGTTAGGAAGCTCTATTATTGAATAGAAGAATGTTTTTTGACTTGCAGTACAAATTATTTTGAATTCCTACTTTTCCTTTCTAATATATGGTGGTCACCATTTTTTTTATTATGAAACGATTTCGTTGTTATTATTATTGCCACAAAAATCACAAGTTGGCAGAAACATTCTAATAAGGAAACGTCTGAATTGAAAAGTCACTATGTACTGTCCACTTAATAGTAAAAAAAACAAGATTAATCATAACATTTCTGTTAGGATATAAATAACTGGACCGTAGAGCAGGCACATTTTTGAGTTCAAAGTGACATTACTGCTCCCTCATAAAAGCTAAACAATGAACAACTGTAATCAAACTCATTTTTGGAATTAATTCAACTAGCATATTAAAATACTAGAAAATACACTATCTCTCTAGGCTTTATTTCTTCAGCTAAATAAAGTAGCTTTCATATTAGTAAATAATTAATAATTGGTGCAAAATATTAGAGGTTGCAGTTGAATGACAGTTAGAGGAATCAGAGGAAAAAGCCAGAAGCTTCATTTAAAAATGCCAGAATGCTTTCTGAAATGTCTTGTGTGTTGAGCATTCTCACCTCTTTATTTTTATTATCATCTTGTCAAAAGTTGCCATTAGAAGCAATGGGCATGCAGCCATCTTGAATTAAAGTGAATTTGGTCATGGAAGTATTCTGTTAGAGAATGTCATATAAGAGTTTTCATCTTTTTTCCTGCAAAAAGTGAAATTTATTAGTAATAACCTTTGTATAGTAAAATTTGTCCATGATTTTATAGTTGCATTTGTGGTGTTGATCTACAAGTTAATGAGATGTTTATGTGCTACCTTTTTAGCCTGACAGCCACTCTGTACAATTGTTCTTGCAAAATCACACAAATGTATACCTACTTGCATATTGATAATCTTATATTTAGGCATCTTGAAAATTAAATTGAACAAGGTTGAAACAAAATTCCTAATTTTTTAAAAGACAATGATGACAGAGCCTTCCTTTTTTTAAAAAAGGGGGATTCTTTAAGGACCCGTCTTTGTTACCTGCAATGAATTCCTTTTTGTACTTGGATGAGTTAGAGTTGGATATTGATTGCTAATTTGTGACATTGAAAATGAGAATATTGCTTATTTTTTGCAATTATTTTGATTGTGGAGAGTGTTTTCACAACCCAAACTTAAAGTTCTAGCACACTGATACCCAAGGTAAAAGCAAACAAACAAACAAAACCTTTAAAGAATGGTATCTTGTTATGCTAGATGGTTCCTCCCAGCATTCTGTAGGATGAGGGAAAAATGTGTAATTTGAATGAAAACATGAAATATTAAACAATGTATTGGAAAATCACAATTCTTATTCATTGACATCTCAATTGGTTTCCTAGTATAAATCCAAAACTTGCTTAGACCAAGAAGCCAAACTAACCAGTTCCTTATAATAACATTATTTGAAAAGTATTTTGGTCTTTTTTTTATTTAGGGAATCATTGCCTATCATGTGCTATAACCTCAAATTGAGTTGTCTGAATATAATTAGTGAGGATAATGCTAATGACAAATATAGAAGTATCATGTGTTCTGGGAAAAATTTTTCCAAGCTTAATTTTTTTTAAAGACTCTACTTTTAAGTTATCTCTACACTCAACATGGGGCTTGAATTTATAACCCCAAGATCAAGAGTCATAGTCTCCAGCAACTGAGACATCCAGGTGCCCCAGTGCTGGCAGTTTTAGAGGAAAGATGCCTTCCATCTCAGCAACCAGGATTTTTTTTAAGGAGGTCTTTTGAAAAGAATAGATGTGATGGAGTTTTAAGATAATCCTCTACCTGATTTCTTGGGAAGATTCTCCAATTAGTTGCAATAATTTCTGGAAACATGACCCTACATACATATTTTATTTAAAAAATATGAATATTCCCTAAATTATCAACAGATAACCTGTAAACAATTCACCAATTTGAACAGTTGTCCCCATTCACCATCCTCTCCTCATCTGTTCTTATTGTATCCACTGCGTCCCAAATCCCAAATCCCTAAATACATTGCTGTCTTCCTTCTTCTTAATATAAAACCACCACCCCCCTGCTTTTTAAAACTTTTGTCCTGAGTTCCAGGGTAATTTCATGATTAATTTAAGGCAATTTCCCTAACAGCCATTATTGGTGTGGAGATGGGCACATGATCCAAGGTTGCCCAGTGAGACTGGAAGGGGAATATTATATTCCTTAGTTAAGGGAAAGGTTTTCCTGACTTCCAGTGGACGTGGACTAAAGTTGCTGCTGGTAGTTATCTTGTGACCGTCGGAGGAATAGGCTGGTGGACAAAATTGACACGCTAAGAACGAGAGTGGAGAGACATTGTTAATTTGGATCCATGACATTATCCCTGGGCCACAGGATCCTGAGTTTTGACTTCATAAACACTTCACCATGAGAATTATGTATTAAATATCAATTTAAAATTTTTATTTGTACTAAAGTTCAGTTACATTAAGGGAACTGTTGTGAGAAAGTCCTAAAGCCTAAGCATATGTTTAGAATGCATTTAAGGAAAAATTCGCCAAATCACTTTGCTCGAGTGTGGGAATATAATCCCTTCACAGGTTGGGGACTGCTTATATAAAACATTTAATTTGTATAGCATTTAAGTACTTTAAACATTTGTAAAGCATTTAAGTAATGTCAAATAAATACTAAGCAACTTAGTTATAATATTTTAACGTTCCATAAATTTTAACCTTTAAAATTATATGAGTAGTTATCCAGTCTTAGAGCAAACAAATTTTTCCTGCCTCAAATCAGATAAAAAGACCTTGTTTGGCCATGTCTTGTGCCACTGTCTCGAAGTCCAAATTCAAACATGTGTTGGGAGAACAACTCTTATATTAATGATACATTGACATCCTGGTTTAGAATTTGTGATCAGGCATGAATGAAATTTTGCCTATTAATAATTAGTTGTTTTGTGTTTTCCTTTTCAGGTTAACCATACAAAATACTATATGCAATATATATAAAAACAGATATACAGAATCAGCTCTTCAAATGTATATATGAAGGGATACTTTCCTCGTAGGCCAAGGCTATGACAAAAAAATTATGCCTGATTCAAAAGGATGATATATAAACTATAATATGTCCTTGTTTTTCTCCCACTTAAGAGAAAAAATTTTTTTTGACTGCAGGTGATCAGAACATGCTAATTAGTTGGGAAAAGACATTGGTAATTTTTCCTCTTCCTTGCAAGGACAACTTTCTTCTCCCAACCGAGATCCAGTAAAGTTTGTTGCCTGAAACCTAGACAGAAGTATGGTAATATCCCTTAATAACAATGATTATAATGAGGATACTGACACTTTATGTGGAACATTTCTGATAAGCGTTTTCAAGTGCTCTAAGAAATGGTGTTCCCATTTTATTAAGAAATGGACAGAGATTAGGAATGGCTTTTTATTAGTGCCCCAGAAAATATAAAGTTAATTGCTTTTTTATTAATACCTTGATCTACTCAAAATTCGAAATCTATGTCTATATTCTGCAAAACTCATGACATGGTGTTATTGTGGTCAGTGGAGTTGGCCACAATTCTGCATGATGTATTATGCTCTAATAAACTTCCAGTTCAGCGACATGTCCAGAGGATAAGGCCTATTTTATGGCTTACACTTCATCTTCAATCTAGTAAGGTCTAGGAACATTTAACCCTATGGCCTAATAATGCTTTGTCGGGGTCTTACAAAACAAGATTACTTAATTGGAGTCTTAACCTCTTTTCACAAATTGTCTAAAAGTCTCCGGTCCTATCACAGCATCAATTTTAGACCCACCTGAAAGTTTCCTGCTACATTAGAGATGTCACTTCCCATGAAGGCATATGGAACATGCAGCAAAAATCCCAAGGGAGAATTTAAAATGTGATAGAGCCTTTTTGTGAATGTGAATCATTCTTTTCTATTTCAAATTTTCTTTCAAAATAAGCTGCTAATGTGTCATGCTTCATATCTAGTTCCATGAAGACTTTTCTTCCCCATCAACTTGACATAGAGAGCATCAATCCTGCGGTTTAAATAAATACCGAATGCAGTTGCCTTGCTTACACTCAGTTTACAATCACTACATTTTTTTATGCTTTTGTCATATTTGAACAAGGCAGACTAGAGAAGTTACCCACAGTGTGAGGGGCATAGACTGAGTAACTGTATGCTATTCTTCCTTTATCTGGAAAAGCACATCGTTTTTCCAGATAAAGGATGAATAACTTTCACACTATGGCGAGCTCTAGATTCAATAAGGCATAATATTCTCAAAACTGGATCAGGTTTTACATACAAGGAAATTTTTGCCAGAGGCAATATTCTGGCATGTGAAATTGTTATGGAAGCCATACTCACAGAATAATGGAATAATAAATTCAATGAGACCTTAGAGTTCATCATATCCCTCTTCATATACAGATACGCTATTAGCTTCTGATACATTGTCTAAGCCTAGAATTAATAAGAAATTAGGACTGGAACTGAGAGTGGACATTTAATCTCCTGGCTTTCAGCCCAAGGCTGCTTTTCACTAAGAAATAATTTGAGGTATGAATCTCATTTCAATTCAGTAAAGTATCTAAATATCATATAATTATATTGCAGTTGGTTAACATGGTAACTAACTTTCTGGGAAATTGTGACTTATATAGTAGTAGTAACAGAACTGAGATTAATAATTTATTTCCTTCTTTATATTGAGGTATTACTGACAAAACCATATTAGTTTCAGGTGTGCGATATAATGATTTGATATATGTGTATATTGTAACATGATCATCACAATAAATCTAGTTAATATCCATCACTATAGATGGTTACACTTTTTTTATTGTGATGAGAATTTTTAAGATTTACTCTCTTAGCAATGTTCAAATATGCAAGACAGTATTATTATAGTTATGCATTTTATAACTGGAAGTTTGCACCTTTAACTCCCTTCACCCATTTCACCCACCCCTATCCCCCACTCTGGCAACTGCCAATTTGTTCTCATATCTATGAGCTTAGTGTTGCTTTTTTTATTTTTTAGATTCCACATATCTGAGATCATGTGGTATTTTGTCTTTCTGTGTCTGACTTATTTCATGTAGCATAGTGTTCTCATGTTCTATCCATGTTGTCAGACATGGCAAGATTTCATTCAATTTTTTTATGGTCAAGTAACATTCCATTGTATACATATATATCACATCTTTTCCATTTATCTATTGAGAGAGACTTAGCTGTTTCTCTATCTTGGGTATTGTAAATAATGCTGCATTAAACGTAGGTGCATATATCTTTTCAAGTTAATGCTTTTGTTTTCTTTGGACAAGTACCCAGAAGTGGAGTTACTAGATTATATGGTATTTCTGTTTTTAATTTTTTGAGGAAAATCCATACTATTTTTCATAATGGCTGCACCAATTTACATTCCTATCAATACTACACTAGTGTTCCATTTTCTCTAAATACTCACTAACACTTGTTTTTTCTTGTCTTTTTTATAATAGCCATTCTAAAGGTGTGAGATGATATCTCATTGTGGTTTTGATTTGCATTTTCCTGATGATTAGTTGAGCATCTTTTCCTGGACCTGTTGGCCATCTGTATGTCTTCTTTGAAAAAAAGTCTATTCAGATATAATGCCCATTTGCTAATTGGATTATTTGTCTTTGTTTTTGTTTTGCTATTCCGTTGTATGAGTTCTTCTTATATTTGGAATATTAACCCCTAACTTCCCATTCAGTTGATAGTCCTTTGCTGTACAGAAGCTTTTAAGTTTAATGTAATTCTATATATTTACTTTTTGCTTTTGCTTTTGGTGTCAGATCAAAAACAACAACAACAATAACAACACCAAGATTGATGTCAAGGAGCGTGCTACCTATGTTTTCTTCTAGGAGTTTTTTATACTTGTTTCTTAATTCGCATTTTGGTGCACTATCCATAATATTTCCTTTGGCCCTCATATCTTGCTTATGTATGTTGGTAAAGCAGACTCTTCCAAGTGAATAAAATCAAATGGATACAGTCCACTCAACAGAGGAGAGACTATAATCTGACTAGCAGCAGATCCTATCAGCCATTAGCTCCAGCTCAGCAGCATGGTTAGTTGTAGAAAACACTAGCAGAAAAATTGAGGCTTTTCTTGTATGTATTGCCTTCATAACATATGGCATTTTTTGAGGCTGTTTTCAGTTTAAACAATTGTTATAGTTACCTTGGAAATTTATATTGTTTCTTCTTTTTCTTAAAGATAGCTTGTTTTCTATGCAAACATAATAAAGAAAAATACATAATAAAGAAAAAATAAGGTGGAGATTTCTCGTGTCCCTCAATTATCCTATGTCCAGAGTATGAACAATATTGTGTGAATTATGACCAATATCCTGTTTTGATGCTGACCTACTTTTCATAGTATGATTTGAAAAGTAACTTCATCATATGAGTAGTCTTTTGTGAAAAAAAAAATGCTATTGTAGAAAAAATATTTTGCAAAAGACATAAACCTGAACATACAATTGCCTATAATTCACTACCTAGTTAATTACCTTAATAATTTTGATAAATCTTTCAGTTTCCTTTTCCTCTGCTAAATCTGATTTGTAATCAGCCCTTTTTTTTTTTTACGTTTATTTATTTACTTTTGAGAGAGACAGAGACAGTGTGAGCAGGGGAGGGGCAGGGAGAGAGGGAGAGAGAAAGAATCCAAAGCAGGCTCCACACTGTCAGCACAGAGCCTGATGTGGGGCTCGAACTCACGAAACTGTGAGATCGTTACCTGAGCCGAAACCAAGAGTCAGACTCTTAACCAACTGAGCTACCCAGGAGCCCCTGTAATCAGCCCTTTTCAACTTAATATAGAACCAACATTTTTCAAGCATAGTATCATATTTTAGGGATATACAATAGTTTACATGATCAGTCTTGTATTGTTGGTTATTTATTATTTCCAATTTTTTAGTCTTGAAAACAATATTTAATGTTTTTTTTTAATTTTATTTATTTATTTTGAGAGAAAGAGAGTACGAGCATGGGAGGGGCAGAAAGAGAGAAGGAGAGAGAGAATTCCAAGCAGGCTCCATTTTGTCAATGCAGAGCCCGATGCCAAGCTCAATCTCACGAACCATGAAATCATGAGCTGATCCAAAACCAAGAGTCAGACTCTTAACCAACTGAACCTGAAAACAATATTTTAATAAGCAGTTGTTAAATCCTTTAGCACATCTTTGATTTATTACCTAATATAAATGACTAGACATAACATTTCTAGATCATATTCCCAAATTTGTGTCCAAGTAATCTCTATCAGTTGAATTAAATTTTAAAAGTACTACTAATGAACTATTTATTGTACATCTATTTTGTGCAAGGCCCTGTGATAGGTACCATGAGAATATAATGAAGAGCAAGACCTGTGCAGCATATTGCTGGTTATTTTCTAATTGTTCTTCTGTACTTCCTCCTCAGTAATATACAGTCCCTGATTTTTAGGGCATGGCTGCCAGTTTAAATACTGTTTTTTTCCCAGCTTTTCCTAGGAGCGAGGTCGAGTATGTGACAAAGTTATGAGCATTCAGATATAAGCATGAAATAGATTCCGTAAATGCCAAGGAATGTCTCTAAAATGGGAGGTGGAAGGCTGGTTGCTGGAGTGACTATGGCAACTCAGAGCTATCATGGCTTTGAGGAAGAAGCAATGTTTTGAGGATGTTTGATGAGGGAGAAGGGGAAAGAGAAAGAAAAGTGAAAGACACCTGCAGGCCTGGTAATGTTCAATTTATACTAACCCTGGATGGACTACCTCTACTGTACTTTCCTGTGAAAAAGAAATACAATCTTTCCATCGAGCCACTAATATTTTGGGTTTTGTCTCCAATGTAGCCCAACCTAATAATGTTAGAATGTTAGAATATTACCTGGTGGAAATAGAAGACAGTAAAAGAATAACTTGGAAAGAAATGGAGAAATAGCTGGATAGAAACTGAATTTGAAGCAGATAGTTTCAATGTTCTAAGTGTGCATATTAACTTCAGCCATTTTATACTTTCAAATCTTATTCTAGTAGTTTGAAAAATCTTTGACCATTCTACCCATATTTATAAACATAGGATGATTGATCTAGACAATAAGTTAAAAACTTTTAACTTCAAGTAATATACTTGAATATGTTGAATTAGAATTGGGATCCAAATCCACAGGGTAAAATACTAATCTGTTATGTTCATGCCAACAGTCTGTACCTATAATTTGAAACTGTAATGCAAATACATTCTGCAACCTACCTGCACTGCTGTTTGCTTTTTTCCATATAAATGATAGCACAAAGATATTTGTAAGTGTTATAGATCATCTTGTTAAATGGCTTTGAATATCTACCTTATGGATTCACTACAGTTTCCTTAGTTATTCTGCATTACTTGAGATTTTAATTGTCATTTGAATGATTGTTTATAATTTTTCTGTATAAAACATTTTATATTTAAGATTAGTTACTTAGGCATATATCCCACAAGTAGAATTATCAGTCAAGGGTATAGTAATATTTAAAGGCCTTGATACATATTTCCAAGTTGCTTTTCATAAGGGTTAGGGAATAATTTGTTTATTTTTATCATTTTTAAAAATCTGTATACAAGTTATTTAATATATACTGTAATGATGATTTCAGGAATAGAATTTAGTGATTCATCACTTACATATAACACCCAGTGCTCATCCCAACAAGTGTCCTCCTTAATGCCCCTTGCCCATTTAGCCCATTCACCCACCCCAAAACCCCTCCAGCAACCCTCAGTTTGTTCTTTGTATTTAAGAGTCTCTTATGGTTTGTCTCCCTCCCAGTTTTTATATTATTTTTGCTTCCCTTCCTTTATGTTTATCTGTTTTGTATCTTAAATCCTACATGTGACTGAAATCATATTTGTCTTTCTCTGACTTACTTCACTTAGCATAACACACTCTAGTTCCATCCACGTTTTGCAAATGGCAAGATTTCATTCTTTTTGGTTGCCGAATAATGCTCCATTGTATATATGTACCACATCTTCTTTATCTATTCATCAGTTGATGGACATTTGGGCTCTCTCCATACTTTGGCTATAGTGCTGCTGTAAACATTAGGGTGCATGTGTCCCTTCAAATCAGCATTTTTGTACACTTTGGATAAATACTTAGTAGTGCAATTGCTGGGTCATAGGGTAGTTCTAATTTTATTCATTTGAGGAACTTCCATACTGTTTTCCAGAGTAGCTGAACAAGTTTGCATTCCCACCAACAGTGCAACATCCCCACCACATCCTCGCCAACATCTATTGTTGCATGAGTGGTTAATTTTAGCCAATCTGATTGATGTGAGGTGGTTTCTTATTGTGGTTTTGATTTATATTTCCCTGATGATGAGTAATGTTGAGCTTTATTTCATTTGTCTGTTAGCATTCTGGATGTCTTCTTTGGAAAAATGTCTGTTCACATCCTTTGCCCATTTCTTCACTGGATTATTTGTGTTTTTGGTGTTGAGTCTGATAAGTTCTTTATAGATTTTGATACTAACTCTATATCTGATATGTCATTTGCAAATATCTTCTCCCATTCCATCAATGGCATTTTAGTTTTGCTGCTTGTTTCCTTGGCTGTGCAGAAGCTTTTATGTTTGTTTGTGGGTTTTTTTTGAAATGTTATATTTTTAATGATTTTTTAATACAATTTATTGTCAAATTGGCTAACATACAGTGTGTAAAATGTGCCTATGGTTTTTAGGGTAGACTCCCGTGGTTCATCGCTTACATACAACACCCAGTGCTCATCCCAACAAGTGCCCTCCTCAATGCCCATCACCTACTTTCCCCTCTCCCCAACCATCAACCCTCAGTTTGTTCTATGTATTTAAGAGTTTCTTATGATTTGCCTCCCTCTCTGTAACTATTTTTCCCCTTGCCTTCTCCCATGTCTTCTGTTAAGTTTCTCAAAATCCACATATGAGTGAAAACATGTGATATCTGTCTTTCTCTGACTGACTTACTTCACTCAGCATAATGCCTTCCAGTTCCATCCACATTGCTACAAATGGCATGATTTCATTCTTTCTCATGCCAAGTAGTATTCCATTGTATATATAAACCACATCTTCTTTATCCATTTATCAGTTGATGGACATTTAGGCTCTTTCCATAATTTGGCTATTGTTGAAAGTGCTGCTGTAAACATTGGGATACATGTGCCCCTATGAATCAGCACTCCTGTATCCTTTGGATAAATTCCTAGTAGTGCTATTGCTGGGTCGTAGGGTAGTTCTATTTTTAACTTTTTGAGGAACCTCCACACTGTTTTCCAGAGCGGCTGCACCAGTTTGCATTCCCACCTACAGTGCAAGAAGGTTCAATGGGGGGGAATTTTTTTTCTATAATTTATTTATTTTTTATAATTTACATCCAATTTAGTTAGCACATGGTGCAACAATGATTTCAGGAGTAGATTCCTTAAACCCCTTACCCATTTAGCCCATCCCTCTTCCCACAACCCCTCCAGTAACCCTCTGTTTGTTCTCCATATTTAAGAGTCTCTTATGTTTTGTCCCCCTCCCTGTTTTTATATTATTTTTGCTTCCCTTCCCTTATGTTAATCTGTTCTGTGTCTTAATGTCCTCATATGAGTGAAATCATATGATATTTGTCATTCTCTGACTAATTTTGCTTAGCATAATACTCTCTAGTTCCATCCACATAGTTGCAAATGGCAAGATTTCATTCTTTTTGATATCTGAGTAATACTCCATTGTGTATATATACATGACATCTTCTTTATCCATTCACCCATCGATGGACATTTGGGCTATTTTCATACTTTGGCTATTGTTGATAGTGCTGCTGTAAACATTGGGGTGCATGTGTCCCTTCGAAATAGCATACCTGTATCCCTTGGATAAATACCTAGTAGTGCAATTGCTGGGTCATAGGGTAGTTCTATTTTTAATTTTTTTGAGGAACCTCCATACTGTTTCTCAGAGTGGCTGCACCAGCTTGCATTCCCACCAGCAATGCAAAAGAGATCTTCTTTCTCCACATCCTCGCCAACATCTGTTGCTGCCTGAGTTGTTAATATTAGCCATTCTGACAGGTGTGAGGTGGTATCTCATTGTGGTTTTGATTTGTATTTCCCAGATTATGAATAATGTTGAGCATTTTTTCATGTGTCGGTTGGCCATCTGGATGTCTTCTTTGAAGAAACGTATGGCCAACTAATCTTTGACAAAGCAGGAAAGAATATCCAATGGAATAAAGACAGTCTCTTCATCAAGTGGTGCTGGGAAAACTGGACAACGACATGCAGAAAAATGAACGTGGGCCACTTCTTACACCATACACAAAAATAAACTCAAAACAGATGAAAGACCCAAACTTAAGACAGGAAGCCATCAAAATCCTCAAGGAGAAAACAGGCAAAAACCGCTGACCTTGGCCGCAGCAACTTCTTACTCAACACATCTCCAGAGGCAAGGGAAACCAAAGCAAAAATGAACTGTTGGTACCTCATCAAAATAAAAAGCTTCTGCACAGAGAAGGAAACAATTAGCAAAACTAAGAGGGAACCAACGGAATGGGAGAAGATACTTGCAAACGACATATCAGATAAAAGGTTAGTATCCAAAATCTATAGAGAACTTGCCAAACTCAACATCCAAAAAACAAATAATCCAGTGAAGAAATGGGCTGTGCAGAAGCTTTTTATCTTGATGAGGTCCCAATAGTTCATTTTTGCTATGGTTTCCCTTGCCTCTAGAGACATGTCAAGTAAGAAGTTGCTGTGGCCAAGGTCAAAGTTTGTTGCCTGTTTTTTCTTCTAAGATTTTGATGGCTTTATGTCTTAAGTTTAGGTCTTTCATCCATTTTGAGTTTATTTTTGTGTATGGTGTAAGAAAGTGGTCCAGGCTCATTCTTCTGCATGTCACTGTCCAGTTTTCCCAATACCATTTACTGAAGAGACTTTTTTTCCATTGGATAATATTTCCTGCTTTGTCAAAGATTAGTTGGCCATACATTTGTGGGTCCATTTCTGGATTCTCTATTCTGTTCCATTGATCTATATGTCTGTTTTTGTGCCAGTACCGTACTGTCTTGATGATTACAGTTTTGTAATACAGTTTAGAGTCTGGAATTGTCATGACTCCAGCTTTGATTTTCTTCTTCATGATTGCTTTGGCTATTTGGGTTTTTTTCTGGTTCCATACAAATGTTAGGATTGTTTGCTCTAGCTCTGTGAAGAATGCTGCTGTTATTTTGATAGGGATTGCAGGGTTAGGGAATACTTTATGCTCTCCCAAGTTAGAATGTATGAAAGTGCTGTTTTGGTCACTTTGGCTGATTTTATTTGTG
Organism: Acinonyx jubatus; assembly: GCF_027475565.1. NCBI lineage: Eukaryota > Metazoa > Chordata > Mammalia > Carnivora > Felidae > Acinonyx > Acinonyx jubatus. The sequence continues at coordinate 36,570,807 of NC_069385.1, forward strand.
AAGTTAAGAGAGATTCCGTTTAAATATCTCTAAGTATCAGGGGTCATCTTGACATAAGTACCGCTATGTTTTATTTCATTATATTAGTCTTTCCTTCTCATTATTTTACAATTATACTTTTGATACAATATGAAGGGTCAGGGATAATGTGAGGATAATAAGATGATTTGGAGAATTAAAGAAGGGAGAATGAGCAAGAAAAGAGACTACTAAAGACAAGTTTTGTTTCCCTGAAAATTTCTGAAAGATCAAACCACTGTTTAGCTTCCTGAGGTAATTCCAGATGATTCTGGCAAACCCAATACAGACATTTGCAGCTTCTGTAACTTATTGGAGGATAATTGCCTGGAGCAGGCAATGAAAAATCTAGTGTTCTAGGGGCAACTCTGGTCATTGTACCTGATATCAGATATTGGACGGTTGGTCAATTTCAATGATGTAATAAAAGTTTTATTTCAAAGTCTCAGTTATTCGTCTTTACTATATAGTTTTATTTTTTTCTTGGCCAAAAGCAGTTTTCAAAGGATAACATATTAAATTGTTCAAAGTAAAACTAGCGAGTTGTTGTTCTTTTACCTAAGGGAACACCTGTAGGCATAATACAGAAATGACTAAAATAATATTGAAAAAAATAGACTTGCTTCTCACTATTTATACATTCTTTTCAGTAGAACTTATTCTAGATACAAGATTTGCTTTTGTGATATATTATGTACCTGAGAAATTTGGGCTAAGATTTACAAAAGGAATTGGTTTAATTACCATCTTCATCATCAATATGTCAAGTAGCCTGGGGCACAATAAGATAGATGTCTGTAGTTTTGTTTGAATTCAGCATCTGCCCACAAAGCTAATACCATAGCAACTAAGAAACACTAGTACACCTTTCTTTAAGAGACTCTATCTTAAGAAACCTTTTATACTCCATATCCATAACATTTAAGGATTAAATACCTAATCCTCTGAACAATACAATTCTGCTCTACTCTTTTTCCATATATATCATTCTTTAAGTCCTCTTAAACACCAAACATATTTCTAACATGAACTTCTTTCATTCCATTCACATCCACAAATTTCAAAATGCCACGCCGACTTTTTCATTTAATTTGGCTTTGGGTGGGAGAAAAATTGAGGGTGATGCCATTTTCTCAGTCTTAGGCTTCGTATCTGGAGTGTTTGGTGTCCCAAAGATTAGCAGCCAAGTGATAAACTTGAAATTACGAGGCTCTAATGTAAAACTATCTTCAGAACTGGGTATCATTATTTTAACCTGGAAAAGACAGTCATCTAGTGGTGCTTCTTGCCTTTAGTTTTCTCTGGACCTTTATTAGTATGCTGACCTTCCTCAAGAAAATGGCCCACTTTCTATTTCTCTTTTCTCGTATAAATCACCTTTCATATCTTGTATATTATTTTTAAAATAACTTGTTCTTTTATATGGTAGCCTCTTTCATAAATTAGTTTTGTAAAACTCAGGAAGAAATATTCTTCATTGTGATACACTATACATAATATAAATTTACCATTTTAATCTATTATAGGTGTAAAATTCAATAGCAGCGAGTGGATTCATATTGTTGTACAACTATCACCATCATCCATCTATGGATCTTTTTTTATCTTCCCAAACTGAAACTCTGCACCCATTAAACAATAGCTCCCCACTCCCTCAGCCTCCCAGGACTGTCAACCACCATTATGCTTTGTGTCTGTATGAATTTGACCACTCCAGGTGCTTCATATAAGTGATATTATTGTCCTTTGTGTCTGGTTTATTTCACTTGGCATAATGTCTTCAAGGTTCATCCATGTTGTAACATGTATCATAATTTTATTCCTTTTTCAGGTTGAACAGTATTCCACTGAATGCATATTCCACACTTGGTTTACCCATTCATCTGTCAATGGATGCTTGTGTTGCCTCCACTTTTGCCTATTGTGAATAATGCTGCTATGAACATGATGTACAAATACCTGTTTTAGTCCCTGTTTTTAGTTCTTTTGGATATAATATCCAGAAGTTGCATTGCTGGCTCATATGCTAATTCTATGTTTAATTTCTTTAGGAACCACCATACTTTTTCCCACAGTGATCTGTATCCCTCACCGCCCCCACCCCTACCCCACTCTATGTAATGTGTCTGTCTTGGCTGCCCAGCAAGTACCTTCTTTAAATTGTTTTTCCTTAGTGTTTCCTGCAGCAGTCATTTCTTCTGTCATTTTTCACTGGTGTTATTATTATTTGCTTGGGTATCAAGTGTCACCTGACTGAAAGATATCTGAGTTCCAGTGATTTCTTCTGACTCCCATCTAGCCTGAGCAGCCTCATGTAACTTCGAGCCATTATCTTGGCCAGCCAGTAGCTGTTATTCCCATTTTTCAGATTAAGAAATAGATTAGATGAGCAGGTATGTAATGAGAATTCATTGGTATAGTAAGGATTAACTGAAGAGCTGAGTAAACATAAATGATTTCTATAAGTCACTGAGGAAATTGGAGAAGCCAGTTAGAATAGTTTCTAAATTCCTAGCTGAACGTTTTCTGCCATGTCTCTAGATTTTTTTTTTTTATGATTCAGGCCTTAAAAAACTTTCTAACACTGTTGTTTATCTTTAGTTGGCTTATCCTCCTCATTCACTTCATTTTGCATCTTCATTTTATTATGGAACAAATTCCATATCATATCTGGGAGATTCTTCCTCTGTAGATTGTAAGTCTATAAATTGCAAATGAAATTTGATAAGCAACATCAAATAGTGCTATTCAAAGAACTATTTTGAAGATCAGAAAAAAGACAAAAAAATAAAAATGATAATTTTATATTTAAATGAGTTGTAGGTCCTTATTTGACCCTTAAAAGTACTGAAAACACACCAGAAAATTTAATGTCAAAGCTTAAAGAAAATGGTAAACTTGCCTATATGTTTATAATTCGTGTTTTGTAGATGGTTATCTTTTGCTGCTCTGGGTCTATTAACTACATGTTTGTTGAGACATAGTGCAGTTGAATAGTAAATGTGCAGATTTAAAACTGAATTTTCGACAGAGCTATAGTGTTTGTAGGGTTTTATTGGGTTCTCATAGATGGTAGCTATAAAATTTAAATACTTTTCAGGTGTGGGAAAACAAACATGTGCAAATGTCCTTGTATATATATGATGAGGGGATGAGACAGGTGGAAATATTTTCAAAGATGATTACAAGAGCAAAAATTTTTAAAGGCTTTTGATTTTTGGTTTGAATACTTGCTGGCAATATAAAACACACACACATGCACACACACACACAATGAAATGCCCACTGAGTTCCTATTCCTTCTCTCTTAAAAAAATATTGTAGTAAATGGTTTATACTTTGTGTATTGGAGTCCTAATAACTCATAAATGCTCTCTGGAGGAATAATGCTATGTCCATCACAGATTGTTTCAATAAATAAAGCATCCCTTTCACCACAGCCATTTGTAATCACATACTAGCTTCATTTTCAGATAACAAAAGAAAAATAATGGTCAAGTTGTTTATGCTCTCATGTCTGTTTGCATCAACTCAGCAAAATGGGGGTGGCCTTATGGTCACCATTTTTTAATGACATTGGGAAGTTTTAGACCAATTAAGAGACACTTTTAAAAGAATCAATTGGATTGGCTATGCAATTGAGTTTGGTTAAAATCACCTAATTAATCACTTTTATTCTATTTTTTTAATCACTGGGCTATGACTACAGTTTGAACTTTATATCCAGTAAAGATTTTAGTAATGTTCAAATCCACTAGAGGCTTCCAAACTAGTAGTATTTGTCTGACAAGATACTCTCATTAATTAGAGTCGACAAAGTGGTAACTTCAGTCCTGGAGTCAATCACAAATACAGTCCTTAGTTTTTTTTCTTCTATTATCTGTCCTGAGCCTTGCTTTATGGGTACAGAAGGTGTTTGAATTTCCAGCATATAATTTTACAGGTATTTTAAATGATTTTTTGTGTCCTTTGTGATAAAATATTTCCACCCTGCCCAGGAAAAAAAAAAAATTAGTTTCCTATTGCCAATGTTCTAATTATTTTCTGACTTCTTTCCCTGGCGGAATCAGGGGTGAATCTCTGCTTCAAAATCCAGGGATCTCTTCTCCATATAGTGGAATCTTAGAGTGTAAGAATATTGGCAAAGTGACGGGCAGATTACAGATTCATATAAAACCTTATTTTAGTTTACATGCTTAGGACAGTTTGTTTAGTTTACAGCACTGAGTAGACTGACCATCGCCCTGCCCCTCCCCCCATTTCACATGCCACATCTTCCTTCACACTGGCTGGTTCTTCCTTTATCCTGAGCTTTTGGAGGTAGGTGAAAGTAATTTTTTATTTATTTTTACCCCACAGTTTGCTCACTCTTGCTCTCTCAACTCCTTTGTTTCAGGGAAATGAAAATTAAGTTTTCATCTTGAGCTTCTTATCTACCTTTTGGATCTAGCCTCCAAATATTTTTTCTGGGCTACATGTATTTGAGGTCTCCATCCCTAAACATTCACAACACTGGCCTGTCCAATGTGGGGAGCCAGGGGGCCTTGTTATGCTTTTATCACCAGAGTCTTCTTTTATTTATGTTTTTTGTTGTTGTTGTCGTTGTTGTTTGTCCCCCCCCCCCAAGAGAAAGCAAACAGGGGAGGGGCAGAGAGAGAGGGAGAGGGAGAGAATCCCCAGAGAGCCTGACAGAGGGCTCGATCCCACAACCCGGGTTTCATGACCTGAGCTGAAATTAAGAATGGGATGCTCAACCGACTGAGCCACCCAAACGCGCCCAGAGTCTTTTGTACTTTTGTCTCCTGCATCCCTTTTTTTTCTAGGAAATGTCAGTTTATTTAAAGCTCACTTAAGGGCGCCTTAAGTCAGTTAAGCATCTGACTCGGGCTCAGGTAATGATCTTGTGGTTGGTGAGTTCGACCTGCATCGGGCTCTGTGCCGACAGCTCAGAGCCTGGAGCCTTCTTCGGATTCTGTCTCCCTCTCTATCTGCCCCTCCTTTGCTCACACTCTCTCTCTCTGCCTCTCAAAAATAAATAAACATTAAAAAAATTTTATAAAGCTCACTTAGCATTAGCAATCCACCTGGATGTACTATATGTAAAGGTTCCATTTCAGCATATAGAAACATCTGACTTTAGGTCTCTCCAAGAATATACTGTGTTGGTGATATATACCCTGAACCCAGTTTTGACTTTATATTCTCATAAGCTCAATTGTTTGTGCTAAGGTTATAGCCCCTTATGTGGCCCCTAAACCACATAATGTGAATGTGGCCCCTAAAAAGAAGTATAGGGGCACCTGTGTGGCTCAGTTGGTTAAGCATGTGACTTCGGCTCAGGTCATGATCTCGCGGTCTGTGGGTTCGAGCCCCGTGTCGGGCTCTGTGCTGACAGCTCAGTGCCTGGAGCCTGCTTCAGATTCTGTGTCTCCCTCTTTCTCTGCCTCTCCCCCGCTTGCACTCTGTCTCTCTCTCAAAAATAAATAAACATTAGAAAAAAGAATTTTTAACTAAAAACAAAATAAAAAAGAAGTCTGCATCTTGATCACCTGAAAATTTGACTGTCACTTTATATGGCAGAATAATGAATATTTCCTTATCTGGCAATGATGTGATTAAGGTAAGGAGCTTGAGAGGAGAATTTTATCCTGGATTAACTGCTGGACCCTAAATGCCACTATGCATATCTTATAAGAGAGAGGTGAGGGACTGTAGACACACAAAAGCACAGAGGACAAAGCAACGTGAGGATGGAGATAGAGATTGAAATGGTGCAGCCAAGAGCCAAGAAATGCCAACGAATGTCAACAACCAGAAGCTAGAAGAGGTAAAAAAGGTTTCTCCCCCAGACCCTCTGAAGAGCACACGGCCCTGCTTGATTTTAAGCTTGTGACCTCCAGAACTTTTACTTATTTTTAAATTTTTTTTAAGTTTATTTTTGTGAGAGAGAGCACGAGCACAAGTGGGGGAGGGGAGAGAGAGAGAGAGAGAGAGAGAGAGAGAGAGAGAATCCCAAAGAGACTCCGCACTCTCAGCACAGAGCTGATCAGGGGCTTGAACTCAGGAACTGTGAGGTCATGACGTGAGTCAAAGTCAAGAGTTGGTCGCTTAACTGACTGAGCCACCCAGGCACCCCTGACCTCTAGAACTTTTAGAGAATAGATGTCTGCTGCTCTAAGCCACCCAGCTTTTAGTAGTTGCTACAGCAGCCCTAGGGTACTAGTATAATACACAGATGTTCCAGAGCTTTCCAGGGAAAAATGAATAGGCATATATTTTGCAGGTGTTTGGAATTTTACAGAAATAGTATAGTCAGAAAACTAACCTTGGGTTACTTAATTGATTAACAAAGTCATGACACACGTATTGAGAATCCACTGGAAATTTCAAAGATAAGCAGAAAAATGGTCAGGAGCATACTATCTGGCAAAATGGACTTGAAAATAAGAAACTCACAGTCTACTCAGGAAATTACAAAGCAAAGCAGAGAAGGGGAGTAATGAAAGGGAGCTGTGGACTAATCTTAAAGGTCACAGAAAGTGGTCTGGAATTAATCCTTTGGGCTACAGAATAGGAGTTATAGAGGAATTTTAAATAGAGAAGTTAAATGGAAAAGTCTAATTTTACATGAAGCACCTATGGTTTTTCACTTTTGAAATAGGGTAGAATTCCCTCTCTGTTTTAACTAGCATGAATAATACTAAAACCTCTCCTTGTTGCATTGTTTACCTAAATAATTTTGTCCCCAATTCCCCATCCATAGAAAATTTCCCTTTTCTATGCATGATTGTATCCACATATGCTACATTATTTGGCAACTGGATTACAGACCTATTCTCTCTGAATCATTGTGAATTTAGTTCTGGGTAATGAGTATTTTTTTTTATGAAAAGTTACACTGAGTTCTAATACTTGCATTATATTACATGTATGAAAAATAGTGTAGATTCTCTAGACTTGCATCATACTGCATTGTGTGGAGTAGGGGATAAGAGGAGAGAATGAGAATCTAAGGCAGGGTAGAACTTACCCATAGTTTTGCTCACTAACTTGTGCCTTTCTCTGTTAAGTAGGAGTAGTTTAAGTAAGGGGAAATAATTTTTCCTCTACCTTTCGGAGTTCTTGCCTGAGACCCATATAATAAAAAGCAAATTAATGAGAGAAAAACAAATGGAAGTTTACTAACATGTAGACCTCATATATACAAGAGGGATACCCAGGGAAACTGAGTAACACAAAGAGGTAACTTTAAATTTAGACTTTAATAGGGAAAGGGGTTAGGGAATGCAGGCTTCTTAGGGTAGAATGATTTTTTACAAATAATTTTTACAGAAAATGAATGGACCTTTAGAAAAATAGATGGGAGGTATGGCAGTTTGTGACAAAGTTTGTCTGGGTGTGATGTCAACTTCAAGTCTCTTCTCCTGTAATACAAGGCAATCTTCTGGTTGATGGAGATTTATAATAACCAAGTACCTTTGGAGGATCTGTCTCTAGGTAGATACAAGGAAAGAGACAGTCTTTCCTTGTGTTTGCCTTTTTTTAGTGCCTACATCTAAGAGTAATCAGTATTCCAAAGTGGCATCTTTGGGGTGGCATGTCCTGAACTCCTACAGTCATATTTGGGGATGGCATTTTCTGCTACCCTCCAGTAAGAAAAAGTCAAGGTGATAAGGACAGAGTCCCACCCCAGATGTGCCTCCTTGAGTCCCTGTCATGCTCTCCTTGCCTGAGAAGTCTCTTTCCCTAAAGCCACACCTTTTGCTCTGTGCAGGCATCCTGTGAGAATGTTCCTAGCCTTCTCCCAATCTAAGGTATAGATAGCGTCTAGGATTGTGTGATTTCCTGTATTGAAAAAGTAGTCCACTAATATTGATCTCTGTCAGAGATAGGAATTTGTTAGAAATACAAATTAAAAATACATAATGTGAAAATTCATTAAGTTTCTCTCTAACAGTATGGGGAGTAGATGAATTTTCAATTGCTTATGATTCCTGAATGTAAATGTCACTGATCATTGAGGTAAGCCTTTTATTCTGGAATTAGTTTATGATATATTTGTGCACATGTAGTTAGAGAGTAAAATTCTCAAACCTAACACATTAGTCAAAATGTATACTTATGTATAAAAAAAGGTAAAATTGAATGTATTTACATAGCTCCTTGCCAAGAAAATGAAAATGTTTTAAGTAAATACTCTAGGAGCTGAGATTAGATGAGAATACTTGAGATACGGGTAGCATTTGAATACTTCTTACTTGGCTCTGCTTTAAGAAATACAATACTCTGAAACATTCACTAGTGCATTTACCAGCCTCTTGGGGTGCTGAACATCAAGAAAAAGTGCCAGCTGAGATCCTGAGAAGCTCAACTTAAGCCTGGAGTTTATGTAAATAGCCTTTGTCCCGAAGATATATGTATGACTTAAAAAAATAAAAATCTCTGCCCATGGAAATCTCTTTTCAAATAAGAGACATTTAATCCTGGAGCCACGGAGTCCTGGCAGATTTCCCATATTCAAACGGAGTACACAGATATAATCTGACTGCTTTGTCAGCAATGAATAGCTGGACTCTAGAGGGAGCCGCGAAGATCCGGAGAAGCCTGCCATCTGGTGGGCAAATGAAATTACTGCTAAAATACAGTCGCAAGCTCCCTGTTGCTTTGTCAAGCATTTGTTTACAACCTAACCTTGAAAGCAAAATGAAATGATACTTTAAATCAAACACCACCTGAGTCATGTTTTAATTAATAACCATGTGATTATTCTTGTTCTATTGTTTTTTTGTTCTGTTGTTGTACCTTTTCTCTGACTTGTGAAAAAAAAAGGAGTTGACATATTTTTCTTTTATTCTATCTGATTTTCCCTACTCATCACTTTTTAGTCCTCAGAAACCGGGATAAACCTTGTAATTACAATAAGGGCAATGTAATACACAACTCTGACTACTCTGGGAGATCAAAAATATAGATGAATCAATAAAATGGCAAGTAATAAAAATAATCTGAACATAGATCTGAAAACAATGAGCTTTTAAGTTAGACTCTAGTCTGGTTTGCATTTGAGGATATTATTTAATCTTTTTGTACTTGAGTTTTATTTATCAGATTTGACCTTTGTAGTTTCAGTGTCAGCTGAGCTTTAATTTGGCAGATAGTAATGACAGATTGCACAAGTACTTGTGTGGAGATTTGGTGTATTTAAGGTGCTAATATGATCCTGAGGCTAGATTTTGGTGTTATAAAGATATCTACTAATGCTCAACTCTTCAATGCCTCTTACCATCAATTTATTCTCTACTGAATTTCTTTCTCTTCTACATAACATGTGAGTAAGTTGAAGCATTTTCTGTAGAATTTCAAATGGTATGTATAAATCAGTTTTGTGTGTGAGTGAACCACACTTATTATTCAGTGTTTTCTAAGTATGAATTTAAAATCTCTCTACTCAATATACAAGTTATATATAATAAAATTAATTTCTTCACAATACAATACTTTAGGCGTACATTACTAACACATCAAGAGATGCGTCTCAATTTTTGGTTCTTTATAAAGTGAGAGTTTCAGGTACAGATGGAAAAGACACCTGGAACCAAACATTCTTCTTTTCTCTCTTTATTCCCTATAATTAACCAAAAGCAAATGCCATGCTGAATGGTGAGTTTGGCCTCCAGTTTGGAGGGTCTGGTCTGTGTCACTGTTCACCAGCAAATCCCTCTAGGCCTTTCAACCTTGCTGTTAGCTTGCAATCTTACCCCCTCATCCCTTCCCCAACTCCCTGCGATATTTTCCAGACTGCAGCTTTTCATGTAGATTCTAGACAAGTGGAGTCAAATCTGAAATTCTTCTCTGAGAGCATAGGGGATCCAGCTACATCATCCTGGCCAAGTAAGTCCTAACCACCAATTCCAGTTCTAGGCAGATGAGATGATTTAAGCAACTATAGCCTATTTTCTGAAATGCAGTGTATTTTTCATGTGTCCTCACATTGTGCACAAGTCTATTATTGCCTTGATCTCAAGTCAGGCAAAACTATTTCTTTTACCTTTTTAGTCTGGAAATTTTCAAGTACATGCAAAGGTAGAGAGAATAGCATAATGAACGTCCAAATAGCCATTACCCAGCTTCATCAACTATCAATGCAAGGCTAATTTTGTTCTACCTATATCCCTCACTGTTCAGCCATACTGGATATTTTGGGGAGAAAACAAAAGCAGATATCATTTAATTTCATTCCTTCAGCAAATACTTCGTCAGATACCTCTAAAAAGTAGAGATTCTTAAAGCAAACAATATAGTTCTCATCCCTGAAAACATTAGCAATAATTCCTTAGGGATATCAAATATCATGTTAGGATTCAGATTTGCATGGTTTCCCCATAAATGCATTCGTACAGTTTGAATCAGGATCTAAATAAGGTATACACACTGCAATCGAAGTATTTGTTTTAAAATCTCTTTTAATCTATAGGTTTCTTCCTGTTTTGTTTTCAATTTGTTGGAGAAACTGGATTACTTCTACAGAACTTCCCAAAACATGAATTCTGCTGATTGCGTTCCCAGTGAGAAGCAGTGGAAATGGTTTTTCTTTTGCCAGTTGTATGAACAACCTGTGTAGAAACTGGACTGTGATGTTTTAGTGCCCTTTGTTGTTTTCCAAATACCTTTTATTCTTACATTTCTCATACTTCACATATGATTTTTGTATTTCAGTCTCTTCCCTGGTCTATCACATGCCATGTATTCTAGATAACATGTATTCTGTATGTCATATATTCTAGAATTGTTTGCCTGTGAGTTGCTTCCTATCAAGATGTCCTTCTGTCTTGTACTGTGATAGTTAAATCTTGATACTTAATAGATTCAGATTTGAATTTCTGGGAAGACTACTCCACAATGTGTGCTGTGTGTTTTCTATCAGGAGATCTATGGCATCTGGTAGTTTTTTGTTTTTGTTTTTGTTTGTTTGTTTTGTGTGTGTGTGTGTGTGTGTGTGTGTGTGTGTTTAATATATAAAGTTAGCAGCTGTTGATGATCATAGTTAACTCAAAATATAGAGCAGTTCTGGCCACTGGATCTTGTTTTTGTTTCCAGAGAATATCTCTGAGAATGGGACCCTGACTAGGCACCCTTCATTTGGGAGTATCATACTATGCTGTAGATTCAATGAGCCTGGTTGTTTGAAAATAGTATTTCCTACTTGAAGCAAAATAGAATCTCACAAAATGGACAAGTATCTTTTACTAAAAAAACAAACAAACAAACCCATCAATTAAGACTATACGACTAAAGACACCATTAAGAGAGTGAAAAGGTAAGCTACAGAGTGGGGAAGCTTCTGTACAAAACAGGTAAGGATACTAAAAAGGACTTGTATTCAGATATATAAAGAACTTCTACTAATTAATGACAAAAATACAGATAGCACAATAGAGAAAATGGGCAATATTTGAATAGTTACATTACAAAATAGGTATTTCACAGTGACCAATAAAACACCCAAAAAGTATTTAAGCTTGTCATCTGGAAAATATGAATGGAAACCACAATGACATAATACTATAGAATCATAGACTGCTAAAATAAAAAGGCTGACGGTACCAAAGTACAGCAAGATTATGGAGAAACTAGAACTTTGTTTACTCCTGGTGAGAAAATATTCTGGAAAACCATTTTGCTGGATCTCCTAAAGCTGGGCATACATACCCCCACTGACCCGGCAATTAGATGCCTACAGAAGCATATGCATATGTGAAGAAGTGTGTACATATGTGCACAAAGATACATGTATACAAATATTCATAGTAGTATTTTTTCTAATAGCTAAAATTGGGAAACAACTCTACACATTCTTCAGTAGTAGAGCAGACAAACAAATTTTGGTATTCATACAATGGAATACTCTGAAGTTAGGGATAAAAAGAAAGAAGCCAGACACAAAAGAGAATGTACTTTATGACTTAGAGTATATGAAACTTCCACACAAGAGAGAAAAGTAATCTATGATATTAGAAGTCAGGATACTGGTTATCTTTGGGGAAGAGGGACTGGAAATGTCACTGGTTGAGGCATGACGGAGCTGCTGGGGGCCTATTAATATTCTATTTCTAGATCTGGGTAGGAGTTACATAATGCGTTCAATTTGTGTCAAGTCATTGAGCTGTCCTTATTATTTGTGCCTATTTCTAAAAGCATTACATCGTTCAGAAGATAAATTTATTAAAATGTTGTATCTATAATATGAGCAAAAGACCAGAGTGATAAAAAAGAAAAGTAGAACTGACAGTGTTCACACTTCTCAGATTTCTCCATCGGCTATATTAGGAGAAAAAAATTAAAGAAGATAAACTAATCATACCCATCAAGATAGCCCCAAATTTGAAATTTTCAAGAAGATTGAAATGAAGATTCACAAATAGTATAAGTGGTGGTGAATTTCATCATAGTTTATACTGTGTTATGTGATATTAGAAACTGGGAAAATGAAGCTCTCATGATTAACAATATATTTTAAAACTGAGCGAAAAGAATGTGAAGACAATTACTTTTTCAGTGCTGCTTATAATTATGTTACAATCAGTCCCGTACTTCATTACATTTAAAATTCACTAAAATTAAGGTTAAACCCATTTGAGGCTTTTCTTTTACCAGAGATAAAAAAAAAACACTACATTTTATTAAGTATATCAGTTTTTTCTAAAAAATGACTAGAATAATACAAAGAAGCAGTATGATGAAAAACGAAACACATTTCTTTTTCTGAAAATACTCTTGGAAGGTGGTTAGAAAAAAAAATGCTGAAGAATTCAATAGACTAATACATGTAACAGACATAAAATAGTACCTGGCATTTGGAAAGTAAAAAATAAAGGTTAGCTGTTAATAATTATCTGTATGAACAAATGACTCAGTAAGGGAGGTTTTCTGCAGAGTTGCATAAGACTTCAGTTGTTTTCCAACATATGAGTTCATTGTATTTCCTAAATTATGCTTCAATAATGAAATCCATGAGGGGGTGCCTTGGTGGCTCAGTTGGTTAGTGTCTGACATCAGCTGAGGTCATGATATCTTAGTCCATGAGTTTGAGCTCTGCATCAGGCTCTGTGCTGACAGCTCAGAGCCTGCTTGAGATTCTGTGTCTCCCTCTCTCTTTGCCTGTCTCCTGTCCACACTCTGTCTCTCTGTCTCTCTCTCTCAAAAGTAAATAAACATTAAAAAGAATTTTAAAAAAATGAAATCCATGAGATATTTTTTTATACATTGGAAAAAAGGTTATTACATTCCTTAATGACCTCTTTGGCAAAAGCATTACCTTACGGATGAACTGAGTAAGTACAACTACTAATAGAGAAACTGCATTGTCTAGACTTTTAAAAGTGATTCTAAAGGAAGATTAATGATATGACTCCACATATGAAATGTATTCCCAGTGCCGTTGTAAGCAAGTTATTACAGCAAAGAAATAGTAGCCAGAAATTTACAAAGTTCTGAATGATGTTTTAAATATAGGGTTAATTTATAGAGACGAAAGTTTAAAATATAGTAGGACCCTCATGACACTGTGTAGTCAAATGCTCTACCACTGAGCTATACCCCCTCTCGTGACACTTTGTAAGATGAGGAATAACGGTGGTACTCTTTTGAACCATTTAAAGATTTGCTCTTTAACGATAGAAAACAAACTGAGGGTTGATGGAGGGAGGTGAGTGGGAGAAGGGCTATATGGGTGATGGCTATTAAGGAAGGCACTTACTGTGATGAGCACTTGGCGTTCCATGGAAGTGATAAATCACTGAATTCTACTCCTGAAACCACCAGTGCACTGTATGCTACCTAAATAAAATTTAAATAAAAAAGACATGCTTCTAGAAAAAAAAAAAAGATTTGCTGATTGCCTTATAACAAATCATTTTTCCCAAAATTATAGATGTACTAATATTAAGATTTATTTTACATGCTCACTTCAGCAGCACATAAACTAAGACTTATTTTACTAAAAGGTGAGTGTTCAAATTCATCTACCTAATTCATAATTGCCTGTCAGTAGTGTGCTACCTGGAGGAATGCACACGTACATACTTGAGCTGGCCCTTCCATTAAAAGGAGCAAACATATCTGTACCAAAAGAATACTCCTATATAGGGTTTTTTTGAAAGTGGATTGCTTTAAAATATTTCTCTTTTTTAAATTTTTTTAATGTTTATTTATTTTTGAGAGAATGAGAGAGCATGAGCAGGGGAGGGCAGAGAGAGAGGGAGGCACAGAATCCGAAGCAGCCTCCAGGTTCTGTCTGAGCTGTCAGCACAGAGCCCGATGTGGGGCTCGAACTCACGCACTGTGAGATTGTGACCTGAGCTGAAGTTGGACGCTTAACTGACTGAGACACCCAGATGCCCCTAAAGTATTTCTGATGTTATGTGCTTCCATTGCTGAAAACAAGGCAACTTCTCATCTTGCAAACTTCAAAAACTTGGAAACAAAATTTCTAACCATTTTATAAAATCTTCCACAGAATTTCAGTATGTTTTTAATCCAATAATTAAAATATTATCACTTTGACATCAGCGAAGATAATAATTTACTAGCCAATATCAATATCTTTGCAAAATTACTAACAATGTGCCTTTTCCATTTGGATCTATGTGTCTTTGTGAAGTATCATTTTTAGCATGACAGCCATTAAAACTCAGTATATCGGTCAACCGAATTATAAAATGAACAACTGAATTGCTGTATCACAAAGTGTTAAATTAAGATTTAAAAAGTAATGAAAACTGGGGCACCCGCGTGGCTCAGTCAGTTGGTCGGCTGACTTCAGCTCAGGCCATGATCTAATGGTCTTTGGGTTCGAGCCCTGCGTCTGGCTCTGTGCTGACAGCTCAGAGACTGGAGCCTGCTTCGGATACTGTGTCTCCCTCTCTCTCTTCTCCTCCCCACTTTGTGTTCTATCAAAAAAAGTAAATAAATATTTAAAAAAAATTTTTTAATAATAAAGTAAAAAAAGTAATGAAAATATTCAACTATTTTTCTCAATATTATTAATAAAATAATTTTGCTTAAAATATTTTTATTTCAACTTTAATCAACTTCAGTTTATTATTTAAAAATTCTACTTTGAGTTTGTTTTATAATGCACATGGTATATTATTTTTTTATTGAAAAAATTTTAATGTTTATTTTTGAGAGAGAGAGAGACAGAGTGTTAGCAGGGGAGGGGCAGAGAGAGAGGGAGACACAGAATTGGAAGCAGGCTCCAGGCTTTCAGCTGTCAGCACAGAGCCCGACATGGGTCTCGAACTCACGAACCTTATGAACCACAAGATCATGACCTGAGCTAAAGTCAGACACTTAACCGACTGGGCCACCCAGGCGCCCTATACATGGTATATTATTAGTAGAGTAAATGTACATAATTACACATATGTTGGTAGAGTACATATATATGTAATTTTATGTATATGTACATGTATGACATTTATATTTTGTGCTTCAAAGTTTTGTTAAGAACATGCAATCAGAATGGTTCAGAAATCACTGATTTGCAGGTTGGTAGGAAAGAGAAAAGATGGCAAAGCTGATGAGTGAATGGAGAACCAAGAGATAAAAGGAAAATGACAGAATGGAGTTGCTGGAAATTGAGGGGAAAATGCTTTTTTCAGATGATGAGATGGTTATCAGAGTTATGTACAAAGAAAGCTCAGGAACCGTGAGGTCTGAGAAAAGGCCATGGAATTTATGACTGATGGCTGAAAGGCTATTGGTGAAAATATTTTTAACCAAGTGGTAATAACAGAAACCAGATTCCACTCAGTAAATAGATAGTAAGTGAGTGCTGGGGGGGGAGGTGGGGGAGGGAAGAGCAGTAAAAATCAATTACTCTTACTAAAGTTTGGCAGAAAATGAATGGGGCAATGGAGAGGCAGAATCAAAGAATATAAGTGGGCAGAATAATTGATTAACTCAAAGAGGAAGGTGGGGAAGTGTCACAGAAGAAGGAGAAGGTACTGACTTTAGAAAGAGGAAAGAATCTACGTAAGAAAGATCAAATGAATTTCTAAGACAAGACAAGGAAAGCTGTGGGAATTGATTTCAGATAGCCACAATCTCAATGAATTACATGATCAAATAACTTCCTAAGATTGAGGAATGCCAGGCTGTGACTGTGAGCTTGTTAAAAGAGGAAAAGATTTGAAATATCGTCTATGTACCCCTCACTAGGAACTGAAACAGAGATCCTCAGATAACTGGGCAACCTGGAGGACCTAGATATCACCAGGAAACATAAATTTATTAGAGACAAATAGGAAAATTATAAGCCTTTAAAAAATTACCAGAAATAAGCGGCCTTTGGAAGATCGGTGACAAGAGTAGAATGGAAAGTGAGGATCTTATAACCACAATAAGAAAAATGATAAGGAGTTTCCAGGGACCCCTTGGATGGGGAAACAGGTGAGGCAAAGAGGCTGAGAGGCAGAAACGATTTGAAGATTGAGAGAGATGAACGTTGTTAAGAGATTATGGGCACAGAGAGGGTGCTAAAATCCAAGATCTTGACGATGGAGAAATTCTGAAGGACAATGAGGTCCAGGTTCCGATTGCACTTACAAGAGGATAAAAAAGAGTAGGAAAAAAGTTCCACGGAGATGTGAACATTAAGGTCCTCTGATGTCATGTTGGCAGAGGAATGGCAGAGAGGAGGCCATGAGCTGAAGAACGCATTATAAAGAAAGTGGAGGAAGATCATGGAGACAACTGAAGGGTCAGGCCAGGTTTCTGTAGAAATTTAGAGAAGGTGTTGAATGGTAGTGCCAGACAGCGCTTTATAAAGGGCATGGGGAATAGGGTGTGTGAGTAGGAAGAAGTCAAAAGGGCAGCCTTCATGGGAAAGTGTTTCAAGGAAATGTGTCCAGGCTTGAGTTGAGGTGAGAAGGTGGGAATCATCCTTCGATGACTACATGGTATGTTAGCCACTAGATCACAATGGCCTGAAATTTTTACATTTTAGCAACTCTTCAGTGGGAAGCATGCCATTTTACATTTCATGTCATGTGAATGCTTAAAGAAATAGATGAATCATACTCACCAAAATCATTTCTAGCTCAAATAATAATACAGCAGTGTTTTACATCAGGCTGTATATGGAAGACTTTCAAAGACTTATATGAAAGGCTGTGTTTTAATACCCAGGACGGTCAAATTATTTGAAATGTAGTTTTTAATAAATGAATTTAGAATACTTTTCCTGGATACAGAACTATTATATGGTGCATTGCAGCTCCCATCTGCCATCTGCAGCCAGTGTTACTCTGCTGGACACTTTTCAAATGTTATTCATACGTCTACTGATTAAAAACTAAATCCACTGAAAACTAATCTAAACAAAAAATATGTCACATACTTTATTCTACTGTAATTTCTGCTTCTGTAATTTAAACTAAAATTAATTTTCCTGTCCTTTGGCCACAGATTACCCCCACTGAGTCTGAGGGTTATGATTTTCCAATTAAAATGGGAGCTTGAAAGTTATAACAATAGCCCTGTGAATGAATAATTTTAAAATTTGCAGGAAGGCAAATAGAAAGAAAGGAGAAAATTTATTTATATGCAGAGCTATTCCAGCGTCCATGGATCAACATTAAAGATAAGAGGACCTTGGTCTTTTGTAAGAAATGCACTTGTCACAGCAGCTCTAAAATAGCAAACCCTTTTGCGTGCTTGTTCATTGTCTGAAGTGACATGGGTAACATTTTTGAGGCAGCTAGACTTCTCATTTATCTCCTTAAGATTAGCAAACGTACAGATTAGCTGTCTCTTCTGGACTCATTTTAAAGTGAAGATATATTGGTTAAGCCTTGCTTCAAGTGTCCATTTCATTTTTGGCTAAAATTATAGAAGATTAGAAGAGCAAGAAGCAGATTGAATTGAGCTTGACAAAAGGGTGTGAAGAGGTTCTTCACCCTGAGTACTCTGAAGGAAAATTCTTAAACTTGTTTAAATCAAACAGAGTCTGTGATTGTATTGAGTTCTTCCTCAATATTCATGAGCTAGGACTTGGTTTTCCTCAAGAGGGTGGTCAAATCAGAATGGCAGGACTTCTAGATGTCAAGTTGTCTAGTTCCCTGTTTTAATCAGGGAAAATAGAGGAAGATGCAACTGAAATATATTAACACTGATAATATCTTCTTTAATACATAATATGCTCTGGAAAGATGTCTTTGAAAGTTAAGGTTTAAAGTAGTCTTTAGGTAAATGAAGGATTTCTCTCCCAGAGAGCATGGTACATCTTTGATATATGATGCATGATAAGATCTCTCATAGTTCCAGCAGAGATTTGTTTTCTTGGACCTGGTTCCAGGAAGTTCAGCAAGTAGAAGAAGTTCTTGAAGGGCTGTGATGGAAAGATGTCTTTTTTTTTTTAATCAGAGCAACTTGGGAAGCAGACACAGCCATATTTCTTTTGCATGGGCCAATTGCCTCTTCTCTGACCCAAGGGCAAGGGCAAGGCAGATAGAAAACCCCAACTCTTTTAAATGTCCTGAACTTCTGGAGGTACTTGCAGCAGGTAAAAGAGAGACAGATCTATCCCACTTGTTAACCACATTTGGTCCAAGAGTATCTAAGTGTCAAGCCACATGCATGCACTTGATATTGCTGCTGAGGTGCCCAGTTAGCTGCCAGCTCAGAGCCCAGCCATCATGGTCTCACTTGAAGAATGGTCTCATTTGCATGGTTGAGGGGGAAAACACTTGTTGAGGATAAAGGATGCCAGCAAAGGGTCTCACATGGGAGGGACACAGCCTGGAACTCTGGGATAAGTGGGAGAGGTGGTAGTGGGCTTCTGCTGGGTTGATGAAATGAGGCCTACCAACCATAGTTCTGGGCAACCCCCTTATAAACGACCTCCAGCTGCAAGGGACAGGAAGGTTCTCAAAGATGGTTTGTTGGGATTGGGTGGAACAAGCTCAAAAGGACGTTCTTGCAGGTCGTATAAAGAGCATATTCTGCTCAGGCGGTTGAGTGTCCTACCCTTGATTTCAGCTCAAGTCATGATCTCATGGTTCGTGGAACTGAGCCCTATGTTGGGATCTACACTGACAGCCTACCTGGGATTCTCTCTCTCTCTCTCTCTGACCCTCCTTCTCTCGCTTGCACACACACACAGTCTCTTGTTCTGTCTCTCAAAAAAAAATATTTACAAAAGGACATATTCTATGTAAAAAGGCAGGTTATTAGTATAGATGGATAATTCTATGAAATCTCAGATATTGTCTGAAAGAGAGGACTGTTTATATGATCAATTTTAAATTATTTTTCAGTTTATATTCTTACTTGTTTAAATATTTTCGTCAGAAAAAACAAACATTTGCCTCCATTTAATTGGGTCTTTATAATGCACAATGAGAAATTTATTAGTTTTTTTAAACTGCTTAATAATCTTCTGAATTATTTATGGTGATTCAACCATATAACAAACAAAAGAGAAAATACACACATTCTCTCTCTCTCTCTCTCTCTCTCTCACCCATTAGAAGACAGATGGCATAGAGGATTATATGTTCTGGAACGATAATTTGAATATGCAAACCTATGTTTCCTATGATTGGATTTGGAACCTCATTTCTTTATTTTAATGTATAGTTTCTGAATTACTGTTACTATTTTCTTGTTTTAAGTGTAATTTAATTATGGGGAAGAAAGTTAGTTAATGGGAAATTTCTTCCCAAATACCACTTGAAATGTCACATGTCCCTTGTACTCACTTTTCTGAAGTGAAAAAGTACAGACAGTGGAAAGGATCAGTTGTTTATACAAGCAGAGAAAGAGGACGCTTTTTTTAGCCTGTTAGGAGAGTGGTTGATTTTTTGTAAAAAGTAAAGTACGTTATCTGGGATACTTCGTGTTGTTTAACATGTAAATGATGTTCAGTCCCTGGGCCAAGACAGGCCCTCTGTGACTCTCTAAAGAAAAGCGAGTCTCGCCCTTGGGGAAAAGGGACATGGATGAATGTAATCATGAACAGAGAATCTCAATAAATTGTTTGGAAGAGGATGATTTTTTCCCTCATAACATGGCCTTGGTGAGATGAAAGATGGATTTGAAGAAAGAAAATATTTTTTGGGTAATATTAATTTGTTCATTTCTTTGTTCATGAGAAAAATATTCAGTGTGTTGTTATTGGATCATTGCTTTCAGCAGGACCACTAAAAGCAATATACAAGCTACACACCAAGAATAACATGAAAAATAATTGAACAGTTGTTTTATATTAGCAGACAGGATTATAATGACTTATTTCTAATGACAAGTTAAGTGGAAATTATACAAAATAAACAGTTTATTTTTGAACTACAACTGTAAAGTGATCACAAAAGCCTGATGATGCCAGTTCAAATTTATCTGTCTTCTTCTCTGTTCTTTGCACACATTATTTTTCTCATTTTCCTCTGGACCTGATATTCAGGTTGAAGGCTTGATTGACATCACTGAAGCAGTGCCTGACAGAGTTTTATTTCTTCCATTATTGTCAGGTCACAATCTCAAGCCTAGGGAATATGGGCCCACAGTGTGTACACTCTAAGTTCTCTATTTCCCTAATATAACCATTCCTTGATTTATAGTTTTCATAGATAGTAACCAATCCACATCGAGTCACAGAAATATATGGGACACTATATAACCATAGTGTTTTCAATGATTGCAACAGTGAATTTATTTAAAAGCACAAAATTTGCAATATGTATTTTTTATGGGTGAAACGAGTTAAAAATATGTGTTCCTTTCAAATATATAATAAGTATTACTGTTCAGAGTGACTGGATATCACTTCTAGCATATGAACATGTGACTATATAGTAGCCGTTGATAGGCTAGCTAAAGAAAAAGTCATAAAAATTAAGTCTATATTTATTCATGCATTTCTCCACTAATTTAGCATGTAGTTATGTCATACCTACTATATTTAAAATACTGAGATAAGGACTGAGAACAATGAATAAGACAGGCATAGTCCTTATTCTTAGTGGGTTTGTATTTTAACCAGAGAGATAAACATTAAACACTAAATCAGGTAGTATTTAATTATACTGTGAAAACTGCATCACAGTAGAACTACAAGGTACTCAAAGCCTAGAAAACAAAGGTGCTGACTAAAGGCTACATGGTGAAGGGAGACTTGCAGAAACTTGAGACTTAATAAAGAGGAAGAATTTGTGGGGCACCTGGGTGGCTCAGGCAGTTAAGCGTCTGGCTTCAGCTCAGGTCATGATCTCAAAGTTCATGAGTTTGAGCTTTGCGTCGGGCTCTGTGCTGACAGCTTAGAGCCTGGAGCTTGCTTCGGATTCTGTGCCTCCCTCTTTCTCTGCTCCTCCTCCACTCATGCTCTGTCTCTGTCTCAAAAATAAAAATGCATTAAATTTTTTTTTAAAGAGGAAGAGTTTGTGAGGAATGTTCTAGGCAAACAGAAGATCCAAGCCTTAAGACAGGAAGGAATAGTGGTGGAGTTGTAAAGCTAAAGCACATTTAGAATTGGAATCCAGAGTACTTATCATAGCACACAAGCCCTTGGTCATCTCATTTTATAAATCTCCACTTCACCCCTGAAGTCATAAACACATAGACAGTAAATTAAGCCACACGATTGTTGGAATTATCGAGGATGGTACAAAGACAGCTCAGTCAATAACAAAACTCTGAGAAAGTCTTAACAGTCAATGTGTAGGTAAAGAAGGTTGAAATAGCGAAGGGGACTAAGAGTGAATGGTCCAAGTGGTATTAGAGACTTTTTTTTTTTTAATTTTTTTTCAACGTTTTTTATTTATTTTTGGGACAGAGAGAGACAGAGCATGAACGGGGGAGGGGCAGAGAAAGAGGGAGACACAGAGTCGGAAACAGGCTCCAGGCTCTGAGCCATCAGCCCAGAGCCCGACGCGGGGCTTGAACCCACGGACCACGAGATCGTGACCTGGCTGAAGTCGGACGCTTAACCGACTGCGCCACCCAGGCGCCCCGGTATTAGAGACTTTAAGGCAAAGAAAGGGAGTGACTACACATGTCAAGTGCTGCTGAAGGCTAAAGCAGGATCAAGTCGGACAGATGGAAGTTTTCAAACTGGGATGGATGCTGTGTAGAAAAAAAGGGGAAATGAGCCTTGGACGCTGGTGGATATAGAGAAAGTAGAACGATCAATGGAGCCCAGGTTCCAGTGAGGTCGAAGAATTGTCCTGGTGGAAAAAACAGTGTTGGAGATGGGAGCTTGGCTTGAGTACAGACAATAAAAGATAGGAGATTAGGTGAGGGAGGAAGACACTTAGTGATTTTGGAGGGGGAAAAGGTTATTATGACAGGTTTCAGGTGTGGCTCTGGGAGTGAAAGTCTAAGGGAGAGAAATGGAAAGTTCATTCATAATAAGGAGATCCAGTCAGGGTGTTGAATAGAATGTCTTTGTAAATATGAACATCATCCAGGATCATGGGGATGGAAGGAAAAACAATAATCCCGTCTTTTTTTATGAAGAATGGATTGTGACTAGAGATTGGTAGATGGATGATACCAACAAGAAGGGAGATGGTGCCTACCTAGCTGGCAGGAATATCAAAGCAGTGGGGATTTTTAGCAAGGAGGTAAGGGTGCAGTGGACAGTACTATGGCAAGAATATCAACTTGAGGCTATCTAGGGGCACCTGGGTGGCTCAGTCGGTTAAGCGTCCGGCTTCAGCTCAGGTCATGATCTAACACTCCGTGAGTTCGAGTCCTGTGTTAGGCTCTGTGCTGACAGCTCAGAGCCTGGAGCCTGCTTCGGATTCTGTGTCTCCCTCTCTCTCTCTGACCCTCCCCCGTTCATGCTCTGTCTCTCTCTGTCTCAACAATAAATAAACATTAAAAAAAAAAAGAATATCAACTTGAGGCTGTCTAGAGTGTGGAGGAATAAGCAGCATCTTCATTTGTAGGAAAAGTGCTATCCTCAGTGGAGAATGGAATTTTAGTCAAGGTAGGGAGGTAGTGACAATGTTCTAAAAGAAAGTTGAGTATGTAGTGAAAACTGCAAACTATGGAGCAAAGTTCTGAAGGCATCTGAGAGAATGTGAGAGATAAGAAGGAAGAGAGAGAGGAAGGGATTGATGCTTAATGGAAGGCATTTGGGCAGTGAAAAATGGAGCATTGTGGAGATTTTTGGAAGTAGAAAATTAGTACCTGTGGATGGTTTGAAAAGCCAGGAACTGGAGGGAGAGACTGACTTTGAGTAAACAAGGTTGAGAGAACACAGCAGGATCAGCAGTTTAAGACACATCTAACTCCTTTTACATTAGGACTAGGGAATAGGAACCAGGCTGTAACAAGTAAAAAAAAGGAGAGGTTGAAAAACTTGACATGGCTCCACTAGAGGAGACCAGTGTGGGGACTGCCTTTATTTAGCAAAGTGGGGTTCTTAATTATTGAAATGCTAATGTATTTATAAAATGCTCAATCTGCCAGAGATTTGCACCAAGATGCACCAGACCTGTGCAATACTTGACCCATTATGATCAAATGGTCAGCCTTGATCTGCTCAGCCTTTCATGTTACAGGTTTCAGGTTTCAGAAATTTATTTAAGTTTTGTGTTTCTTCTTTGAAATCTGGTTATAATTCACATAATTTTCATGAATTTTTACATTTCTCCCTCAATATTTTAATAGTATTGATTGAATTTGGAATGAAAAAACAAGAAGCCACATTTCTTCTTTATCCTAGTTTATTACTCTATACTGAAAAACTATGATTTAATAGTCATTGAATGAATATATTTTCCAAAGGCATCTAATATCAAAAATACTTAAATTCTAGTTTAATCTTCTTCTTTTCAAAGCTATGGGCCAATACAAACTATGTGACAAGGCTGACAACAAATTTAAAAATTCATACTGACTTAAATTTTTCTGGGCTGTGGATGTGTCAAATATAAACAGGTGTAGCAGTTTCATTTTGGCCAATACCGACATTCAAATGCTGATCTTTTGAGTTGTCCCCCTTAGGATCACCTGGATCCCATCTTTTGTTAGTAGAGAAGGAATTTGAGAATTATCTACAAATGACTTACCGCACTCTATTTTAATTCTCCACTTAAACAATTTAAGAAATTATGTTGGAACAATTTAAAGTCTGAAACTATGTCATATTTACATTTGTATTCTCATACTGTACCCAGTATCTGGGATTCTATAGATAAATTGGATATATCATTTATCTATGGCCACACAATGCTGCATACTCACCAGCAAAATCTAATGCATATAGCCAAACCACATTTATTTAGTCCACGAAACTGTGGAGTTCAGCTGACCTGATCAAGGCTGGTTCACCCAAATGTCTGGGTTTCTACTGGCTGTTGGTTGTCTCAGCTCTGATGATTGGGGTAACCTGACTTTACTCTCTGTGCCACTCAACCCCCAGTAGGCTAGTCTAAGCATGTCTTCATGGAGTAGTGAAAGGACAAGAATGAGCAAAGCCAATTGTGGAACTATCTTTCAAGTCTCTGTGTCGCATGCGTCAATATCCTGTTGATCCAGAAGTCACATGGACAAGTCAAAAGTCAAAGTAGAAGGACATGGCAAAATTACATGAAGGACATGGATACAGAGAGAGGTGAAGAAATGGGGCCATCAATGTAACCAATCCACCACATTGAATGGATAAATGAACGAATGGATTGCACAGTGGCGTGAAAAGCACTGGACTAAGGGTTGGGAGACGTATCCCTGAGGCTCAGCACCATTCATTCTGTTTATTTGGGTTAATTATTTAATCATGATGGACCCTAATTTCCTGATTGGCCTTTTCCAAGCTTTAAAAGCCTTTAATTTGAGCTTTTGATAAAGCTTTTAATAAACTTAATGCTGTACACAGTCTGCGCGAGGAACTTAAGGAAAATTGTTCATTATCCTATCCCTTAGTGAACCAAAGTGGCTAATATGGATGGCCAATGTTGACTGGCTAATTTTGACTCTATGAATCTTTGAATATTATGTAACCATGTTTAAACTGAAAACCCTCTAGTCTGAATTTGAATATGGTTCAAAGTGCTGAAAGTTCAGTTTCCTGTTTAGGTCTCTAGTTTTTGTTCCTATCTGATGATTCTTTTGAAGCATACAGTATGTCAGTATTACATCAAACACTGTGACATCTCTTATATGTGAGAGGTGTTTTAGGGTCCATTGATGTTGTGCCTTAATAATTCATTGTTAGGAGGAATTATTATCCTTAAATTGAGTAGAGAAGCTTTGTCAAGTTTGCATAATGCTGATAAAAATATGAGTTAATTTAAAGTAGATGCTATGATTTGTTTTACATAAAGGCCACAGGTAATGCAGAAATGAAACCTGCTCTTCATTATACAATATGTGATTGTGTAACACATAATGAAATGCTGTAGAATTTAACTCTAAGAATAAAAACTGAGTGAAAATGTGTTAAATGAGAAATATCTTATAAACTTTACAAGAAGAAAATGATGTACACAAACAGGATTTGAAGATGATTTTCTGAGTCTCAGATGACTTCTTATTCTAGTCACTCAGATTGCCTAAAAAATTCCACACGTAGATTACCAAAATATATTGATGAAAATGTAATTTGTAACTCACTTTGACATTTCGAATGTTCTGATTCAGATATACAGACATAACTTGCCATATGATAAATGTTTATCCTTGTCATATCTCTGGGAAGCATTTATTTTGGACTGATAATTTACTTGTGAAATCAATCATTCTGGCCTGTGTCATTTCAGAATCTCCATGTAGACAAGAAACTGCACTCAAATCAAGCTGGCCTGGATTCAAAAGTACCAGTTGGTTGTCAAAATGATTCGGCCGATCTGGAGAAAGAGAAAAGCAAGAGTGGGGTAACTGTCGTAGCAGCCACCAATGTAACCACAGGTTAGTTAAGCCACGTGACAATGGTTTTAATTGCCCACATGACAAATGCATAATTTACAGATTGTTACTACCACTTTGCTTGGAATATATGGCTCTCTCAAAGTGACTGCCTGAATTGCAAATCTCATTGAGATGTAGTTTTAAGTGCAGCGTAATATTAGACACAATAAGTCTGTTCATTGTTCTTTTTTATTTTTTATTTCTATTTTATTCTCTTCATTTATGGTTTTCATGGCCAAGGATGTGTTTTAAGATTGCTTGTATTATCATGACAATATATTTTTAAATTTTTGCTAGAATTAACAAGAGGATTAATGGCTTCAGAAGAGGTTATAGCAACTGAGATGTCTTTAATTTAAAGATGTGTCAAAGAAGTAACCTAATGTATATGTGAATTATGATGGTTTTGTTTCTAGGGGTGATGATCTGATATTTTTCATCTCTACTAAAAGCAAAACAAGAACAAATGGACTTGTGGAGAAGTTGATAGCGTTGCTACTAACTTCCATATTGTAGAAATCCGGGATGAGTTAGCAAGGGAAATGAGAATTTTCTTTCTTGGCAATATTTTAGACACACCAAAGCAGCTCAATTTCTATTACACTTTATCTTTGAAACTTCACATTTCGTTTGTAGGAAAATGGAAACAGTAATTATTCTTAAGCATATGGTTTGTTCCTTTCCCTTCCGTATTTGGTTTTGTAGCTAGCGCTCCTTTTTTTCTCCAAGGGCATGTAAAAGTCAAAATACTTGATATAACGTCTCTGAAGTGTTTCTGCTCAAACTCTGTCTGTACAATCTGGGTTCTTTCATGTAGTTAGCTTACTGACTTTTGACACTCCTATAAAAATATCCCATAGAGCTTTTCTTATTGCCTTTTCATTGACTCTTGCCGACTGATAAAAATGAAATTCTGTGAAGGGCTTTGAAAACCATGCATATTGCAATTCCTGCAAATTTCAAATACTAATCAAGCATGACTATAAAAGAAACAACTACTGCAATGAATATTGCAGTATATTGAGTCTCAAGCCATTACTAATTCATTGAAAACTTTTTTCCCCTTAAGATTATGGATCCTACAAAATACCAGATAACAAAATTCCCAAGATCAAAGTTTATGTTTCAATCATTGGAAAACTTATCTGATCTACCCCTGTGTGTACCTCTTCCTGGGATGGCACTGGATAGCCCCAGCTTTGCACCCTGCATGAATAGTGCAGAATATGTCACAGACCCGGGCAGCACCTGCTTTGAAGATGTCGCCTCTAAGTGATGGCTTAAGAAAAAAGAACACCTGGAATTAAAGTAGTGTTTTTAAGCAAGTGAGACTCCTAACTTTATTTAAGAATGGTAAACTGACCTCTCCTTACTTAGGTTAATTTCAACATACATTTATTTAGAAATTGGTTAGTCCGCTCATCTGGGAAATATCTTCATTTGCTTTCCCATCTGTAATTACAATCAATTACAGAATAAGCTGTCTTCATTATGAATTAAAGTGTATGACAATTCCATATGTAAAAATACAAAAGTTAGATAACACAGAAATATAATTCTTCAAATTCCATTTTATCTTCTGTAATATATGTCTCTCTATTTGGAAAAAAAAAGACTCACTGGATCTCTACTTAATATTTACCATATACCAGAGATAGCTCATCTCTGAGTATCCAGAAGCCACCACGGAGATCAGGACAAGCAGATGATACCCTTTCCGAACTTTCCCCTCTTTTTAGTGCTTCGACAGAAGTCAGTAATTTCCTAAATTCTCTTTGGTAAGAATGGCAGTTTTAGAGTCTTTTGTAGCACATCACAGACAAAAGCAAAAACAAAAGCAAAAATCTTATGAAGACAGGGGTGCTGCTTCTCCCGGTTTGCTCCTTTTGGACACCCAAATCTTGTTCTTCTACTTAGATGAAGTGGAACCAATTCAAATATGTATCTAATCGTTATACTAAAAGGAATTCTTTATTTTAGATTTGAACGTAAATAATGAGAAGATTTGCTGTGAATGGCTGAATGCACATCGTGTGATGAAAGTTTGCACTGCTGCAGCCAGGGGAGCAATAAATTCTACCTCAGGAGCCGTGCTGCCCGGCCTGGCTCTTCTTCCCTAAGCAGCCAATGTAAATGCTTCCCCCAGTCTCCTGCATGACCTTCTTCTGTGGGTCCTTGACTCACTCTGGTTGCTTGGCAGGTTGGCAATGCCCACGTCTTATTTTAGGAACTTTGTTATTAAGCCTGTACATAGGTTTGTCCATAAATTACTAAAAGAACAGTCCTCTAAAAGTGGGATGATTAAGTGCTTAACCTTTGCAGTCTGAACTCAGACTGTTGGGTTTAAATCTTGGCTCCCACTTGCTAGCTGTGTACCATGAGCAATTTGTTAATGTCTCTAGCTCTTTATTTGTAAAACTGAATTAATAATAGGGCTACACCATAGGCTATTTTGGAGACTATATTCGATGAAATAGGTTAAAGGTGGTATAGGACATAATAAACTCCAATTGAATCATAGCTATTATAACTAACTTTTTCATCCTTATGAGTTGATCACTAAGAAAAACTTTGGTTCCAGACAGTGTCTTTTGCAAAGCGCTGGCTGTGACCACCTGTTGTGGTTCTTGTGGTTTCTGAGTTTCTGCTGGCACCTTTTTTCCTTCGAAGAATGTATCCTCCTGGGAAACTCATGGCTCCTATGAATCCCATGTGCCTGGGAGTCAACTGGAAACCTTTAGAGATGAGACACTGACTCCTCTGAGTCCAAGATATAGTGCAACTCTGCAGGGACAGGAAAGCCCTGACCCTCCCTAATGGACATCTTCCCCATCTTAGGTCAGCTGCAATAGCTCAGGAAGAGCACAGGACTTCACTGTTTATTCAGTTAAAGTGCTATTTTTGGTAGACGACGTGTGTTAAGTACAAATATTTGTTTTAAGCTATTTGTTTCATGTCTAGTTCCCTGGGTGGGCTTGCATGTGGAACATTTATTGGGAGTGCTCTTGGGAACGACACATATGGCAGAGAAACAAAAGGAGGTCTAGGCAGAGGGGGAAGTTGAGTCATAATACAGTCACAACAGAGACCTTAGCTGTTCCCACCGGAAGGCCTGGAGCTGGTGTGGCTCTTCAGAGTTGTCCTGTTTTGGGATGAGGGGCCAGGTCTTTATCAGTCATTGGATATCGAGGCTTCCAAGAAGGGGGCAGGACTGTGGGTAAGGTGGCTTCCTTCAGCCAAGGACAAAGTCATTTGGTATCAGAAGATGATCATTTAGTTGTGAAAAGGATCTGGCTATAATGTAGGTCAACTCATTAATTGCAGAGATTGCTTGTGGTGATCTGACTGGCTGAACAAAGATTTCCTCCTTCTGTGTCTCTCTAAAAACTGCACTCTTTGCCAGAAAGGATAATCTTTTAAATATGCCTATTTGTTTTTGCCCTGCATAAATGTGCTCTACTGAGCAAATTCTATATTCTCCTGAACAAAGCTATCAATTGGAATGTCCTTTCTTTTGAAGCTTCAGTTATGTTCTTCTAATTATTCCTCCATCTTTACATTAAATTCATGCCACAACTCATCTTACATAATAAATTCAACTTGTCAAGGAGTGAGAAGACCCCCTAGGTCAGAAAACAAAAAGCAGGTATCCTAAGGTCTAGTTCCAGTTCTGCCATACCCAGATGTCTTGCCCTTCACAGGCCATTTCATTTTTCTGAGTTATAGTTTCCTTACCAAAAGAGGAGGTACACCAAGAAATCTCTGTGCCCTGTCAATTCTGAAAGTATGAGATTCTGTGGCCTATTCTGATATCATAGAGCATGCAGCTTTGGTCATCTGTAAGCAAAAGTCACATAGAAGTGATTCACCACATGTAGGAAGCTACATATTGTGGTCAATTAAACAGGGGAAAGAAAACAAGCTCCGTGGAAAAAAACTCATCACTGAAGTCAAGGTAGAAGCTACAGATGAAGAATGGGTCTATCGGAAAATAAATAAATTTTTATATTGAGCTTTAATTTAACCTTAACATTTGATCTCAACTTTAGATTTTACTTGTATTATGAGAAATGAAACATGAGGCAGTTATCTATCGGGACTACTTTGAGAGTTAGATAAAGTTGGTGTTCTGTATTAACGACCTGGACTGAAGAATGACTGAAAACATGCTATCAAGAGATAGTACTTTAGATATCATAAAACATATTTCCATTTCTCAATTTTAATAAAGGAACACTTCAGTAATTCAGTGTTATTGTAAGTAGTGTGTAATTCTAAGCACAATAATTACCCTTACTCCAAAGACTGGAAAATCTGTTATATAAAATATTGGACAATTTTATTTATTTATTTATTTATTTATTTATTTATTCCACGAAAGACGCCTACTTGCTTATCTTTTCTTTAAATTTTATTTAAATCTAAGTTAATTAACACATAGTGTAATAATGGTTTCAGAAGTAGAACCCAGTGATTCATTATTTACATATAACACTCAGTGCTCATCCCAATAAGTGTCCTCCTTAATGCCCATCGCCCATTTAGCCCATCCTCCTCCCTCCTCCTCACCAGCAACACTGTTTATTCTTTGTATTTAAGAGTCTCTTAGGGGCGCCTGAGTGGCTCAGTCGTTGAGCGTCCGACTTCAGCTCAGGTCATGATCTCACGGTCTGTGAGTTCGAGCCCTGCGTCTGGCTCTGTGCTGACAGCTCAGAGCCTGGAGCCTGTTTCAGATTCTGTGTCTCCCCCTCTCTCTGCCCCTCCCCCACTCGTGCTCTGTCTCTCTGTCTCAAAAATAAATAAAAAGACATTAAAAAAAAAAGTCTCTTATGGTTTGCCTCCCTCTCTGTTTTTATCTTATTTTTCCTTCCCTTCCCCTATGTTCATCTGTTTTGTTCCTGTAATTTCAAACTGGTAATCAAAAAATCTGGTATATCATTCATCCTTCTATTTAACATCAGTGCAGATTTTTCATAATATAAACAAAACAAAGACACCGGTATGATTCCTCTGACATTTCCAGGGAATACTATCTGAGTTTGGAAGTACTGACAGCCTAAAGTGAAATGTTGTAAGATTGCTCTTCATTTTATAGCAACCCATTTCCCTCTTCTCGGAAGGTTTAAATGTTTAAGAATATGCTGGAAGGAGAACCCACAGTCATTTCATTCTTTCAACAGTTTTGAAATATCATTTCCTATTAGGCAGTTGTGTGAGTACTGACAGCCTTGCCCCTCATCTTCCCCAGAGATTAATTTATTTCCTGCAGTGTTTTCTCTTTGCGGAAAATCTGACTCGTCAGCCTTCACCAATGGGAAATCTCATCAGCAGAATGTTAATTGTAAAAGCAAAATCATATACCATATTGAAAGGGAAAAGCAGTTCTCTAGGCAATGCAACCCTTTTCTTTTCTTTTCTTCTCACTCCATTCTCTCCTCAATCTGTGGCTGGACAGGAACATTAACCACTGGGGAAACATTGTGCAAGATGGTGAGTTATAGAGGGCAATATTCAAGCTTTGCAACCAGACAGACCCAAGGCTGAACTCTTATTTGAATGAATGTCACATTTTCTTGTGATTTTGTTTCTTTATCTGTAAAATGAGAATAAAAATACCTGCCTCACATGAAATTGTGTAATGAGACTGGCACAGAGGATACACTAAAATATTATTATTATTAGAGGGTCAATCAACAGTCTTTGTTTAGCACTATATTGATTGCTGTGGCATCATATTTAACCATGTGAGTACACCAAGGAATCTGTTAGAGATTTGAAGAAATATATCTTCTAGCTGTTAGTTGTCAGGAGTGTTAGACCAAGATAGATTATTGAGATAGCCTGTTTGAAGTCTTGTCTTCCACTCCATTTCCTTTTTCTTCTCATTTCCACTCATATAGATTTCACAATGTTTGCTAAACACTCAGTAACTTGTTGTTTTTTTCACCAGTAAATTATTTAGGTACAAAAAAGCTCTTTGCTAATAGTTTTAGATCTATCTATTAGGACTATACATTGCATTTGAGTTATATTTTCCAAAATTATTTTCTCTGAAATAAAAATTATCAATTTATATTTGATTCAGTCTCAGAAATAAAACTTTGGTGAATTAAATATTGAGATTAAGAAGATAATAATATACTAGAAAGTAGAGATGAAGTTGAGAAATACTAGATGAAAAATCAAAATCAGGTTTTAAGCCGAAAATAATGTTTTTTGTACTATGATTATGATTAACAGATCCATTTAAGTAAATGAAGGTTTTTTTCTTGTTTCCCCCATGTTTTTTTGTGATTTGAGTGTGACACTAGAAAGAGCAATCAAAGCATTAGATGATCAAGTGAAAAAAGGAGATGTCATGGTGTAAACTCCTAACAACTGTGACCTAACAACTAAGCTACGTGCATGGTGTCCAACTTACAATAGGTGATATTCTTTCATGTGGCAAAATAATAGTTTTCTCCAGACTGAGGACAGTATCTTCACTTGTGTAGAACAGGAGCCTGAATCTGTGTGGTGACCTCTGCCTTTGACTTTTATGGAGTCATGCACAAATCATCAATTGATCCTTTTTAATGGTAAAGGCTTTTTTTTAACTATAGAATTTACTTCTAAATAATATACTTTTGAGTCTTTCCCTAATTCTCTGAAAATCCTCATAAATAACTTTCAATCTTATCATTTTAAATTTCCTTTCTCCTTTTTTTTCTAAACATGTTTCTTGTTGGCACATGAGAATCTTTCTTTTATCCATTATTTCGTACCAATTCTAGTTCTTGTTTTATTAAAGAAACGTTTTTTATTCTGACCAATGAACGAAGTAAAGGAAAAAGGAACAGTTGACAGTAACTTTCAAAACTTATTGCAGTGATTCTCTTAAGTTCTTGCACATAAAAAAGTCACTTTATGAGCATCTTAAAAATACATATTCTTGGGGGAAAATACATATTCTTGGAATCTGCTGTCTAGAGCAAGATGGGCAAACTGGCAGTGAGTCGGTCAGCCTGTCCCATTGTCTGTTTTTGTATGCCCATGAGCTAAGAATATTTGTTATTTCATTTTTAAATGTTAGA
The DNA here is from genome assembly GCF_027475565.1 of Acinonyx jubatus. Lineage (NCBI taxonomy): Eukaryota > Metazoa > Chordata > Mammalia > Carnivora > Felidae > Acinonyx > Acinonyx jubatus. The sequence goes on from NC_069385.1 coordinate 36,603,812, forward strand.
AAAAGACAACGAAAAAATATTTTTTGTGACATGGAAATTACATGAAATTCAAATTTCAATATCTATATAACATTGTATTGCAACAACAGCCACACTCATTCATTTAATATTGCCCATGGCTGCTTTCATACTGTATCCACAGAGTTGAGTGATTTTGACAGAAACCATATGCAAAGCCTAAAATATTTACTCTCTGATCCTTTAGAATGAAAGTTTTCTAACCTCTGCTCTAAACAGTCTAATTCAGTAGCTCTCAGGTAGAAACTAGGAATCTATTTTGACGTATATTTTATGTGGCTGTGAGGCAGGAGGTTCTTTGGAACACATTTTGAAAAACAATGCAGTGGAAGAATTATGGACAACTTTTCTCTTCTCACTCATCACACTCATTTTATCAGCAAATCCTACTGGTTTTATCCTCAAGCAATATCTAGAATACGACTATTTATTTTTACCATGTTTACTGTTGTCAACCTAATCCAAGTCATCATCATTTCTTTTTTGGATTCTTGTATTGGCTTCCTAGTCAGTCTGCTTCTTTCTTTCTTTCTTTCTTTCTTTCTTTCTTGCTTTCTTTCTTTCTTTCTTTCCAGAGCACATGTGTGGGGCAGGGGCAAAGAGACGGAGAGAGAGAGAGAATCCCAAGCGGGCTTCTCACTCTCAGCGTAGAGCCCAATGTGGGACTCAAACCCATGAACGGCGAAATCTTGACCCGAGCTAAAGTCAAGAGTCAAACATTTAACTAACTGAGCCACCCAGGTGCCCCAGTCTGCTTCTGCCCTTGCCTCATGCTGTCCATTGTCAACACAGCAGCCAAGAGTGCATGTGTGAAAACCTTAGTCAGATCATGTAACTCCTTTCCTCAAAACCCTCCAATGGCCTTTCTACTTCTCCTCCTTTGTCACTATCTAGCTACTTTGGCCTCCCAACTGTTTCTCTGAAACTCTAGTGTGCTGCATCCTCAACACCTACACAGACTGTTTTCTCCAAATGGCATAATCTTCCCCCAGAGAGTGACGGACTTTGAGGTTTGTCTTCGGTCAGTCTTTCCTTAACCATTGGCTTCTTAGTTATCCTTTTTGTAAACACTTTATTTAAAATTACAACCTTCCTGTATGGGGCTGCCTATCTCCCTGGTGCCATCCAACATATTATATACACCTTACTTTTATATTTTGACCAGGGGTCACCTTCCCCACATGAGGGCACCATAGAGGCAGGGATTTTTATCGGTTTGCTCTATCCTTAGATTCTAAAAGAGTGCTGACTCTCTTGATAAATATTTCTTGAACAAAGAAATGAGCCCCAGATTCCCATTTTGGGCTTGATGGATAATGTGTGACAACTATGAAACATTTCTTGTGTGCAAAAATAGTTGCCATGAGTATAAATATAAGACTCACCCCTAGAAAATGATGAAATATGATGATAGGAAGAATACAGCAGCTATTTCAATCTCAGCCAATAACTTAATTACAGAAGGTCCTAAGGAAAGTAGAGGTTAGATACAGATATGAAAATGGGTAAATGGATAAAAATCCAGTTGAAAATCTTGAGAAGAGATTCCAGGAAGCCACATTTCACAGTTGAGCTGCCTCCTCTAAGAAGTAGTTGTGCTTTCTGCAGGTTCTACTGTTCATCATCAGCTTGAGCAATTTGAGGAGACTGGATCCCAAAGTTTCCCAAAGGGAAAATGACCAGGGTGTGACTAGCAGTGGTTCAAATTCACTCCTTAGGAAGCATCAGCATTAGAAGATAATGTAAAGCAATTTTAGATGAACTTGAATTTGAACTTGATTCCTCTAAACTAAAAGGAAATGGATGTTTTTCTTTCACCTTAATCTTCTCATTCAAAAAATTCATCTGATTTTACATATATAAAGCTTTATTGTGTGGATTGAGTAATAGGTTATTCTTACAAAGATGTAGATTTTAACTACTAAAGAATACTTTTTAGAGGGAAAAACAAAACAAAGACTGCATTGTTTACCTGTTCTTCTATGGATGAAGTGTTTGGCTTGATCTCCAAGGGGTGTACATGATTCTACATCCCTCAGTTAATTTAGTCATTTAAGTAAATGTGAATTCAAAAGCCATCAGTGAATATTCAATTCAGTGTAAGAAACATCACCTCCATATAAAGTTTGTGACATTTCCAAAAGGAATGGTTGATGAATGCCAAAAGAGTTGAAGGTTTTAAATCAGTTTGAATTTTAAAACCTAAATAATTGTCAGAAAAGTCAGTTCCTTTACATTTTGAGATTCTTAAAAGTTAATACAATAAAGAACTCCTTTTCTATTCAATGTGAAATCTGCTCTGTCAACTTGAACTGGCCACAAGAACCCAGGTGTTGTTTGAGGCGTTCTCGTGCTGGATGGAAGATTGGGCTCGATCAGGGAAAGGCAACTTGTAAGGTCCCCTCCAAACTAAGATTATTTAAATCCTATTATTTTATACTGAGATAATATGATTATTCTAATTCCCTCACCTCCCATTTTTCTGCTTAACTATGTACTATTTTAAATCAGTTTATTGACAAGGGAGAATGAGACTCATAACTGTCAAGATGACAGATTGAACTTTCAGACTACAGGCTTATAAATAGTTTTATGTGAATATAAGATGGTAATAACAGGTAATATTTCTGTAGCACTTTACATTGTACAAAGCACTTGCAGATCCATTATTTCGTTTGATATTTCCTCACCTCCATGATTCAATTATTACTATCACAACTCATTCCTTGATAGAGAAATGGAATTCAGAAATTCCTCCAGACACACAGTCCATAAGTCTTAGACTCAGGAATCAGACCTCGTTCTTCAGATTCCCTTTCTTTATATCACAATATATTGATCTCATTTGCCCTTGTCCCCTTCTTCCTACAAGGAAAGCAATACTGTGAGGGAGAAATAATGTTGCTCTCCCTTTTTACAGATAAAGATAGTAGGTGATAGAAGTGGGAATTAAATCTGGGCATACTGCCTAAAAAGCTGTGTTCCTTCATCTATAATGTATATTTGACAGTGTGTAGTTTTATTGCTGTTTGAGATGTGAGGAAGACCTAAAAATCTAAAGGTAGAAGTTGGGACTGACAGGTGATGAGAAAGAATGAAATCATAAGTGCATGGAATCCAGGCTTTCTCTCATTAGGCCACTGACTACCCCCATCCCACCCCCTACCCTCAGCTCCCCGCCCCAGTTAGCATTGAGAGATGTTGATGCAGGAACATAAATTGAGGCTTCCAGAGAAATTAGCATGATGTGTGGAGAAATTCCACTTCTTTCTGCTTTGACATCTCCTTTCTTCTTTCCCAGTTAGTCTGTGAGCTCCTCAGATGTCACAAAACTATACTTTGTCTTTATATTTCACACATGTAATAAAAATAGCTAACAGTTGGTGAGACAGTAAACCTCTTTAGTGTTAAATGTAAAACTCTTTGCATCTATTACCTAACTTAATCTTTGTCATAACCCTGTAAAATAGGAATTATTATCCCTTACCCCCTCTTCTTTTTAAACATGAGGAAATGAAGCACATAAAGGCTAGGTAACTTCCTTAAGGTTATATAGCTAGTATGTAGAAGAAAGGAAGGAAGGAAGGAAGGAAGAAAAGGAAGGGAGGGAGGGAAGAGGAAGGAGAAGGAGGAGGGAGAGGGAGGAGAAGGAGAAAAGAGGGGAGAGAAAAGAGAAGGGGAGGGAGAGAAGAAGAGATGGAAACAAGGGAAAAAACAAAAGGAAAAAGACAGGGAGGGAGAAGAAAATAAGGAAATGGAGGGGGAAAGAGAGGAAGGAAGGGAAGGAGGGAAGGAAGGGAAGAAGTCATAGGCTAATGAGAGCTCAGAGTCAAGAACCTTGAAGTGTTCCTCTTCAGGGCCACATGGCTAGCACTCAACAGATCACTAGTACAATGGAAGTATGGGAGAGCAAAAGAGATGACAGGTTTTCTGTACCTCTTGACCATTATAGTGGATGCTAGTAGAATTTTTTTAAACCTCCCAGCCCCCATGCTCCCCAAAGCCGTAATGGAAAGGAATGAAGTGTCTTGCCAGAACACAGACAGAATCCCTACTGTGGTATAGCTTGCTTTACTTGAGGGCTTGATACAGTGTTATTTTACGTTAATGGAAAATCTGTATGTGCTCCTCAGAAACAGTAGATCATTCTGCTTACGCTTGGGACCTGGTACTTTTTCTTCAGTTTAACATTTATAGGTACTCTTTGCCCCCTGTGCAGTCTTTGGAACTCCACTAGGTTTGGGCTCCATTCTGTAGGCCTCGTGTCACAGCTGAGGCAATGGGTCTGCAATCGGACACTTTCAGAGCACAATCAAGCTTCAGTCTCTTACTAGCTGTGTGATTGCTGGGCAAGTCTCTTCACTGTGGATTCAGTGGTTTGTTGTTGTTGTTTTTACCTTACATAGCCCGTATAATAGAGTTTTTCTAAACTAAAATGCAAAGAAAAGCACTTTGTAAACTGAAAAACACTTTACAAACTTAAGGTATTGTCTCCTACCTCATAGAAATATGTATCTTGTTCCTGAAGAGCTTATATTTCTTCCTTGTCTTATTTTGTTTTTTGGTTGGCTTTTTGTTTGTTTGTTTGCCTCCTCTTGTTTTGCTTCTAATTATTTTCCCAAAAACATATATGCATGTGAGTATACTATAAACAGTATTTGAAAGCACGTAGTTTCTTTCCTGGCTATTTCCAATACACATTTCTGATGAACCCTTCTTATTTTTCTTTACTTATAGAAATCTCCAAAAGTAAAAAACATCAAAAGTAATGAGATGCGACTGAAGCCACCTGGGCAGTGAACATAAATGTTGCAATGGAAAAGTAAGCTTAGCCTTCAAGCCGAAAACAACTATTCCCCAACAGACTTCAGAAGAAACTTGACTGGCCATGGCAAAGGAAAAACACAACCTTAAAAGTTTTAACAGATAATACTTAAAGAGAAACCTATGATATGGAATTCACATAATCTATTCTGTTGTGCCAAAATCTGTATATATGGTTTTATTGTTACTTAGGACATATTTATTTAATGTGCACACACTTTCTGTGATTCCTGTTTCCCCTGCCAACCATGAATCAATTGAAAATGAATTTTATATTTCAGTTTCTAGGTGAACCAGTTGAAAATATGTTGAAAGCCCACCAAATATTTTCAGGGTTTCAGAATTTGGTTTCTTTCTAGAATTTTTCTAGAATTATCATCATTCCTGCTAAAAATAACTTAAAAAATAATTATATCTGAGAGTGATTTAAAATACCCACATTTCAGGGCGCCTGGGTGGCTTGGTCGGTTAAGCGTCCAACTTCGGCTCAGGTCATGATCTCGCGGTCCGTGAGTTCGAGCCCCGCGTCGGGCTCTGTGCTGACAGCTCAGAGCCTGAAGCCTATTTCAGATTCTGTGTCTCCTTCTCTCTCTGCCCCTCCCCTGTTCATGCTCTGTCTCTCTCTGTCTCAAAAATAAATAAACTTTAAAAACAAATTTTTTTTTAAATAATAAAATACCCAAGTTTCTTATCTGATTCCCTGGGAGCTGTGAAAATGAATTTGACTTCACATTTTCAATTTGTTTATAAATAAGTATGTTTGAGGCTTAGCCCCCAAAGCTATCATGAGTCACAGGAATTTTCTATAACTTTCTCCCCTGCCTGCTAACAACCAGAGTTCATGACTACAATATCACCAAAGATCAGATAATATGCTGTATTATTTTATGTACTGTATACTAGATAACCCTTTAGATGAATGCTTGTTAGGATTATAGTAAAACCATTTCATTTATGTATCATTATGTACTGAGTATACAGGGACATATTATTTTGCCTCTAATAAAATGAAGAGACAGAGAAGTTATCTTGTTAGTTACACAGGAATTTAATGGCAAGCTTTGGACTTTGTTCATAGGTCATACTCTATACAAAAACTGTTAGTTAATCTCGTATATCATAATTATTTTCTATTGGGTATAACAATTATTCATTGGTTTAGTACCAAGGAGTCTCTGAAGACAACAAATCATGAAACATCTCTTCAACAGAAAAAAAAAAAAAAACCTACAGTAAGAGATCTTTCACACAATGCTTTATTGATAAACTGATATAGCTTACTTCTTCTTACCTTTTTTTTTCTTTTTAAGTGGAACTGAATCCTGATTTCCAATACCCTAAAGACTGTTTTAGTGACTTCATGTGATGCTACAGTTGGTTATTTACAACTTCTGAAATTTTCTGAGAAGGTTTCACTTCTATTTATGTTGCTGGTTTATGCCCATAAGAACAAGAACTTTGCAAAAAGCTTATGTCCTCACCTTTGATTATTGAATTCCACAGAAAGTCCCTTCTCACTTCATCGATGTTGGCAAACTCATAAAACTCATAGACCAATTTTCTATTTTTCAAATAGTAATGAATAATTAGTGGTTTTTATTTGCTATATGAGAACAATTAAATTAGTACTTTTAGTCAGTACAATTCTTTGATTAGAAAATCAAGACAATGCATGTCTTAGTTTGGTTATAAACTACCAAGGTCTTTCTAGTGGAAATCATATATAAACATCTCTAACAATACAAATCCTTATAGGTACTATGCTTCCAGCTCTGTTGCTATTAAAAAGTGTTAATCAACTTCATGTTCATCTATGGAAGATTTTGGAAGGTTGGAAATAAATTTTCTAATTTTAATTTGTATTTGTGTGTGTGTGTCCTTTGTCATGTTTAACTGTGGAATAACTATCTTCCTATAACAACTAAGTTAAAATTTTTAACTAGAACTGAAACCAGTTGTTCACTAGTGAGAAGAAGGCCGCCTATGTTAAAGAAGCCAGGAGAATAGAGATACTGTCCTCCTGCCCCTGTCTGCCACAACCAGGGACCTGTAACAATGGTCCCAGTGACCACATTTCACAGTATGGTCAGGCTGTATGGATAGCTGCCAAGATTTCCAATTATGAATGTTACCGTCTTCCTAATTAAATCAGGTAAACAGTTTTGGGAAGGAGATGGAAAGGAGTGAGAAATGGAAAAAGGAAAATGTTCTTTTTTGAGATGTGTTAGTCTCTTAAAACCAGGACTTTAATATAAAAAGTGTTTGTTTTAAGATCAAAGTCAACATTAATGAGACTTCTGGATGTTTATCCAAAGGCTTAAGATACAAGTTACTTCTAAAAGAAAGAGGATATATAAAATTCGTAGGAATATATCTCAATAAGCTGGAACACTAAAAACTGAATCTAATAGAATGAAAGTATTCTTCTGATGTTGCCACAGAAATATTTCCACAATTTTATCATTTCTACTGCTTCTACTTGCACTAACCCTGTCACCATTCTATTCTTGCTAACATTCAATCTATTCTTAATGAAGTAGCTAGCATGAAGCTTTTTAAAACATATTTTATTTCATGCCACATTGCTTCCCACCTCATTCAGAGTAAAGGCCAAAATTCCTAAAATGATTTACAAAATCCTACATGATTTACTGCTGTCACCTCTCTGGCCTCTTCTCACTCACTGAGCTCAAGCCATGCTGGCCTCCCCACTGCCCATCAAACATGGCCGGACGGTCTTGATTCAAGGCCTTTGCATTTGCTTTCGCTCCACAGGAAGTAGTTTTGCCCAGATATTCCTCAGGTTCTGTACAAATGCCTGCCCTGAACACACTGTCTCAAACTATCACCTCAACCCCACCTGGTTCTTCCTATCTCTTTCCACATTTTATTTTATTTTCTCCCTAAGGATTGATTCTGTCTAATACACTATATATCCTCAAATCTTTGAGGATGGCACTGATTTATGCCAATACACTTATGATATGATTTATTTTATGTTCAGTATGTTGGTCATAAGAAAGTGAAGAAGGGATTCAAGAGATTCAACTCAGCTTTAATTTTTAATTTTTTTAAATATGACATTCATTGTCAAATTGGTTTCCATACAACACCCAATGCTTATCCCAACAGGTGCCCTCCTCAATGCCCATCACCTCCCACCCCCCATCAACCATCAGTTTATTCTCAGTTTTTAAGAGTCTCTTATGGTTTGGCTTTCTCTCTAGCTCTTTTTTTTTCCTTCCCCTCCCCCATGGTTAAGTTTCTCAGGATCCACATAAGAGTGAAAGCATATGGTATCTGTCTTTCTCTGTATGATTTATTTCACTTAGGATAACACTCTCCAGTTCCATCCACGTTGCTACAAAAGGCCATATTTCATTCCTTCTCATTGCCAAGTAGTATTCCATTGTATATATAAACCACAATTTATCCATTCATCAGTTGATGGACATTTAGGCTCTTTCCATAATTTGGCTATTGTTGAAAGTGCTGCTATAAACATTGGGGTACAAGTGCCCCTAATTTTTAACTTTTATTTTTGAGAGAGAGAGAGAAAGAGAGCGTGAGTGGGGGAGGGGCAGAGAAAGAGGGGGACACAGAATTCGAAGTGGGATCCAGGCTCCGAACTGTCAGCTCACAGCTTGACATGGGACTTGAACTCACAGACAGTGAGATCATGACCTGAGCTGAAGTTAGACGCTTAACCGACTGAGCCACCCAGGAGCCCTTCAACTCAGCTTTTTCTGCTATAATAGGTCTGTGGACTTTCTCCACAGACCAAGGGATCACTGCTATGGTTCTAAGAGCCAGTCTGTATGTCTGTTTTGATTATAATTTGAGAACTGAGGGAATGACCACTGGTAGTGTCTGTGGAACCAGTAAACTTACTGTGGGATAGACTTGGCCTGGAAGACTCTATTTATTATTTGACCTACTTTATGAAAGGATAAAATCAAGCACTGTGTGCATAACGGTTAACTATAGTTTATTACATATTCTGTCATTAAGGTACTGAAGCCTCACTAAAGAATGGGATCTCACTACATACCCCTTTAGGTGACTAGAAAGATACTTAAGCTGAGACTTAATTCTCTGTGGCTTCCCTATCCCTCTGTGACTGACACTCTTAACATCTTCTTGTCCCTTCTTACAGCAGTGCAATGTTTGGGCACATGAGATGCTGCACCGGGGTGTCTGAAGCCCCCAAGGTTATCTTGCTCTGCATAGTGCTCCTGTTCTCTCCCCTTTATTAAAACTAAATAAACTTGATGCAAGGTGAGCCTGTTTTGTCTTGTACATTTGATTGACAACCGGAAAGTGAAACTCATTTTAGTGGTCTTCTCTTTGCAAGAGTACAAAGGAAACATAAAAATACTAGAAACAAAAAATACAATATATTTTTTTAAAGTTGGGCACAACAGAAGAGAAAGTCGATGAGTCGGTAAACTTTAAGTTATCACTCAGGAGGCATCAAATAAAAACAAGAGAAAATATAAAAGAGATGTTAAAAGATGTTGAGATGTGTTTAAGAAGACACACATTGAAATTGAGAGAACGGTGCCAGGCTGAAGTGAGGCAATGTTCAGAGATGATATGTGAAAACTCTGGAATTGATAAATGATACTGAGTCTCAGATTTCAAAAGTCTAGCATATCTCAAGAAAGATAAAAAAGTAATTTCCCAACACATCATATTATAGTATAATTTGAGAAGATGTATACGAAGATAAGGCTATGGTAATAAATTGGAAAACAGTAGACTTCTAACGTCAAAACAGAAGCTGGAAGCCAGGATGCAAGGGGAAACACTCTCAAGAACTGTAAACCAAATTAAATAATTAAAAAAAATAAGAATAAAGACTCTTACACATAACCAAAAACAAACAGGATTTGCAGTAACCTGAATTCTCAGTACCAGACTATATGAAGGATGTAGTCTAAGAAAGAAAATATATTCAGGAATAAAATCTGAGAATCAGGAAGGAATGGTATATTAAAAGAAAATTTACAGAATGGGAGAGATATATCACATATATACATCCAACATAAGAATTATATTCAGAATATATAAATAACTCCTAAAAATCATTAAGTAAAATGCAGACAACCCAGTTTTCAGAGAAGATAAAGGACTTAAGCAGGCATTTCACATACTAGGATATCCAAATGGATAATGAGAATATGTAAATGTGCTCAAAATCACAGCAGTCTTTAGGAAAATGCAAATTAAAGCCACAATGACATATACCATTACAAATCCACCAGATGGCTAAATTTTTTTTTAAAAAATGAAAAGAACAAGTTTTGAAGAAAGTGTGGAGCAATCAGAACTCACACATATTGCTTGTGGGAGTTTGATATATTTACTTTGGCAACTGCTGTACCTACTAAAGCTAAGCATATACTTACCCATGACCCAGAATTTCCACTCTTAGGTGTAAATCCACCAAAGCTTAATACATTAGCCTACCAATAAGTCATGTACAAAGATGTTTGTACCAGCCTTATTCATACTAGCTCCAGATTGGAAACACTCCATGCCCATGACCTGTAGAATAGACAAATTGTGGAAAATGAGGCAGAAACAACATGAGTGCAATGATACATGCAACAACCTGAATATATTTCAAAACCATAACGTGAATGATAGAAGTCAGAAGCAAAAATAGTATATGCTGCATGATTCCGTTTATATTAATTTTAAGAATAGGCAATACTGCCTTATATTAATAGAAGGAAGTCTACCGTTTGCATTTGGGTTTGACTGGGAGGATGTACAATAGAGCTTTCTAGGGTACTAGAAATGTTACATATCTTAATCTGTTATCTGGTTACATGGAGATGCATGTAGATATAAAGTCAGCGAACTTTATATTTAACAGTTGCGCACTTCACTGCATGGGTTTGATAAACAAGAGAATGATAAGAACAAGTTTCAGAATAATTTTAACCCCAGGGTAAAAGTTGAAGAAGGATTGGGACGGGAACCTAAGGGCCTTCAAGTATATTGGTAACGTTCTACTTCTTAAGCTTGTTGGTGGATCTGTGGATGCTTTCTACTCTTTATATGTACTTATACGGTATGTATATTATATCATATTATATATAGGTTTTTGTGTATGTGAAATATTTTCTAATCAATATAAGAAAAATGATACAAAGAAAACACTGCTATTTGACTTGGCCAACAGAGGAAGTAAAGATTTGGCAAACCTTCGTCAAATATACATTATAATCCTCCGCGAGCGCACTATCGTATGTAATGTTAGTAAGCGCATACTTTTGCTTTGCTCTTGCTCAACTACTCTGTTAGGAGGCATATAGTTTTATCTTGCTGGAATGCGTTTTTCCCTTGGGATAGTCTCAAAAATATTTTCGTATATTTATCCCACATACTAATAAAAGATAAGAAACACATTTTCTTCAGCATGTTTCTTCAAATGCCTCCAAATCTTTTTGTTAAAAATAAATGCCTTCCACATTGTCAAATTCTTATCTTATGCAGTATTCAAAAGTAAAAGCTGAACTCTTTAGTCAGTGTTATCAAAGCATTTACTGCAGATGATATTTATATGGTTTTAGACATAACCCTGATATTTAATTGACTTAATTTCATTTCCTTTTGTGCATTCTGAAGAAACCTCAGGTTTGGGTTGAATACTTACAATGCATGTTAAGGTACATGAAGAATTCTTATTTCTGAGTTAGAGGTTAGTAGTGAAATAGTAGCAAAAAAATTTCAAGTGGTCATATCCTCGATTAGACTAATAGTGTGCTATTGGAAGAAAATGGCCGAATGATTTCTCATCTCATTACATGGGAATAATTGCCTGATAATAATTTCATTTGGATTACTGGTTTATAAATTTAAAGTATGAAAAAGTAAAAGGTATCCATATGTTTTTTTTCTGATCTAGATTCTAAAAGTATAAAATATTAATTCACTTTATCAGAGTCTGTCACAAATATATTTCCCTTATAAGAGTGAGAATTAGACCACATATTTTGTTTTATATTACTTTTGGTAATTTTTGTCATTGTGGTTTGTGTTTGAGTTACTGAATTATTTCATTTCCGTATGTGTACAGAAAGATATACTCAAAATACTACTACATTTTGTTCTTACAACAAAGTCACGGGGAAGGGAAATTTGATAAGTGGGTCCAGTCTAGACCCAGCACTAATACCCCCACAGCCATGGAAACTAGAGATGAAGGTGGATTTCACATAAATCTATGTACCTGGGACTGTTAAAGTGGAGAATAAATAAAACTGCTAACCAGATGCTCTCAAATTCCCTGTAGATACTAATACTGGGAGTTTAGGCATAAGAAATTGGCATTTGTGGGGAATCTGGGGAATTCTGTAAATCATGTTTTTCTTAGATTTGAAAATGGTAATTTATTTTTATACTTTAAAATAATAATGAATGCCCCTAATAGTAAATAGTGAATCATTTGTGTGAGAGTTTTAGTCTCAGAGGTTTTCGGTTAAAAAATAAAGCTGTGGCAATAAATGCATGATTTACTATTCTTAAGAGATAATATATTGTGATAAAATGTAAAAATGATGTCTACCTGAAATAGATATTTGATTATTAGAAAAAAGTTAAAGACTGGAACATTAACAAAATAAATGTTAAATAAAAATCATTAAAAATTAAATGATAATAACACAATTATTTATTATTTAACACTTATTGTTCTTAAAATCAAATTTTACAACACAGTAGGCAGTAATTGTCCTCATCCATAATCTTGATCATTGTTCTGAGACAAACAATTCCACACATAGAAAATGTTGCATTGATGTCGGTTGAATTATTAAGATTAGTTGCTAGAGCATGTGTTGTTTCCTATGGACTCATTTTCATTTTAACAATGAATATATTTTGTCTGCTTGATGCTGGTTTTTCCATTGAAATTGGTATTGCTTAGGCTGTATTAGATTTTAGATCAGTTTCTCATTCCACCAGGGTATTCAACAACAACATTCCTATCTTCTTTTTGCATTTCTTCTGTTAAAGTAGTTACAGAGGGCTACAGCCTAGAGCAAAGATTTAATCACTGGAAATGCCAGGCAACATTACTAGCATACTGTAACAATTCCAACCTATGAGTATGGTTAACAGTACTCCACAGAATCATGTGCCAAAATTGATAACTAAAAGCTTTTTTGCTTCTGAAATTTGATATTTGGGGAACACTATTCATCAGTTTATATAAAGTAAACTATGTATGTAAACTTGTTAATTTTAATTTCATTTGCAAGAATACCTTACCATTAACAGTAATCAGGGCCGCAAACACAAAATTACAACAAGGCAACAGCAACAAGAAAGCATGAAGGATTAGATTTGACCACTTCCCTCCTACATGCTCCTGTTCTGATTCATAGATAGTTTGACTCAATTATGTCAAAACATAAGTTTAACTATAGGTTATGAAGGAAGGAGAAGGCCTATGTTTTCCCTTGATTTCTGCAAATATAAAACTTACATTCATTGAAAAATATTGTTTCAAATTTCTTGCTCAATAAGTTCATTTTAGGATACCAACCGTTTATCTTATTTCTACAAAGTACACTTAAACCAACCATAAATGAGAATTTATTTATTTATTTATTTTTAAATTTTTAAAAATGTTTATTTATTTTTGAGACAGAGAGAAAGGTGCGGAGTGTGAACAGGAAAGGAGCAGAGAGGGAGAGGGAGACAGAATCCGAAGCAGGCTCCAGGCTCCCAGCTGTTAGCACAGAGCCTGACGTGGGGCTCAAACTCATGAACCATCAGATCATGACCTGAGCCAAAGTCAGATGCTTAACTGACTGAGCCACCCAAGCACCCCCATAAATGGGAATTTTAGTAAAACTTTTTCAATTTGAGTTTTATGCCCATAATTGTAATGAATATTTTAAATCATCCTAATTTGCTTTTTCTAAATTTTTGAAAAAATTTACTTATTGAGGAAAAGGAAGCCCAATTTTTAAGTGTTTTTGTGACCAATTAGCATCCTATTCTAACAGCTGGCAGTTATGTTAATTACCTTTAATGATAAAATTACACTGATCTATTTAGCCATTCAATTAAGATAAAACAGTCTTTTAGATTTCATTAACTACTTTTAATGATGAAATTATACTGATCTATTAACCACATAGGTAAAGAGTCTAAATATCTTTTAGATTTCATTACCTATTTTTATAAATTATCTGGACAATAAGAATGGTATGGAACTTAATACATATTGTGTCAGTAATGAATCAATTCTTGTCGTATATTGCCAAAGATCAGGACAAATTTTTGAAAAAATATTAAACCAAATTTATTTTAAGTAATTTATATCCACCATTGAACCAGCAAAGCACAATACAATTTTGAAGTATATACAAAGTTAATGACAGTATAAAGAAGGACAAAGAAAAATAGAATATATTTTTATATTTACTTACATTTGCAACAGCTTTGTTGAAATATAACTGACATACAATAAACTGCACATACTCACAATGGAAAATTTGATTAATTTTTACATGTATTTAAACCCTAAAACCATCACCTCAATCAACATAATGAATATATCCATAATGGCAAAAAAAATTTCCTCTTGCACCTTTTTATTAGCTCTTTCTCTTTTTCTCTGTCCCTTCTTTCTATCCCCGTGCAACAAAATTTCTGTCTTCTTTCTATCACTATAAATTAGCTTGCATTTTCCAGGCTTTTTATAAGCAGAGTAATGGAGTATATACTACTTTCCTTTACTTTTTCTTTAGTGTAATTATTTTGAGAGTCATACATGCTATATTGCATATATAAATTGTTTATTCTTTCTTTCGCTGGGTAATGTTCCTCCGTGTGGATATAGAAGTTGTTTATTCATTCACCTATTGATGGACATTTAGATTGTTTCCAGCTTTGGGCTACTACAAATAAAGCTACTAGGAACAGTTGTCTACAAGTTCTTCTACAGATACCTGCTTCTATTTCTCATGGGCAAATATCTAGGAATGAAAGGTCTGGGTCATACAATAGGTATATGCTCAACTTTTTAAGGAACTCCCAAAATGTTTTCCAAAATTATCCTACGTTCATTTCAATCAGCTGTGTATGATGAGATTTGCAATTGTTCCACACCTCCGTGTGTTAAATCCTGCGTGTGTGTGCGTGTGTGTGTGTGTGCGTGTGTGTGTGTGTGTGCGTGTGTGTGTGTGTTGCATGGTTCCACTCTGCACAATTTTCAGTTACCATGGTTTAATTAAACCACACAAAAGAATAACAGTCCCCTAACAACACATCAAATTTTAGTATCGGGGTAAATGAGCTAAGGACACAAAGTGCGAACAGGGCTGCTAGCTCCTCATTCCACGAATCTCAGTGTAAGGAACACGTGTACATATTGATCAGTGATTAATCACATCACTTCTTTGGAGGTATGCGGGCGACTGCCCCTTCACTGCCTGTTATTGCTTGTGTTCACACAGGACAGCAAAGCATGTAGTTGGGTTGCTTCCTTGTCTCCCAGTGATAAACTCACCCGGACACTTTACGAAATTAGAGAACTCAAAATGGGTATATCAAAGAGGCCAACAGAAATGAAGATGCAGCAACGAAATGGAAGATGGCAGGACCGGCGGTGAAATTTGAGTGAAACATGAATGCAATTGGGAAGAATTGCTGGCTGCCACGAGAGTGTTGACGTGGCTGCCATTGGAGACCCTAGCTCCGCAGCCGCGGTAACCTGGTAAAAGCCAACCTAACCACAAAAAGGTGAACGAAGAGCCCTCAGAGGAGGCACTGACTGCACAGATTCTCACATTAAAGGAACTCTCCGAGATATTTCACAACACTGAAAGGATGCAATGTTGGAAGCCTTTCAAGGTATGCTTGCTCTGTATTGTAGGATTCACCATGCGAAGGAGCAAGGTCTGGCCTCACTATTGTTGATGTGCCTTTTACAAAGAAATATGACACCTGAATTCTCAATGTTCCCAATGCTTTCATTTACAGTATGCTAAACCGATATTCATTTTACTCTTCTTTGTCATTTCCTTATACATTTATAACAGGCAGTAAAGTTTTGTCCATGTTTAGACAGAGTTTGTAAAGCTCATGGAACAATTTTAAAGGTTCTCATTGTGCCCAATGTCAGCTTGCACAGTCATTTTTCTGGTTCCTTGGCACCATGTAAAGCAAGGACTGAGGGCCTAAATTATGTCGGTGTATAGTTTAACTTTGGCAATAAATACATTACAGTTTTAAAAATAACTATGGGGCAGTGGTACAACTATATTAAATAGTAAGTGTTACCAAAGTAGGAAATGAATGATTGGTAACTTTGGGAATGATACCAGGGAGAGGGAACATGTCAGGTTAAACCAGTTAATGTGCAAGAGTCAACAGCTTCTTATTGCACCAAACTCTCCTGCATCCTCGTGAGGATGCCTGTTCCCCATTACTCTGAGGCCGTGAAGAGTCATTACCCAAGATGTATTATTACTTTCTAAATAAATTTCGAGTCCATTTACTTCTCTGCATCCCTTTCTTGCCTTTACATGCACTCCACTTTCACCCCACCTCAACCAGGCTAGTGAATGGCAGAATTCAAATATCTCCTGTGTAATTTCTACAGGACTCGTTGAGGCAGATACCATTGTTCCCACATCTTCTCACCACACCATATATCGTCCATATGGGACAAGTGTGTCTTCAGTGTTGTGAATACTTGTGAATATTTTCATTGGGTCCCTGATATTCAGGGCTTGTTTTTACCTGCAGTGGCCCATTGTAGGTACATGATACATGTTTTTTAAGTAGATGAATCTCTGATGTGTGTAAATCCAATTTACTATGTTGCCTTTAACTTAGATCTTGTCTTAAGCTTTCTCTAGTCACCTGAATAGAAGTCAAACTTGACCAGCGGGGCATCTTCAAGACCACATGTGACCCTGGAGCCACTTTTCCAAAGCTTGTGAAACAATGAGAGAACTAAAAAATTGTTGATATTAAATTTAGAGCCTTTTTCCTAGAGTACAAACTTGGTGTACGTATATGGAAATTTGATAAGCACTGACAGCATGCATTTTGGGGGTTTTTTGAAAGCTAGTATAGCTTTATTGGAAGTAGATAAAATAGATTTAAGGCCAATAAGGAAGGGCCAAAGAATAAATGGCTACACATTATAATAAAAAATATTAGACTAAAATAAAAAAATATTAGAATATTTAACACATTGACTAAAAAATTAACAATTGTAAGTTTTTTAGATCTTAGATTTAAAATAGATAAAGCAAAAATTTGACAGAAATGATAACAGGGAACTCTACAATTCTAATGGGAAATTTTTAATAACCAATCTATAGTAGAACAAGCTGATTTTTTAAAAAAAGTTTTAATTAAACGTGACCAAATGGACATATAGAACACAAATTCTTTTTACAATTGTCTACATACTGAGTAATAAGGCAAATCTTTTAAAAGATTGAAATAATACAGAATATGTCAACCGTACTAAGATCAAACAGAACTACTCTGTGATCCAGCAATTGCACTCGTAGGTGTTTATCCACAGAATAGAAAAATTCTCATTCAAAGTGTTCCACACACCTTGATGTTTATAGCAGCATGATCTACAATAGCATTGACTTTGGAGTTAGATTGAGCTGAACTCAGAGCCACCTTTGTCACTTACTAGTTGTGTGATCACAGGAGTGGGAGTCCATTTCTTTACCTATAAAATGGGGTGGGGGACACAGCTATTGACAGCTGCCCCCGGAATTGCCATGAAGATGAAGAGAGATAGTAGATGCCCAGGAGGCACTACCCGGTGTCTCACACTTGAAATGTACATGGTTAATGTTGGTCTCTTTCCTTCCTTTCCCCTCTGCTTTTAGATTGGAATCCTGCTTATGTTTTCAGTATCAATACTATATGTTATATTAGCAATATTTGAAATAAATAATCTTTTAGAGCATTTGAATTATGTTAATAGGAATCGTCCATTTCCTGCCAATTTTTAATCGGTATTCAATTTTTGATTTTTTTATGTGTAGATTGGCCATGAAAAATATAAAAACTCCAGGCAAACTCTCTTTCATGGCCAAGTAATTATTAGCTATTATTATGTAATTGCATGTGTATGAGCCCTCACTGCCAGATTACGTGTATTAAAGGATTGAAACCTGCTGTTCTCATTGAATAATTTCAAACAGTTGAGTAAAATAAACGAGGGTTCAAAATCCATGCCAGTTTTATCAATTAAAATAATGGAGAGTTATCTGTTACAGAAATCTTAAAATATTAGTTTAACTTTTAGGGCTAAAGTTGGCAAAATTAAGTCCAGTGTCCTGTGTTGAGCAAAGTCATCACCCTTCTTATAACAGGTAAATATTATATATATATTAATGCTTAGATTGCAGTTTATGTTGTTTCCTACATTTATTTTAAAATATAAAATTTTATCTGTAAATATAAAATTTTAAAAATCAGATAACATTAATTTTTTTCAGACAAAATGTACTATTTTATTGAAACTGGAAAGCTTTCAATACAAAAATGGGAAATCTGGCAAGGGGCAGAGGCAGACATGTTCACACTTGAGAACATATGTACCAGAGAAATCATGTAACCAACAGCTGGACAGAAGGATGAGATGAAGGACAATTTATAGAGCCTATAAAAAGCGATTTTATCCTTTTATTTTACTTTTGCTTGGTTCAAAATGCCTGACAAAACTTTTGTCATTTGAATTCTAAGCAATAGAAATAGAGGAGTTGATTATAAGAATGACCACTAGATGTTGCTAGTCATCTAGTTTATAAATCTAAGTAGCCACATTTTTCCAAAATTTGCCTCTCCCTTTTCTGCACCCATGTTTTCCTTCCTTCCTTCCTTCCTCCCTTCCTTCTTTCCTTCCTGTCTTCTTTCTTTCTTTCTTTCTTTCTTTCTTTTTTTCTTTCTTTCTTTTTTTCTTTTTTTATTGAAGTATAATTGGCATACAATGTTATATTAGTTTCAAGTATACAACATTGTGGTTGGACAATTCTATACCTTAGACTTGTTCACAAATGTTTTCTAAATACAGTATCTAATCCAACGCTAACTTTCAATAACATTAGAGCTTATAAAAAGCTAAAACTTGTAACATCTCAAACTTTAAAAGAAATATTTTGAACTCTCCACTCAATGTCTTTTAATTATATTTAAAAGATAAGATATAGTTTATAGCATCCAAATCTGGAATATCGTAATGATATCTAAAAAGTTATTTTTAACATATTTTTTAATGTATAACCTGCCTCCCTCCATACCCATATTAATTTGGATACTTTTGTCATAAGGACTACAGATGTTTCAATTATGTTTTAACTTGGTTTAACAGGACACATTTATTCTGTAACTATGCTAAATGAGTAACTTTCAAACTTTTGATTATAATGTACTTCTGTTTCTTCCTTTGCTATATAACCCAGGAGCTGGGTAAAGCCTGCTACAGAACACTAAGATTTGGGAAAAAGATTTTTGGCTATGTCTGAAATCTACAGAGCTTGATAGGCAAAATTCTGGTAAAACAATTGTGATTATTGCTTCCATTAGTTAGGCAGAGTTTTGTGCTTAACTTTTTTTCTGTTCAACAGCAATGGAGGAAGCAAAAGTAATGAGCCCCGGGAAAGGAACAGAGAGAAGCTTCATATCATCTCCAGGTCAATCAAAGGGGATGTTACAAGGTACCTGCTGCCTGAGCCCACAGGGAGACAGCAGGATGATTGTAGGAGAGCCATAAAGGCACCCAGCAACTGTTGTTGCAAAAACATTGGATGGCATTTCTAAGAAAGAAAGGCACTTCCTTTTTTTTTTAAATTAGTTATCGATGACTTATATCTGTGATTAAACTTCTAATTTGTTACCTATTCATGACATACAATGTAAAATGTATCAAAGAATCTAGAGAACCTGTAGAATTAGGTGGTTTGTGGAAAAAACTTAAATTAGACAACACTGTCCTTTAAGTTAGCAAAGCCACTCAGAAGGTGCCCTCATCTCCAGTAATAAGATCTACTGTGATAGGTCCCTTAGAAAAAAGATTTTTTTCATCAAGATTATAGGAATGAGTGTTGCAGTCCACAAAGACAGCTCAGCTTTTTGCTTATTCTGTTTCATAATATTCATATATAAACAAAGGTAGAAGTTAATGTAAACTGATTGACTTTTCAGAGTCTCACCCACCCTAATTTTCGAGTAAGATGAGGAGATCTTATCTGCCATCACATCAAGTATATGAGTTTACTCACTAGAATAAATATTTTGGGAGATGTTGGTGACTTAATCTTCATTCTTTGGAAATACAAGATGAGATTATTAAAACTTTAAATTTCTAAAAATTTTCTCATCAAATGTTTAATTTTTACTGATTTTTTCTCATGTAATAATGTTCAGTATAATTGGATACCAGATAAAACCACATAAAAAATGTTTACGTTAAACATATAATAACACTGGAAACAGTTAAAGGCAAAGAGGTTGAGGCAAAATTCTGGTCACATCTGGCGATCTTTCAAGCAGAGCCCCTTTGCTAAAATCAGGGAGCATGTAGAATGTGAAGCACCATTGAGAAAGAACTTGAATTCCTTCTTAAGTGTGACAGTCTTCTAGTGGCAATCCACTCAAAAGCTGGCTTTTCCAATTCAAAAGACAGGATTTCTTCAAGGGAAATCTTAAGTAAAAAGTAAATAGTAAGGCTAGCGAATAGTGTTCACACAACTGTGTAAATCCTTCCACAGGTCCACTTGACCGTCTAGACATGCAGCAAGAACTTTCCCTGGAAATTGTTTTGTGTGCCATTTCTCCTGCCATTAATTTCCACCAGATGAAATCCGATTCACCCTTTAAGACTGGGGTGTATGTCATCTTTCAGGAAGCTTCCTTGTGCCCCCAGAGCTGAGTTAATTACTTCCTTTTCCCTCACACTCGACACTCCATAGAGACTATGTATTACCTGTTGATTTCCCCCATGGGGGGGAAATGTATTTTTCCTTTACTATTTGAAATTCTCAATTGCAACCACTGTAACAAAAGACAGGAAAACAAAGGGAAAGCATGTGAATTTATTTAATATAAGCTTTATGTGACATGAGAATCTTCAGAAGGAAATGAAGATCCGGAGAAATGGTTAAACCTGAGTGTTTTTGTACTAGGTTTGATGAAGAATGGAAAGATATGTTAGGACAAAAGATATGAGGTAAATATACTAAACTGAGGGAAATTTCTTTTTTTAATGTTTATTTATTTTTGAGAGAGAGGGGGGTGGGCAGAGAGAGAGGGGGACAGAGGATCCAAGCAGGCTCCACACTGACAGCACAGAACTTGATGTGGGGCTCAAACTCACGAACCATGAGATCAAGACCTGAGCCGAAGTTAGATGTATAACCAACTGAGCCACCCAGGTACCCAAACTAAGGGAAATTTCTTAACAGGACTGTTTGTTCAGATTTCTCTATGTGTTCCTTGTCTTCAGAGATAAGGATGTTACTTTCCTCTTGTAGAGAGGATACCTCTCATTTTAAGGTTGTGTGACCTGCTTTGAGGGAAAATCAGAAAGTACTTCCTGCCACAGCCATTCCCAAATTCCTTCAGCCTTGTATAGAGTAGCATGTTAAATATCTGAACATGCTAAACTGCCATATTCTGGGGTAGTGCGTCTGGAAACTCCCCATTCCATGTAGTGAACAAGTATTTAGATCTCATTGCTGTCTACATCTCCAAGTCTCTAACCAGTCAGCCTGTGTATCTTACACAGTAGCTGCTTAATTCGTGCTTCTTAATGTGAATAAACAATAACTTAACCCAGATGACAGTGCTTGCTCTCCCTTTGGAACTTGATGCTAATAGCGCACATTCTCTGCCTCCCCCTAGGAGGCAGGTGGTAAGCATTCAGTGCTTCCCCCTTTCCTTGTAACAGACTATTTTTAGAGTAGTTTTAAGTTCACAGCAAATTGGTTGTGAAAGTACAGAGGGTTCCCATATACTTCCTAACCCCATATATGCACAGGCTCCCCCATTATCAATACCCTGTACCAGAGTGGTACATTTATTACAATGGGTAAGCCTACACTGATAGATCATTATCACTCAAAATCTAATTGTGTCCAAAAGTGTTACAATTGATGAACCTACATTCACACATAATTATCACCCAGAATTCATAGTTACATTAGGGTTAACTCTTCGTGTTGTACATTCTTATGAAAAATGTATAATGACACATATCCACCATTAAAGTATTGTATAGAGTAGTTTATTGCCCTAAAAAGTCTCTATGCTCTACCTATTCTTCCTTCCTTCCCCCCAGCCCCTGGTATTTTACATTTAGTTAAGTTTTGAGTTAATTTTTGTAAAGGTGTAAGTTTAATGTCTAGATTCATTTGTGTGTATGTGAATATCCAGTTATTTCAGCAGTATTTGTTTAAAAATATAATCTTTTGGGGCACCTGGATGACTCATTTGGCTGAGCCTCCAACTCTTGATTTTGGCTCAGATTGCGATTTCACAGTTCGTGAGACCGAGCCCCACATTGGTCTCCATGCTGACAGTGTAAAGACTGCTTGGGATTCTCTCTTGCCCTCCCCTCTCTCTCTGCCCCTCCTCAGCTCTCTCTTTGTCTCTCTCAAAATAAATAAAACTTTTTTTAAAAAATATGTTAAAGGGGCGCCTGGGTGGCTCAGTCGGTTGGGCGGCCGACTTCGGCTCAGGTCATGATCTCACAATCCGTGAGTTCGAGCCCCGCTTCAGGCTCTGTGCTGACAGCTCAGAGCCTGGAGCCTGTTTCCGATTCTGTGTCTCCCTCTCTCTGACCCTCCCCTGTTCATGCTCTGTCTCTCTCTCGTCTCAAAAATAAATAAACGTTAAAAAAAAAAAAAAAGAATTCACATTAAAAATATGTTAAAAAGACGATCTTTTTTTCCATTGTATTGCCTTTGCTCCTTTGTCAAAGATCTGTTAGTTGACTTTATTTGTATGGTTCTTTCTGGGCTCTCTATTCTGTTCCATTGATTTGTCTGTTCTTTCATTAATACCACACTGTCTTGATTACTATCATCTTATAGTAAGTCTTGATGTTAGGTAGTGTCAGTCCTCCAACTTTGTTCTTCTTCAATATTGTATTGGTCAATGCTTTTTTCAGTATACCACAGCTGCTGTTCAAACACAGCAGAGTAGAAAAGTGAGCCTATAAGTACATTTAGTAAGGACAGCAAAATCGTCACAAAAGCATTTCAAGACATGAAGTAAATTACAGGGTTGCTAGCAACCCATAAAAGAGGAAGGCGTGAGGGTGACAGAGCAGGACACAGAGGACGTAAAAGCAAAAGTAACATTCAGCAGGTGTCTTCCTAAAACCACAACTGGGTGATGAAGGAGTTGGCCAGTGATTTGAAGAAATTGGACAGAAAATCACAAAACAAATAGATACAAAAATGACTTAAATATCTCATTCTAACTTAGAACTGTCCATGTATCAATGTTTACTCCCCAGCCACAGCCTGCCCTTGACTTGGTTAGTTAGAATTCAGCTTTGTCCTTGTCTCCACCACACAATACCTTATGACTTCCTGGATAGGTTTCTGCAAATCAGGTAAATTTTAAGGATCCTTAAAACGTAGTCTGAGTGCAAAATTCTTCTAGAATCCAACCCCCTAAACTTTTATAGTTTATTTTTAATATGACACAATTGTCTTTGCAATTCCCTTTTATTGAGACTTTCCAGAATAGGGCAAAAAAGCACTTTGCATCACCTATGTATATAGTATTTGATTAAATTAATGTACTCCTGTAACAAGTAAAATTGGTATTAAAAATAGGTTCAAGGAAGTTACTAACTGCAAAGATAGAGACATTTTTGTTGTTTCTTGTTTTGGCATTATATCCATCCCTGGCAACTTCCACAATCAGATGTAAATATATTTGTTTGCTAGATTTAATCAGCTAGGGCAAACTGATGATTGATGCTTATGATTACATTCTGTTCCCTAACTTTTGCTCTTGGCTTGAGGCCAACTGAACTTGGATTTCAGCCCCCATAAGCCCTGTGCAGTAAATTTCAGCCTCAGAAGGCATCCAGGTCAGAGATCCCCTATCCTCATAAAGCTGTAGATCTATATAGTATCTTTTCCTCAAATAAGTTCATCCTGAACTTTGTGCCGGTACCTATATTTGTCATTTCTTTATTCCTTTTGCTAAATATTTCTATTTTAACTTTTATTATCTTTATTTTCATTGAATTTATGAATAGTATGATATTAGTTTTTAACTAACTTTTTTATCATTTTGTGTTTTAGTGATATAAATAATAAACTAGTAATATCTACCATGGTTTTAATTTTGTTTTCTATGAGTTTGTCTTGTCATTTAAACATATTATGTAGGGGCACCTGAGTGGCTCAGTCAGTTGAGCGTCCGACTTCGGCTCAGGTCATGATCTCACAGCTTGTGAGTTCAAGCCCCACATCAGGGTCTGTGCTGACAGCTGACAGTTCAGAGCCTGGAGCCTGCTTCAGATTCTGTGTCTCCCTCTCTCTCTGCCGCTAACCCACTTGCATTCTGTCTCTGTCCCTCTCAAAAATAAATAAACATTAAAAAAATTTAAAAAATTAAAAATAAACATATTATGTAATCACTTGGCTCATTTATTTCTATTTATTCTTCATTTACTAGTCCCAGCACCTAGGACTTTGCCTGCCCACATAGTAGACAGCAAACATAATTATGTTGGTATTATGTGCTGTGGATATTTTTAGCTTCTACAATAATCTAATTCCATTTTTGGCTTATAAGAAAAAAATATTTATAGAAATTTTGTGCATACATAGCTTGAATAAATTTTTTTAATGAGTCAATTTTTTTACAAAACAGAAAGAAAAAGAAACTTCGCCTGAAGCATAAATTCCTGAATCCTGGTAGGCTCACTGAGAGTCTCTTCTCAGGATTCGTTACACACTCAATGTGACACGGCTGACTTGATCTGTGTTCTCAGCTC
The DNA here is from genome assembly GCF_027475565.1 of Acinonyx jubatus. Lineage (NCBI taxonomy): Eukaryota > Metazoa > Chordata > Mammalia > Carnivora > Felidae > Acinonyx > Acinonyx jubatus. The sequence continues at coordinate 36,628,680 of NC_069385.1, forward strand.
TTGAGAGAGACCAGTGGGTCTAAAGGAATCTCATATTTAATTAACTAATTAATTAACTGATCTGTGGCCATATTCCTTTAGTATTGTAATCTTTTTTCAGGAAAGAACATCTATCTTATAGTTTTTATATCTGCCTCACCTTTGCATGTTGTAGGAGTTCCATATATATTTTTGTTTATTTAAATCTATCTTTTCAAGGGTAGGGAACAGCAGGAGACTAAATGCAGTGAGCGTGACAGACTAAGTTCACAAATGATGAGAAGTGTACCTGTAAGAATAACATTTTGCAGTCTCCTTGAATTTTAACCATTTGAAATATTATTATGCTAGAAACAAAATGGTATTTTCTAATGTGTCACTCTTAAAAGTGGGCCTGAAAATCTGTATATAGTAATAATAATAATAATAAAACCAACATATTCTATGAGGACTTATTGCCAATCAACATTTAAAAAATATTGACCATGTCTTGTCCACCTCAAACTTGGGATGGTCTTGGTCCCATTATTCCTTAGCAGTTTTCACAAACCAGAAGCACTGTTGCAGATGTTACTATCCTACCTCAAATGACAGAAACCAGAGAAGCCAAGAGCCTGAAATCCTTCACCATTCAGTCTGAGGATCAGTTGTAACAGAAAATCAAAAGATAGAGGGATATGATAGATGACAAATAGATAGATAGATGATGATGATGATGGTAGATAGACAGATAGATAGATAGATAAGGTAATATGAATCAAGTAGTCAGAGAAACAACACGTACGTATCAACATTCCTGAAACATACAAGCCTGGATTTATGTTTTCATGCAAGCAGTAACACCTCCTTTCTTTGTTTCTTGGGATTCAATCCAGGTTTTGGCCTAGGGTGACATATAATTTCTCCTCCAAATCTGGATACATTGTAAGTGAAAAATTGCCAGGCAAACTCCCTATCAGGCAAGCTTGGATATACGGATACACTATTTCTAATGCATATCTGTCTCACTCTGGATAGTTGATGACATGCTCCAGATCAGGTCATTTATTGAGACCTAATTTTGATAGCATACGTACTTCCAGGGTTTTATGTTAACTAGCATATTTGTATGGTGTTTATATTTGTATGTTAAGGAGTGATTTTTTTTTTTTTTTTTTAGGTAACCTCGTTTGGCTCTTGTGCATTGCCTCGTTTGTCACATCATAATGATAGTTTTTATTTAAGAGTGTTCTGATCATATTACAGTTCTGTGATAAAAAAAAAATATATCCAGATATGCAGGCATTTCTTTTCCGTTACATTTTCAAGAGCTATAGGCAGAAATCGGTGATAAATGGACTTCTAAAAAAATGTCCTTGTAATTTTTTGCTTTTGGAAGGAAAGTATATGACTGTTTTTCACACATTATTTTCTGCCTATTTTAATTTTTGAACTCTATATAATATTTTTTTGCTTTTTGCCTCAACTATTATATAGATAAACAAAATTTTTATGTTTCTCTAGAAAAATTTAAGAATGAAAGTGTATTTTTATACAAATATAAATGATGACTTAAAGTAATAGATGAATCCAATATTATTGATCATTAAAAATATTGCCAGCAACTGGGACGCCTGAGTGGCGCAGTCGGTTAAGTGTCTGACTTCAGCCAGGTCACGATCTCGCGGTCCGTGAGTTCGAGCCCCGCGTCAGGCTCTGGGCTGATGGCTCAGAGCCTGGAGCCTGTTTCCAATTCTGTGTCTCCCTCTCTCTCTGCCCCTCCCCCGTTCATGCTCTGTCTCTCTCTGTCCCAAAAATAAATAAACGTTGAAAAAAAAATTGCCAGCAACTTCCAGGGACAAACTATGCAGTCCATTAGTTCCTAGTGGGTTATCAAATTCCTAAAAGATGCCTATGAATGCTAACCAAAGGGGCAGAATCTGGTTAATATTTATACCACAGTAAAATCTCTCTCACTGAAAATTTCACACATATAATTTTACAGTGTTATAAGTGACGCATGAATGCCATTTGTGGTTGTCACATAAATGTAAAACCTTTTATGTGTAAAACACAGGAAAGAGTTTCAGTGGTAGTACATAAGTATCTGGAAGAATAAGCTGGAATACTTTCAAAGTGGATCAGTATTCATAATGGCTAGAACCAGATTTGGGGGACATGTTTATGTGTTTTTCTGCTAGAACGATATTATGAAAACTGAGGGGAAAATACAGCATTTAATCTAATAACATCCCTCCACAAACCTGGTTATATAAAAGTGTACTAAACTTATTTTCCATAATCAAACTTAGACCAACTCTAGTTTCTGTGATAAGCCTTGGCCAACAAATATTCAGTTTTAAGTACCACAAAATTGTTTAAACACTTTTCAACTCCGCAAAAACCAATTTCACAATCATATCTATACAAAGAGGGTTAGCCTTGGTGGATTTGAAATTTCAATTAAACTAAACACCTTCTTCTCCATCCTTCAAGATGGTTATATGTTTAATTTATGAAGAAAGGAATGGATGAGTACATGTCAATTCTTTCTTGAAAAGAGTTAATAATGATATATCACCCCATAGTAATGCTATTACTCAATAATAATTTGCATTGTCATTATGGGAATCTCAATTCTTAGACAAATGTGAAATGCAATACACCAAATATCTTATTATTTTTAAATACGAACAATTGTCCTCTTAAATTCAAAAGTAGTTAAATGCATTTTGGTTTTTTATTGCTGCTGGGAAGAATGAATGGCAGCTAATTTTTGCTACAGTTTTGTTGTATATACATATAGTTGACCCTTGAACAACATAGGGGTTTTGGGTGCCAGCCCCTTGCATGGTCAAAAATCCATGTATAACTTCACTCTTTAAAAACTTAATTACTTAGAGTCTACTGTTGACCAGAACTTTTGTTGATAACATAATCAGTTAACACATTTTGTATATAATATGTACTATATACTGAATTCCTACAATAAAGTACACTGGAGAAAATAAATGTTATTAAGAAAGCCACTAGGAAGAGAAAACACTTTACATTTACTATTCTGTATTTACAAATACTGTAAGTTTACATCACCTGTTTATAAAACAAATCACCTGTCTGTCAGTACCTATATCAATATTGTCTTATATAACACAAAACACTGTAGATGTTCTATGCATTTATTAACTCATATAAAAATTGAAAAGACAATGTGGGAGAAAGAAATTCAAATTCATTTACAGGTAAATGATTCATGCATTGATAATGAAGAAGCAATATGATTGCTTTATGTTAACCTACCAGTGTAATTGATACAATTTCTTCATGGTAGTCTAGCCTGTACATTAATGAATGAATGAATGTACATAATGAATGAATCATTATGACATACACTATTATAGTCATATACATAATACAGTATTGGAAACATTACTACACTTTTTAAAAACCACTTACCTGTGATGATAAGCTAATACATAGTTTCTCCAATTAGAGACGCATACTGCACAGTAATGTAATTCTTTGAAAATAAAGTTATAAAAGAGTAAGAAAATTAATATGTTATTAATTTTATATTAAATATTATTCACCCTACTTTTTTTGAGATTTTTTTCTTTATTGTTTTTAATTTAAATTTTAGTTTGTTAACATACTGCACAGTATTGGTTTCAGGACTAGAATTCAGTGATTCATCACTTATATACAACACCCATGCTCATCACAACTGCCCTTAATACACATCGCTCATCTAGCCCATCTCCCCTCCCCTCACACTTCCCTCAGTTTGTTCTCTATGAATTCCACATACTAGTGAAATCATATGGTATTTGTCTTTATCTGACTGACTTATTTCATTTAGCATAATACATTCTAGCTCCATCCACATGGTTGCAAATGACAAGATTTTGTTCTTTTGGATGGCTGAGTAATATTCCATTGTGTAGGTATACCACATCCTCTTTATTCATTCATCAGTCATCAGTCAATGGACATTTGGGCTCTCTCCATAGTTTGACTATTGTTGATAATGCTGCTATAAATATTGGGGGTGCATATACACTTTCTATTCTGTATTTTTTTATCCTTTGAGTAAATACCTAATAGTGCAATTGCTTATTATAAGGTATTTCTATTTTCAGTTTCTTGAGGAACCTCCAGAGTGGCTGCACCAGTTTGCATACCCACCAACAGAGCAAGAGTGTTCCTCTTTCTCTGCGTCATCTCCAACACCTGTTGTTTCTGATGTTTATAATTTTAGCTATTCTGACAGGTATGAAGTATCTCATTGTGGTTTTGATTTGTATTTTCCTGATGATGAGTGCTGTTGAGCATCTTTTCATGTGTCTGTTAGCCATGTGGATGTCTTTTTTGGAAAAGTGTCTATTCATGTCTTCTGCCCATTTCTTAACTGTAGTGGTTACATTTGGGGTGTTGAGTTTTGTAAGTTCTTTATAGATTTTAGATACTAGCCCTTTATCCAATATGTCATTTGCAAATATCTTCCCCCATTCCTAGGCTGCCTTTTAGTTTTGTTGACTGTTTCCTTCATTGTGCAGAAGCTTTTTCTCTTGATGAATTCCCAATAGTTTATGTTTGCTTTTGTTTCCCTTGCCTTCAGTGACGTGTCTCGTAAGAAGTTGCTGTGGCTGAAGTCAAAGAGGTTGCTGCCTGTGTTCTCCTCTAGGATTTTGATGGTTTTCTGTCACACATTTAGGTCTTTCATCCATTTTGAATTTGTTTTTGTGTATGGTGTAATAAAGTGGTCCCGTTTCATTCTTCTGCATGTTGCCATTCAGGTTTCCCAACACCATTTATTGAAGAGACTGTCTTTTTTCCATTAGATATTCTTTACTGCTTTGTTAAAGATTAGTTAACCATATAGTTATGGGTCCATTGCTAGGTTTTCTATTCTGTTCCATTAATCTGTGTATCTCTTTTAGTGCCAGTCCTATATTGGCTTGATGACTAAAGCTTTGTAATATGGTCTGAAATCCGGAATCATGATGCCTCCAGTTTTGTTTTTCTTTTTCAGGATTACTTCGTCTATTCAGGGTCTTTTGTGGTTCCATACAAAGTTTGGGATTGTTTGTTCTAGCTCTGAAAAAAATGCTGGTGGTATTTTGATAGGGATTGCATTCAATGTGTAGATTGCTTTGGGTAGTATAGACATGTTAACAATGTTTGTTCTTCCAATCCATGATAATTTAATGCTTTTCCATTTCTTTGTGTCCTCTTCAATTTCTTTCATAAGTGTTGTATAGTTGTATAGATCTTTAACCTCTTTAGTTAGATTTATTCTTAGGTATCTTATTATTTTGGGTACAATTTCAAATGGGATCGATTCCTTGATTTCTTTTTCTGCTGCTTCCTTCTTGATGTATAGAAATGCAACAGATTTCTGCATGTTGATTTTATATCCTACAACTTTGCAGAATTCATGTTTTAGTTCTACCAATTTTAGGTAGAGTCTTTCGGGTTTTCTATATAGAGTATCAAGTCATCTGCAAATAGCAGAAGTTTGACTTCTTCCTTGACAATCTGGATGTTTTTTATTTCTTTTTGCTGTATGATTGATGAGGTTAAGACTTCTAGTACTATGTTAAATAGTAATGGTGAGAGTGGACATCCTTGTCTTGTTCCTGACAAATGAAAGGCTGTAAGTTTTTCTCCATTGTGGATGATATTATCTCCGGGTCTTCCATAAATGGCCTTTATGATGTTGAGGTCTGTTCTATCTATTCCTACTTTGTCAAATGCTTTTTCTGCATCTGTTGAGAGGATCATAGGGTTCTTATCCTTTCTTTTATTAATGTGATGTATTACATTGATCGGTTTGCAAATACTGAACCAGCCTTGCAGCCCAAGAATAAATCCCACTTGATCATGTGAAAAACTCTTTTAATATACTGTTGGATTCAATTTGCTAATATCTTGTTGAGAATTTTTGCATCCATATTTATCAGGGATATTGGCCTGTAATTCTCCTTTTACGTGGGGTCTTTGGTTTTGGAATCAAGGTAATGTTGACTTCATAGAATGAGTTTGGAAGCTTTCCTTCTATTTCTACTTTTTGAAATAGTTTGAGAAGAATAGGTATTAATTCTGCTTTAAATGTCTGGTAAAATTCCCCTGGGGAGTCATCCGGCCCAGGACTCTTCTTTGTGAGGAGATTTTTGATTACTGATTCAATTTCTTTGCTGCTCATTGGTCTGTTCAATTTTTTATTATTTCTTCCTGTTTCCGTTTTGGTAGTTTGTGAGTTTTTAGGAATTTGTCTATTTCTTCCAAATTGCCCAGTTTGTTGACAAATAATTTATCATAGTATTCTTTTATAACTCCTTGTATTTCTGTGGTGTTGGTTGTGATCTCTCCTCTTTCATTCATGATTTGATTTATTTGTGTCCTTTCTATTTTATTTTTGATAAGTCTGGCCAAGAGCTTATCAATTTTGTTAATTCTTTCAAAGAACCAGCTCTTAGTTTCATTTGTCTGTTCTACTGTTTTGTTTTTGTTGTTTCTATATCATTTATTTCTGCTCTGATCTTTATTATTTCCCCTTTTTCTTCTGGATTTAGGTTTTATTTGCTGTTCCTCTTCTAGATCCTTTAGGTGTAAGATTAGGTTGAGTATTTGGGACCTTTTTTGCTTCTTGAGATAGGCCTAAACTGCAATATACTTCCCTCTTGGGACTGCCTTTGCTGCATTCCAAAGGGTTTGGACTGTCATGTTTTCATTTTCATTTGTTTCCATGTATTTTTTGTTTCTTCTTTAATTTCTTGTTAACTCATTTATTCTTTTTTCTTTTTAATTTTTAAAAAATGTTTATTTATCTTTGAGAGAGAGAGAGACAGGGGAGGGGCAGAAACGGAGGGAGACTCAGAATCTGAAGCAGACTCCAGGCTCTGACCTGTCAGTGCAGAGCCCTATGTGGGTCTCAAACTCACAAACTACCCGATCATGACCTGAAGTCAGACACTTAACTGACTGAGCCACCCAGGCTCCCGAACCCATTCATTCTTTAGGAAGATGCTCCTTAATCTACATGTATTTGAGGGTTTTCCAAAATTCTTCTTGTGGTTGACTTCAAGTTTCATAGTGTTGTAAATTGAAAATATGTATGATATGATCTCAATCTTTTTATACTTGTTGAGGGCTGATTTTTGACCCAGAATGTGATTGATTCTGGAGAATGTTCCATGTGCACTTAAAAAGAATGTGTATTGTGCTGCTTTAGGGTGATATGTTCTGAATACATCTGTTAGGTCCATCTGGTCCAGTGTGTCATTCAAAGCCAATGTTTCCTTGTTGATTTTCTGCTTAGATGATCTTTGCTGTAAGTGGGGTGTTAAATCCTCTACTATTATTATATTATTATCAATGAGATTCTTTATGTTTTTTATTAATTAATTTATATATTTGGGTTCTTCTAAGTTGGGGGCATAAATGTTTACTATTATTAGATCTTAAATATTTATTTATTTTTATTTTTTAATATTTATTTATTATTTTGAAAGACAAAAAGCACGCAAATGGGGGAAGGGCAGAAAGAGAGAGGGAGACAGAGGATCCGAAGCAAGCTCTGCACTGACAGCAGTGAGCCCGATGTAGAGCTTGAACTCACAAACCATGAGATCATGACCTGAGTCAAAGTCAGACACTCAACCAACTCAGCCACTCAGGTGCCCCTACAATTGTTAGATCTTCTTGACGGATAGGCTACTCAATATAATGCCCTTCTTCATCTCTTATTACAGTCTTTGTTTTAAAATCTAGTTTGTTCGACATAAGTATGGCTACTCTGGCTTTCTTTTGACCTCCATTAGCATGACAGATGGTTTTCCATCACCTCGTTTTCAATTTGCAGGTGTTTTTAGGTCTAAAATGAGTCTCTTGTAGGCAGCATATAGATGTATCTTGATTTTTTATTCATTCTGATACCCTATGTCTTTTGATTGGAGCATTTAGTCCATTTACATCACAGTGATTACTGAAAGATATGAATTTAGTGCCACTGTGTTACCTGTAGAGTTGGTGCTTCTGGTGATGCTCTCTGTTCCTTTCTAGTCTTTGTTGCTTTTGGTCTTTTGTTTCTCCACTCACAGAGTCCCCCTTAAAATTTCTTGCATGTCTGGTTTTGTGGTCGTGAACTCCTTTAGCCTTTGTTCCTCTGGGAAACTCTTTATCTCTCCTTGTATTCTGAATGACAGCTTTGTTGGATAAAGAATTCTTGGCTGCATATTTTTCCCATTTAGCATGTTGACTATATCCTGCCACTTCTTTCTGGACTGCCACGTTTCTGTGGACAGATCTTTTGCAAACCTAACCTGTTTTCCCTTGCAGGTTAGGGACTTTTTTTCCCTTGTTGCTTTCAGGATTCTTTCCTTGTCTATTTTGTGAATTTGACTATGATATGCCTTGGCTGTGTTTGGCTTTTGTTGAATTTAATAAGAGTTCTCTGTACTTCTTGGATTTGAATGTCTGTGTCCTTCCCCAGATTAAGGAAGTTTTCAGCTATAATTTACTCAAATAAGCCTTCCCCTTTTTCTCTCTCTTCATCTTCTGGGACTCCTATGATACAAATCTTATTACATTTTAATAAGTCATTGAGTGCCCTAAATCTGTCTTTATGATCCATGACCTTTCTTTCCTTCTTCTTTTCAGCTTCATTATTTTTCATAATTTTATCTTCTATATTACTAATTTGCTTCTCTGCCTCATTCATCCTCATTTTATGGCCTCCATTTGGGTTTGCATCTCAGTTATAGCATTTTTAATTTTGGCCTGCCTAAATTTTAGTTCTTTAATCTCTGTAGAAAGGGATTCTCTGGTATCCTCTATGCTTTTTTCAAGCCCAGCTAGTATTCTTATAATCCTTGTTTTAAATTCTAGTTCAGATATCTTGCTTAAGTGTATTGATTAAGTCCCTGACCATGAGTTCTATTTCCTGTTCATTTTTTGGGGTGAATTTCTTCATCTCGTCATTTTGTCCAGAAAAAAAAAGAAGAGAGAAAAACAAAACAAAACAAAAAAGAATAAAACAATAACAAGCGAAAAGACAAAACTAGATCCTGGGTGTATTTTGGTCTGCTTGTTAAAAAAAAACCTAGATGAAAAAAATAAAGTAAAAATAAATAAAATAAATTAAACAAAAAATAAGATATATATAAACATATATAAAAATAGAAAATAATGATAAATATTTTTAAAAAGAATTGAAAAAATGAAAAAACAATAATAAAAAATAAAGAATAAAAGTAAACAGGAAACTAGATCCTATTTCCCCTACAGTTGAACCTTTGTAGCCCTCTTTGGTAGACTGGTTTATGCCGGTCTTTTGGAAGAGGGGCCTGCAGCGCTGATTCTCAGGCTGATGTTTTAGTGGAAATCCACCTCGAGGGCACAGGGGGTCTGGACTTGGTGTAAGAGGCTCCAGTGTCCACTAGGTGGCACTGTTTTGCTCCCTGAAGGCTTTGCGTGCTGACAGGTGGGATTGATACAGTGGCGGTGACCCACTCACAGAATGGATAAGCCAGAAGCTATGTAACTGACTACCAATCTTGTGTGAAAATGGGCTTGGAAGGGATAGAGAAAGGAATGAAATTTCGAGTGTAGCTTCTTACATTGTTTTGGCATTTAAAGTGTTAACAATTTAAATTATAAATAAAATAAAATGAATATAGATTAAAAATCAAAATTGAATCTTAACATAAACAAATGAACCTAGGGGTGCCTCTGTGGCTCAGTTGGTTAAACGTCCTATCTTACTCTCCGCCCAGGTCATGACCTCACAGGTTGTGAGTTCCAGCCCTTAGACTCTGCACTGACAGAGTGGAGCCTGCTTCTGTCTCCCTCTCTGCCCCTTTCCCATGCTCTCTCTCTTTCTTTTCCATAAAAAATAAATATTTTTTTAAAAATGAACCTAGAAGCATATCAAAATGCTAACACCCACACACGCACACACAAACACACTCGCACACACCTCTAATGGAAGACTGGATCATTACAAGCAGGTTAATTACAGTTTATATTATCTTTATTCAGCTTTTACAACAGAGATATAACCAAAGTGAAGGGATCCTAGTTTTGTGCCTGGTGTCTGTGATGGAGTAAACCACTTCCTGTCCTGAAAGATTATGGTGATGCCTGTCCTTAAATAATTCTTTGGCTACTTCTGTTTCAGTGTTAGCATAAATCTCTATCACTAAGTCATACCTTTATACAAAGAACTAACTTCAGGTAAATGAACATATTTCAGCAGAATGAATTATATTGGATTTGACAAAAGTATGTGATTAAAAAATATTTATTAGATGCTTATTGATAGTTAACCAAGAAAAATATTGGCAGTTAAACAAACTTTGAACTGACTTAATTGCCAGTTTATATTAAAATTCTGCATAAATAATAAGCAGTTAACAATTGGTAACCAAATTTTTCTAGGCTTATGTCTTTACCCAATACAAGGACCACAAACAGACATCAAGTTTCATTTTAAGAACTGTGAAACTGACATATACTCAGGAAAACGAATAACTATGAAGGGCACTAAAAATGTTGAGACACGGCCATTCTGTGCAGAACAATTAATTTAGAACTGAAAATTAAAAGTTATTGAGTTCTTTCTTCTTTTACTGGCTTACTTACAATATATCCAGAATACATCCTCATTTACTAACAACAAGTGCAATCAAATACATCAAAAGAAGTCCTGTCGTATACACAGCAATATGATGTGTCACAAAAGATTTATGGAAAAACAGAAATTTGAACTGGTATCATACCTAGCTCCAATATATGGCTAAAACTCAACTGAGAACATACAAATATATTCTCCCTCCCACTGTGCATATCACCTTGTTCTTACAACAATCTATTTTTTAACTGTTTCTGGAGCACGTCTTACCAAAGTTGAACAAGTTACATGGAAAAGAGAAGCTATGTTTGTAAAATAAAGCTATACATGTAAATAAAAATAAAGCAATGAGTGTCTCCAAGGATTATTTCATGTATATATGTGTTTAATTGTGTGTTCCATTATTTCATGTATATACAGTTTCTGACTGGAATCAAGATGCCTCTGAATCAGAAAATAGACACTTCATTGTTCATTGAACTCATGTATAAATTCCAACTCATATACCATCTCCTCTTTAAAAATCTTCTCTTATTTGATGACTCCAGTTCTATCTGAAACCTACAGATATCACTCCCTTTTCTGAACTTCTATAACTCTTTATTCATAATTTTCTCAAAACTTTCCCCTGAAAATAAATAATATCTGGTTCCTTTAAAATGTTCATTCTCCATAATATATTGCACTTAGTTGATATTCAGTAAATGTATAGTTAAAAAAATAAATGAAAAAATAAATTAATGCCCCTCTTCCAGAAGAAATAAAATGTTTAAATTTTCCAGTTCATCTGGATTCATGAAGTCAAAGCTGTTTAAAACTCCATCCTGAGCTCTTAAGATCAGTAATACCAATATCACCTAAAAGACTAAGATAATACTATTAAATATATCATAATTGAAAAAACATTTTTCTGACCTAATAAATTATGTGCAACCCTTCTTACTCCACTGTTAGGATTCTCAGATATTAAGATGTTTCCTCCTCCTTTGGAGTTTCCCAGCATTGCATATGCACTTAGTTCTCTTCCATGTAATAAAATATAAATTATAAGAACTCATCAATGGGATATCACTTGGCTATATAAAAGAAGGGAATCTACCATTTGTGACAACATAGAAAAACCTGGAGGACATCATACAAAGTGAAATAAACCAGACACAGGTAAGGCAAATATTGCATGATCTCACTTACATGTGAAATCTAAAAAAGTTGAACTCACATAAGCTCAGTAGGATGGTGGTGGCGAGGGACTAAAGACTGGGGGCTGTGGGGAGATACTAGTCAAAGTGCACAAACTTTCAGTTATAAGATGAATAAGTTCTGGGGATCTAATGTACAACATAGCAAGTATGGTGAATAGTACTGTATTTCATATTTGAAACTGCTAAGAGAGTAGAACTTAAGTATTCTCACAACACACACACACACACACACACATGCACACACAAAATGGTAACTATGTGAGATAATGGAAGGACTATTAGCTTGACTGTAGTAATCATTTTATTATGTATATACATCTCAAAGCATCACATTATGTATCTTAAATATATACAAATTTTGTCAATTATACATCAATAAAAATTGAAAAATGAAATTGAAGGTAAAGTTCATCTGTCACAAATCACTTTCTTTTTTCAGAGATTACCTTTTTACAAAAATCCTTTGTTGAACATCTGTTGGGGAAAGACATCAAAAAGATGCCAGTTGACCCATGAGCTGGATCCTGGTCTTCAGAGGCTCCTCCCCCCCCCCACCCTCTGTCCTTGGAATGTGGGTTCTGCTTGTCTTTCCTATCCCTATCCCTATCTATCTGAAACCTACAGGGATAGGGATGCGGTGTTGAAAACACCTACATTGTATATGTGACTAAATACAGTTAAGGCCTTTTTAGAAACTTTTAAGATTTGGCAGACAGATGCAGGATACATTCATCTTGCTGCTGTCCAAAACAAGCCTCCTATGTACGCTTCCTTTATTTAGGAAGGCTGCCATCTACCAACCTGGAGTGGTCTGCCTCTTTCTTCGGTCTTTCCCTGCCCTCCTCATATGTTTCAGGTGACATCTAGGAAGCTCCTGAGAGGGTTGTGAACCAACAACATCTCAAAGACAGGCATCTTTGTACTTTGTTCACCACGGCAGGCCAGGGCTAATACAGCACCTACAATAAAAGTTACTGCTCAATAAACGCCTTTCAACTTAGGTGTGTGGCTTAGGAATGGTTTTCTAATAAAAAAAGTTTCTTATAAACTGATCTGTTATCAGTTCAATTCAGGATATCAAGGGATCCAACTGCTCTTCCGGCACACTGTGTCGCTTCCTACCTGAGAGTTAGGGAAGCAGAAAGTGGCAGGTTGGTTAGACTAGAGGTGATGGCTGGAGCTGCTGGAGAAGATTTTTTTCCTCGTTGGTGCTTCATTTGTGTCTTTCTCAGTGTCTAGAAAGTGCTCTGGCTCAGATGCTCTTTATTTCTACTCCCTCACATGGTACAGTGGTTTCTACTGTAGAGTCATGGCTTTACCACCTCTACTCAGCATCCCTTTTTCATATGGGACTGAGAAAGTTGGTGATTTGGGTCTCTGTATCCAAGAGAGCTTTGAAGAGTTCAATCTCTCCCTGCCTTTGGAGTTCTTCAGCATATGTAGGGCCTTCCATTCTATTAGGGATAGGGAGACTTTGGCCTCACCTCTAATCCTTGGAGCAGCTGAGTTCAGGGCAAAGAGGAAGCCTGCGATTGGTGGCATGCAAAGAATGTGTCTCCAAACCAGTAAGAAGACAAGGTGGAGCAGAATAACACACGTATAGTTTTCAGCTCACTTAAAGCGCCCCATCAGCTTTTTGAGCTACTTAACCTGTTTCCTTATCTGGAAAGAAAGTGTAACCAAAACAAAAACAACAGCAATAGCAACAAACTTAGCACACAGGTCTGTGCAACCAGAAGTGCAGCAGAGTTTCTACATTTTGGGTCGCCTTTGGCCAGTGAACGATAAGAGCAAATGCTTAATTCCATCCCTCAAAGCCAGGGGCTCTTTCATAAGAGTGTTCCTCCTTAGTCCCAAGAAAACATTAAGCACCCACACCCTTAGTGGAAGCAAACTGATAGTCTCTCCTTGTATTCACTTTCCTCCTTTCTTTTTTTTTTTTTCTCCCTCTTTTTCTTTAACTCTGTAACCACAAAGCAACTGCCTGCACACAAGTTTTTGGCTCAGATCCTGGTAGCATGGAATTTGTGTTGATATGTCTGACATACAAGTCTGGACTTGCACTTGAACTAAAATTTCAAAGAAATCTGGTAAAGTCCCAAGTATCACTAAAATGTCTTACAAATTCTATCTAAAATTGTTTACTTAACTGTTTATTTATGTGGCTGAAATCCCACTAACTAGAGATAAAATTGGATAAACAGCCGTTCTTTAAAATTGAAATAACTCTAGAGGCGCTTAGGTGGCTCAATCAGTTGAGCAGCTGACTTGATTTCGTGTCAGGTTATGATCCCAGAGTCATGGGATAGAGCTCTGCATTGGGCTCCACAGTGAGCACGAAGCCTGCTTAAGTTTCTTTTTCTCTTTTGCCCCTCTCCCCCACCCACACACTCTCTAAAAAATAAAAATTAAAAAAAAAAAATCAAGTAACTCTGGGAAAGACATACAATTTATTATTATAATTAATATGAGAGACAGACAGAAGATAGAGACAAAAATAAATTTAGGATGAACCCAGTCTTACTAAAAATTCTAGAGACTGATACATAATCAACAATTTTGAGATGATTAACAAGGGAGGTAGCCTACTATTTTGGTAAGGCATTTGTTTACCTCCACCTTCTCATTACCAAGAAAGGCAGTGGAAGGCGTTGATTAGATGAGGTGCAGAAAAACAATGTAGCTTCCTCCTCCATTTCCCAACAAAGGTCCTGTCATAATCTCAATCGCTGGGCTAAACACCATGGCTTTCGGTCTTTCCTGGCCCTATCTAATCGTTGGTTGTATTTTTGCTTCTTTAGCAAGAGCATCCAATATCTCAGATGTATATCCCCCTCTGTGGAAAGAGAGTCCTGGTCAGTTCAGTGACTATAAGATAGAAAATGGAAAGTATATCATTAACTTCTGGCATTATCCTGAGAGATTGGGGACGTACAAAATCCTACTGAACAAGACAGCCAAATATTTTGCAAAATTTTCACCAGAAAATGAACAAAATATTTTATGGGGATTGCCTGTACATCATGGATGGCAATATCAGACAGGTAAGAGTGTCTCTTTTTCATTACAATGACTACATTACAATGACCTTTGATTTAAGTGTGAATTAATTAGGAAGTAGTACCTTGTACATTTAGCACCATCTTTGTGAAAATTGATTTTTTCTCTTTCCTTTCTATTCCTTTTCCAGCCATTTGCGTTCTTGCCCAATCTCTATCAAGTATTTATGGAATGTCCCCTACATGCCTGGTTTTTGCTAGCCAGAAATGTCCAAAAGAATTGTGTACAATGATGAAATGTTTCTATTTGCACTGTTCTCTATGAGAGCAGCAGCTCTTATATTCTTACATGAAGCTACTAAGCACTTGAAATGTCTAATGCTTCTGAAGGACTGAATTCTTGATTTTGTTTAATTTTAATTAATTTAACTTGAAGAGCTACAAGTGGCTAGTGATTACCACACTCACCGAAGCACAGCATATTAGGCTTAGTTCAGTCAATATCAATAACTATTAATTGATGTGCTACTGGGACCAAGCCTAGTTCTAAGCACTGAAGAGTACATCCAACAACAAAACAGCTAAGGTGATATGCATTAACTACACATGGGTGTATAGGATTAATTTGCATTTTCTATAATTCTAAATATGATTAGACTATAGTCATAGAGATTGGAGTGACAAAAGAGAAAAAACAAAACCTCTGTAGGAAAACCTGAAAATAGCATCTCTACTGAGGAATAAACGTAGATATTTGTTTTGGAACAAAAATATCATAAGCCCCAAGCCATCTTGTTCAATGGGAAGAGACCTTCACTATCAACTTCTAGAAAACACTATTGGAAGAAAGGAATCAGTGAGAAAATGGGTGGCATTATAGAAAAGACAGAGAAAGAGACTGCAACGTCTGATCTGTGATGACAGTCTGAATTGGCATCACATCCAAGTTCGTTGGGAGAATCTCCTGACATCCAGTATAATTCCCATTCTTGGGCTGCCCTTGGCATGGAAAAGAAGAATATACGAACTCCTGAGACATGGTTCTGGAGAAGCAAAAACATAAGATCCTCTGTAAACAATAATCAACTCCCCCAAGGGGTGCACACACTTACTCCTACAAAAATTTTCAGCTCTGGGCCCAGTAATGAACAAACAGTAAAGTAAAATATTGGATAAGGTATTTTCAAAATATCATTTTCATTCATGAATACAATACATGGGATTCTACTGTTTTTTAAGGGCTGATTTATGTATTTAATTGAGTTGAACTCTATGATACGACTAAAGAAAACCAAAACAGAATTACCAATTATGAAATAGCCCATAAAAATATTTCACCCACAGTATGCTAAGTCGCAAAGACATGATAAGGACTGTAAGTACAAGGTAGCTCAGGAAAGACAGTGACAACCATGGGCTGAGAATATCATGGGAAGAAATTAGGACCAAAGAGCTTGATGGAGGCATTGCGAGAATATAACTGCTGGTATACTAATTACAAAGATGGCATTGATAGCAGGTTTCACTGGAAGAAGACTACCACATAGGCAGAAGAACTGGAATGTGAAAGAGTAGTGGGTGGTTTATTTGAGAAGATGAACCAAGGTTAGTTAAAGAGATGTCTTTAAGTCAGACTGGGGAATTTTAATTGGGCTCTTAAGCAATATGGATTAGTTTAGTAACAAGAGCCTAATGCTTACAAAATACTTGAATACGTTAAATGTTTGCTTCTAGATTGCTTAGCACATGTTTTTTTTAAATATAGTTTTATTAATATGTCATAAACATAGAATAAACAGCATATGTAAGATGTATTTTTTGGTAAGTTTGGTATAGGTATATAGCTTTGAGCCCATCACCACAGATAATGACCATATGTATCATTCCAAAAATGTTCTTTTCCCTTTTGTATTCTCATCTTCAGGAACTTCTCTTTACCCAGTCTCTCCCAGCCTTCCCCATTCCTCCAACTACTCATCCCCCCACTCCCAAACTTCACCAGTAACCACTGATGTGCTTTCCATCATTACAGATTAGATAGAATTATCTAGAATTTTCATATAGACAGTTGGGTGCTCTTTTTTTGGTCTGGTTTATTTCAATTGTCATGATTATTTTGAAATTCATCTGTCTAGTTTCATATGTCAGCATTCATTAATTTTTATTGGTTAGCTGAAATTTTAATCAGAATAATGTTTGAACTGGGGAGAGAATACTGGAAGTCTGAGGGAGGATAAAGAAGTGACGAAGCGACACTTAAATGAAAAAAGGGAAGACTGGCACATATACGAGAAATTGACAGTAGATATCATTGCCTTCCCTTGAAGGAGTTACAACATGGTTAAGAAGGAGAGTTAGAAATGATCCAACCATAGAGCAAGAAAGAGTTGAATCGTAAGATGTTAGATAAAAGTGAATGTCGTGAGCTGGAATCATCTGGGAATAGAGTAAGATTTGAAGTGAATCTTGAAAAAAAGGTAAAATGTTGATGGGCTCTTAAAATAGTAATCCAGGGACAAAGAACTAGAAAGAGTAAAAGGGCAAGAATTAGTGGAATTAGTTTTGTATAAATGAGAAAAATAGAGAAAGAGGAAAATGTTGAGAGTATAGGAGATATATAATGTATGCTACAGAAATAAATCTAGTTGGAAAATACAGTTTGCTATATTTTCCAAAATTTTGAATTTGAATAGTAATAAATATAACAAATTTTGTTCTGGAAGAAGTGGGTATGATGAAAAACAATGTTTGGTCAAGATTATGGAGGATGATGTATTTCTTGCCATGGAAAGGCAAGAAAAAAATTTCTTCAGAAGATAAAACATCTGGAAGCAGGCACAGCTTGGCTGTAAAGAAAGTACTGAAGATGTCCAAAAGAGTCCTGAAACTCCCCTGACAAAGAACAGAAGATTCATGATGCAATCTTCCTTGACAATCAAGATTAGGGGTTCAGTCTCAGGTATGCTCTCAGGTATCCCAGTTGGAAGTGACTTGGAATCACCAATAAAGCAGTTTTGTGGAGATTTGGCAAAAATGGAACTGGGGCACAGTTTTGTATATAGAGTAGATGACAAAGAAGTCAGCAACATAAGGAAATCCTCACATTAGCTTCATGGGCAACCATCCTCAGAGACTGAGTGGTCTTAAAAGGACAGAGAGTCTTGGAAGCAGATTTAAAATAACTCCCAACTGAGACAAAACCTAAGAACCAGGAGAGGTATGTTTCACATACTTGAATATTATTCTAGTTCAAAAGAAGATTAACAATTTTGGTAAATTTCCATGAATGAGCAGAACCACTCAAACCTTTCCTTTTGCCCACTGAAAGTTCATCTGGTCAAGAAGAACTAGAGAAAAGAGAAAGTTAGCAGGAGTAAAGAGAATAAGCCAGTGTGAAACTGGTTGAAACAGGGACAGAGACGGGCATTGAGTCAGAGACAGCTTCAGGGATATGCAAGTATATGCAGAAGGTAAAAAATATCAAGTGTGAAAAAAACCAGAAAGGCATGTTTTGAAAGTCGGAGGTAAGAGAGGATGACAAAAAGATAAAAATAGAATAATTGCTAATATTTACAGAAACACATATTCTCTGAGCTGAGCACTTTTTTAAAGTTTATTTATTTTGAGGGAGAGCACAGCAAGTCAGGGGCAGAGGGAGAAAGAGAGAGAGGGAATCCCAAGCAGGCTCTGCACTGTCAGTACAGAGCCCGACCCGGGGCTTGAACTCATGACTGTGACATCACAATCTGAGCCGAAATCTAGAGTCAGACGCTCAACAGACTGAGCCACCCAGATGCCCCTGAGTGAGCACTTTTTAAGTCCTTCATTTAAAAACCCCAGACTTCTAGGAGGTAATTATTGTTATTCTAATATATACACGAGAAAATTGAGGCTTGCAGAAGTTACTTACCTAGGGTCAAATAGTCGGTAAGCAATGAAAAAGGATTTGGTTTTAAGCAAATGAGTCCAGATCTTGCTTACTATACAGGAATATTCACTCCCTAATATCGAAGATGCAGAGTAGTTAGTAAATGGAAAAAACACAGACTACAGAAGTCAAAAAAAAAAAAATAAGGCCTGTGAGAGAAAGTAGATCATTGTAGGGATGTTAAGGAAAAGGAAAAAACATGCATGGGAGATAGGAAGCAGAAAGTCATGAAGTGAAGGAAAGACAATGTGATAGGAAAGCTGACACAATTCTTTATTCCTGTAAACATGGTGTGTCTAGTTAGCGTTTGTCTCTACAGCTAGGAAGGGGTCCTGGTAAAACCAACTCTGGATTTTGTCTCTTTTAGGCAGATTAGCTGATCCCACGGAAAGTACGGACTGTGGCCGTAAATCTGGGGATCATCTGTGCATCTCTGTGGACAGTTGGTGGGCTGGTGAGTTCAGTGTGACTGTCAAACCTCAAATAGATGACCTTTCCATAAAAAATCAGTTCAACTTAAGATCCCAATCAGAGAAGCAAAACCAAACCCAGAATCACTACTTTTATAAAACGAAACAAAACAAAGTCTGTTTGGCTCAAATGTGGATGTCTTGAAATGGGTTTTGAGATAGATATATTTTTAATTTACTGATTAATTTATTTAATTATAAAAATATCAGGGAGACCAGAAACCTCAAAGTTTGATTGAAACATATAAGGCGGGAGCAAAATTTGTGTTATATTATGAAATAAAACCTTGTTAACAAGGGAAATATCTAGATAGATATTATTGTATTTTAAAGCTATGTCAGATTTTCAGCTTTAGAGCAAAAACTTAGAAAAGTATAGAATTCTGTTACTAATTTTTAAATTTTTCACTTACTGTACCTTGGAATTTAATTAGTATTTTAAATTCCGGTGCAATTATTATCCATGATTTAAAATAATAAATGAATGGGGCACCTGGGTGGCTCAGTCAGTTAAGCGTCCGACTTCAGCTCAGGTCATGATCTCACGGTTTGTGAGTTCGAGCCCCATGTCGAGCTCTGTGCTGACAACTCAGAGACTGGAGCCTGCTTCAGATTCTGTGTCTCCCTCTCTCTCTGCTCCTCCCCCACTCTCTCTTTCTGTGTGTGTGTGCGTGTGTGTGTGTGTAAAATAAAATAATAAAATAAAATAATAAATGTACAACATAAATCTATTTTGCTTTATGAGAGCAGGGTTTTTAAGAGAAGCATATTCAAGTTGTATATAACACTAAGGAAAATTTCTTTTTTTTTTTTTGATGTTTACTTATTTATTTTGAGAGAGAGAGAGAGAGAGAGAGAGAGAGAGAATGATCAGGGGAGGGGCAGAGAAAGAGAGATAATCCAAAGCAGGTTCCCTGCTATCAGCACTGAGTCCTACGTGGGGCCTGAACTCATGAACTGTGAGATCATGACCTGAGCCAAAATGAAGAGTTGGATGCTTAAATCACTGAGTCACCCAGGTGTCCCAACATTAAGGGAAATTTCTGATAATATTCCCAAAGTTCCCAAAATTACTGCTTAAGTTTTACCACATTTCTAGATCTGTGGGTTTACTTTTATGAGAGACTTCTTTACTTCAAAAACAACCACTTTTATATATTAACCATATTAATAAATGTTTGTTTATACAGATCTTAATTATTATCTCTCTGCAATGCCCTTCCTTGCTGCAGTTGATTCTGGTATAATGGGGATACCATCAGACAAAGTCACCTTTCTGCCACCGCCCAAGGATCAGATGAATTTTTGTTACAATGTTTCTAGCTGTCATTCATCCTTTCCAGAAGCAATGAAAAAGTGGAATGAATTTTACCAGGTTTTGTGTGTGTGTTTGTGTGCGTGTGTGTGTGCTTTAATTAATACTTTTCAAGGCTAGCCAGATAATTTTTGAATAGCACTTCATGTAGATTTTTTATGCATTGCACAATGCAATCCTAAGGCATAAAGTTCCTAATGTGAAAATATTATGGTGACAGCAATATCAGTATGAGTGGATTGCTGCATGACATCATACCTCAATAGCATCCTCACTGCCAATACGGTATCAAGACTGCCCTATCTACTCTTTTCATACTAAAGTTATATACACACAGGTGAACCCAGAGAAATTATGGCTTAACAGTGCATGAAGTGTCCTAATTTCTTAGGACAACTGAGAATTTGTCTCATAATTTCAGGACAACTGAGCAATAACTGATATACAAATGCAATTGTGGGATAGGTTGTGGTGAATTTGATCAGCTTATTTCAACTCTCTTGATAAGCAAATCACATATGACTTGATTAAAATGAGCATTTGACACTCAGAAGCAAATATTGATGTCCAAAGCAAAGTGTCATGGGTGAAAGAGTAAATGACTAAAGATTGGGTTTCCCTTTAGAGAACTTCTTCATTATATTGCATAAGATTAGCTTTGACACTTTGTGGACAGTTTGTTGCATGCCAAGAAAAAAACAAATGTACAAAATACTAAAGATCTGGTTCCGAACAGTGTAAAATCCTGAACATTTCTGAAACACATGGTTTATTCTTTCGTATGATTTCAGTATCACTAGTAATTAAAATAACTGATATTGAGCTCTTCAGGAAGTGTTAAGCATTAAATCTTTCTTTCATACCTTAACTCTTAGAAAAAAATGTTCTCCCCTTATTTAGAATGTTGAAAAATTATATTTGTAAATAGAACTGATTTTCAAGAAGAGAGATTGTCATAATTTCCCACATATCAATAACTTGTTTTTTTCCTGGATAGCACGTGAAGTCACATTCTAGTACCTTTGATGACCTGTTGGAGTACTTATGGGCTGCACATGTCTCATCTTTGGAGATTGCTCGTAAAAACTTTCACAATAGGTAAGAGTGGATCTAGAGTTATTTTGTTTCAATATGGTAATTATCTTTCCACCTTACACTGTCTTTTTCACTGAAGTCTTTGAAGAGCAGAGTTCAGAAACGGGTAGATTTTTAGGCATTTAAGTGAGTTGAGTCATCAGTATAGGAGGGTTATGCAGGTGAGACAGCTGTCATTTGTCATTAGAGAAATGTTTATGCAGGGAGTCCATTCCTTGTTGATTGACTTTTAGAAATGAAGAGATGTCACTTATTGGATACTTGCAAAACCTGTTCACTGAAGGGAGTGTTTGTTGATGGATTGAAGTCAGTCTAAAAATGGTTTGGTGTCTACTTGTTACTATGTCTACAGATCATTTGTCTTTTTCAGGACCCACAAACATTTCTGGGAGCCCACAACGATTAATAGAACTGAGAGCATACCCAGGCAAGAACTGAGAGAACCCTAATATCTTGCCTCTGGCTACCTTGAGGCCCTGACCAAATAGGAAGTAAAGCCTTAGCATTGAAGATACACCCCAACACATGCACAGGGCTCCTCAGCAAAGAGTGGAAGATTTATTGGTTCAAGGAACTTAAGGGAACCTTTAACTAATCAGTAGCTGACCATGATGCTTATGAGCAGGGACCTCAGTGATGACTCACTACAAAGAATACAGAATGAACAACAGAATCTGTCCATGCAAAACAGTAAACAACAATGACAAGAAAACCAAACAACAAAAAACCCTGGTGAGGGTGGGAATCTGATTTTTAGAGTGTCTACTTTATAGTGTGTGAACTGTCCAGTGTTTAAAAAAAAGAGAGACAGATGTGCAAACAATCAGGAAAAGTATTGCATGCATGCCCCCCTCCCCTTACACAGAGATAATCAGTCAATAAGAATTGTTCCTCTGGGGTCTCAGAGGACAAAATGTACAAATTTCCAGTTATACATAGTTCATGGGGATGTAATAATATACAGCATAGTCATTATAGTTAATACGTTGCTTATTTGAAAGTTGCTAAGGAGTGGATCTTAATAGTTTTCACCACAAGAAAAAAAATTTGTAACTTTGCATGGTAACAAATGTTAACTAGATTTCCTGTGGTGATCATTTCACAATGTACACATATATCAAGTCATTACATTGTATACCTGAAAAACAGAAAGAAGTGTTGGCTTTCTAGGATCATCAGAAAAAAAAAAAAAAATACCAAGCTCCTTAAAAAGCAAAAAAAAAAAAAAAACAAAAAAAAAACAAAAAACCTGTTACTTCATTTTTAGTCGTTACCTGAAATGAACATTGTGTTAAGAGATGTCTAAATTCAGCAGAAATTTTGCTAATTTTCTTTTATTTTTATCTTTATATTTTAAAATAATGAGACTTGGTCACATATCAGAATT